>NW_027187339.1:4255881-4308913 GCF_028583685.1 Petaurus breviceps papuanus | reverse complement strand
TCTCTCTCTCTCTCTCTCTCTCTCTCTCTCTCTCTCTCTCTCTCTCAGCTGTAAGGCAGATTTAGATCGAACGGGAATAATAATGCTATATGTTTGGAAAGGGGTTAAGGCTCCTTCAAATTAGAAACAAAGCTATTTTTTATGCATTCAACTGAATTTGAGTGAAATGATTCTTGTCAAAGCTAAAACAACTCCACCAGTCCACCACAGTTTGGAGCCTGTACCTATGCATGGCTACTTTCATCTTCAACATCTCTTACAAATGTAAACTGTATAAATTGTTCAAAAATAGTAGAGGGCATCTCTCCTCCATTCTTACTTGCCCAAAGCCTGATTTCTTTTTAGTCTTTTAGTCCCAATTTATTTGGGTCCTGGGGCTGTGCAAAAAATCAAAGATTGAGACTTTAGCCAGGCAAGTCAGAAACATAAAAGCACCATGTCCTGATGGCAGAATTTCTGAGATTTCTAAACAGAGAGGAGAGAATTGGCTTTGACAGTTGCCCAGACTCTTTTTTTTTCCACCCAATCGAGAGCCAAGGAAATGCCTCAGGACTGCCAATACATTGTTACCAGAACCATCTTCAAGAGGAGAGGTGGGGAAGATGAGTGAGGCTGTGATCTTGGCACCTCCCTTGGTACTCCCCTTCTTCATCCAGACAGCCTGCTGAGCAGCACAGTCGACTAAAACCAGTCCACAGCCAAGGTCAAACTTATCACCGCGGTGCCCAGCTTCTCAGTATAGTACAGTAGATTCTTCCTGGTTCTGGAGCCTGAGTACCTGAGCTCAAATCCAGCCTCTGAAGCTATGTGATGTTCACTGACTCACAACCTCCAAGGATCCTAGTTTTTGTAGAATGGGCTTTTCCAGTGTACCTCCCTCTCTCATGACCCAGGATAGGCAGCTGCACATTTTTCTGTCATCAGTAAGAAATCAAGCCTGACTTTCAAATATAATTATAATAATACTTTGTATTTATATGATTTGTTGTTCATTGTTGTTAAGTCATTTTAGTCATGTCTGACTCTTTGTGATACCATTTGGAGTTTTCTTGGTAAAGACTGGAGTCATTTGCCATTTCCTTCTCCAATTCATTTTACAGAGGAGGAAACTGAGGCAAAGAGAGTTAAGTGACTTGCCCAGGGTCACACAATTAGTAAGTATCTAAGGCAGGACTTGAACTCAGTTCTTCCTGAATCCAGGCCTGGCACTCTGTCCACCGTGCCACCCAATCCCTTACATTTGTACGATACTTTGTAGTTTTTTCATTCCTTCCTTTTGTCTTCTTTAATTCAGGAAATATTTAATTCAATGAGCAATAATGGAACACCTACTATGTTGAAGGTTATGTTGCATAGTGGGGACAATGATGAAATTCTGGTCAGAAAGACCTGTTTTTGGATTTCACCTTTGCCTCTTCTTAGATGTGTGACCATGGGCACACTCCATCTGTCTCACCCTCTGGAAACTCTCTAAAACTGCACATGGATTGTGTTCTGCATCTGAAATCACAGGTTCTTGACCTAATAAGAATGGTGATGAGAAAACAACCAAAGGGACAAACGAACAAAGAACACCTTCCTGTTCTCAAGGAGCTTATGGCCAAGGGGTGGGCAATAAATCATATTCTCACAGAACTTTAGGCATCTCATAGAATTGTTGCAGAAAAAGATTAAGCCAATTTTGGTGTGCAGAAACTTAGGGGAGTGGATTTTTAGGTAAATGCCCTGAACAGGTGATACCAGCAGCCCCAATCCCTCCAACAACATACTCATGGACCCATCAGCCTAACAGCAGACCCTAGGAGTGAGCAGAGCAGAAGGGATTGATGCTCCCCAGAAGTGATACTCTTTGTCGGACTGAAAAGCTTCCAAAACACCACATTTCTATCCCTGAAGGAAAAGAATGATGCCATTAGGCAATGTTTGCTCTTGGTGTAGGGAGCTTTCAGCTTCTCAAGGAAAGATACTTAATGTGATTTGGTCCTTGATGAAGGTGAGGGGCAAGGTGGAGATGGGGATGGTGGTGGTGAGGATGGCCCTTGGCAGTGCTTGGATGTACTGTGAAGTCTTCTATGCCTCTTCATAATAACTGCTACTTTAAACTTTTCAAAGTGTTCTGACATGCCCATTTAATAAGATGTTATCCCAACTCAGTTTTGTCTACAAAGCAGGAAGGAATAATGGTAATATTTCGATTTTGCCCATGGAAAAATTGAGAGCATAGATCATAGATCTAGGACTAGAAGGTTCTTCAGAGTCTATCTAGCATGACCCCTTCCCTTTACAGTTGAGGAAACTGAGGCCTAGAGAGTTTAAATGACTTACCCAAGTAAATCTCAAAAGCAAGATCTGAACACAAGTTCTCTGACTTGAGAGGCAGAGGTTTTTCTACTGTATTAAGATATTATAAGGCAGCTAGGTGGCTCCATGGCACACAGAGCACCAGGCTTGGAATCAGTATGTTCCTGAGTTAAAATTTGACCTCAGACACTTACTAGCTGTGTGACCCTGGACAAGTCACTTCACCCTTTTTGCCTCAGTTTTCTCCTCCGCAAAATGAATTGGAAAAGGAAATGGCAAACCATTGCAGTATCTTTGCCAAGAAAACCCCACATAGGGTCATGAAGAGATAGATACAACAGAAACAAGTGAACAACAAAAGATATTACTGTTTTAAAGGTAAATTTTATTTAAATATTTTGCTTTAACTTCTTCATTTCCAAATACATCCTTCCTCTCTCCCCTACCCAAAGAGTCATACCTTATAATGAAGAATAAAAAAAAAATCTTCAAAACTAATATATCAATTGAAATGAAAAGTATGTACAATGTTCCACACCCCTAGTCCCCCACCTCTTCAATGAAGGTTAGAACCTGTTCTTTGTGGCTAAGCTAGAGTCTTTAATCATTGTTAATAATAAGTCACATTCGTGAAGCTCTCTAAGGTTAGCAAGACTCTTTTCTTACCTTGTAAAGTGTATAGTGAGATATAATCCCTGGTGAAGCTCAACAGCATGAAGTGACTTTCCCAGAGTCACTTAGCAAATGATTAAAGAATTAGAATCTGGGCTCAAGCACAATCCTCTGAGGCCAATGTGAGTTTTCTTTCCATTCACCCTGACATAATGGTGACTTAACCAAGGTTGCAGAAATGAGAGATAAATCAGCCTAGAATCCAGGCTTCCCCACTGTCACTTCAATACTTTACCCATCTCCTACAACTGAGGTAAAGGCCATGAACATGGTAACTGGAGAGAAGCTTCTGGCCTTGCCTTTGGGGCATAGATATATTTTCTAAATTGGGGGGTTTACTTCCAGGCTCCCGTGCTTGTCTTTGGGCACTTTCCACCAGGCCAAGATTTCTTTCCACAGAAGATGCCAAAAAGAGGTAGAAGCTCACAATATGAATCCCCATGACAGTTCATCATCTTTTTTGTTTCATTAGCATAATTTTTCTTCCCCATCTCCCATTCTCCGCCCCCCTCCACACCTCACTCAGTGACTGGAGAAAGTGTGCTGGCCAACAGAAGGGGCAAAGGAAGCCCCAAGTAATGGAACTAACTTGAATTTCACATGTAATGACATGTAAAATATGTCTAAACAAAGAACTCAAACCAGATGGAAAAGTAAGGGGCTAGAAGTCAGAGACTTGGATTATGAGTGAGAGCATCGAAAACTTTATATTTTGACAAGGGCATGGAACTTGGAGGGATACTCTAAGTGCAACTTCCACCCCCATCTGAAACTCAAAAAGCCATGGTAGTCATACCTCACACATCTACAGCAATAACCACCAGATTCGCTTCCCTCAACCTCAGGGGTGTTGGTTACTGAATCACCAGTGACATTGTTTCTTAAGCCCCTGGAGGCTGGAGTAGAAGACTTCTGAGGTTCATCCAATATTAAATCTATGATCTCATGTTTCACCCACCTTCTTGAGGCATTTAAGTTCAAATTCATGTCTCATTATTCAGTTGGTTTGTTCTATTATAATGAATCAGAAATATTCAGTGCTAGAAGAGACTTTTGACAATATCAAATAGAGTATAAGCTTTTTTGAGAGTAGGAAGCATTTTGTATTTTTGTCTCTAAATCTCTAGTACCAAGCACAGTTCCCTGGCACAGAACGGATACTTAATAAGTGCTCAGTACATGATTATTTGATTGATTAGTCCAACTGAATCTCCTCAATTTTACATATGGGGACAATAACTCCCAGGGAGATGAAATGATTCATCTATGTTCACTCATTTAGGAAGTGGTCAAGTCAAGACTCAAAATTCAGATTTTTGTCTCAAAGCCTAGCTGCATCCACTGAGACATCTTTGAAAAATAAAACAAAGAATGATATTCCCAAAGTAGACATCTGCAGGGCATTGAGGAGGGAGAAAGGATGGCTTACTAGAATTGAGTGTCTAGTGTGGGGGGAAGAGAGGGATGAGTAATCTTAGGGTGTTAAGCATTGATCCTAGCCCAGACATATGCTATGACTTTAAATATTAGTATTTTTTAATCTGTCTCCATTGGGTTCTTGAAAGAGCTGTCATTCCCAGGAGCAGCCAGGGTTGGGTCAATACTCAGATGAATATAGAGGCATCTCCATGTAGAGTAGTAATTCTGAAAAGAACTAGAGAGGTGTCTTTCTATATCCTGTCATGGAGAACTTTCTTACCCTCAAGTAAGACTTCTGAGCACATTATCAAAAGTGAATCAATCACAATATTTGGCCTTCCTAGTGCCATAAAGAAGGAGAAGAGCACCAAAGAATGATAGAGTTTTATAATATCTTAGAAGCCATGTTATACAATCTCCCCCTCACCAATGCCTCTTTTTGTAATCTCCATTGCTTTCATTGTCTGGCAGTTGATGGCTTTACATGGAAGTCAGTTTGTTGTTAGCTTTTAATTTTTAGGATATTCTTAATTTATCCAAAATCCCTCTTCCTGTAACTTCCATGTATTGGTTTTTCGCCATCAGGAACAATGCAAAATGTGTAATCCATATTCCACATTACAGTCCATATTTTAATATGACTATCATGTCTCTCCTTACTTGTATTTTTGCCAACCTAAACTCCCCTAATTCCCAGGACTCTTCCTTACTCTGATATGGTGTCTAGACTCCTTAACATTTTGGGTTTTCTCCTCTATATAATTTTTAGTTTATCCATTTCTTTTTAAGGTATGGAAACCAGAACTAGGTATGCTATTTCCAGATGTATTGTCTGACTAGGACAGAGTACAGCGGGATCCTTGCTTCCTTTGATTTGAATATAATACTTAGATTAAGTCAGCCTGAGATTATAAGAGCTTTTCCCCCTACTTCCCTCACCCCCAGCCATGTCACACTCATGTTTCCTCATCTTCATCCATATCGTTGACAAAAAATGTTGCATGGGCCTCAGCCAAGGACCATCAGTCCATCAGCAGGGATTCAAATGCCTCATGTATGTCTAAAACAATGATGTGGCAGTGATGGTACGAGGTCTGAGACAAGGCTTACTTACAGGGAGCTTCAATTTTAGCTGAAGGACTCACTTAGCAGAATGACTTAATCTGTCTGACACAGGAGAAAATTCTCTCTTTGTAGTCTTTGGCTTAAGGAAGGAAACAAAGCTTAAGGAATGGGCTTGGCCCTGAAACTAGGGAAAATGATGAGAAGAAATGCAGAAAAGTCCCAGGGAAATAAGATGATCTGGTGAACAGCTGAATCGAGTGAAAATACCACTTGTCAGAGTCAGGCAATCACAAGAAGGTGGTGAATATGACTCTTGTCACTTGGTGAATGCCACATTCTCATAAGGAGTTTTTTTTTTAATGGAGAAAAACCATTTTCTCTCTCTTTCTCTAAAGTGGTCTCCTGTACCTGCATTTGTTCCCTCAGGCCCATCTGCTAAACATCCCAAGCTGGAATTGGAAAGAAGGAGATGACGCAATCTGCCTTGCTGAGCTGAAACTAGGATTCATAGCCCAGAGCTGCCTGGCTCAAGGCCTCTCCACGATGCTCGCCAATCTCTTCTCCATGAGGTCATTCATAAAGGTAATGTCTTGTCCTATTAGTGAGCATTAGTCCACGATTCAATTTGTCGTGGGGTTGAGTACAGAGCATAGCTTAAACTCAAAACAGATAGATGCACATTACCCACTTTGGTTGGGGAGGAATTCTTACTCAAAGATTTGGGCACAAGGCCAGCTTCTTTCAAAATTATGTTTTTATTTTTATTTGGCACATCCACAGCCATTAAATGATTGTTCAAAGCACAATCCTCTCTCTCTCTCTTTTTTAGATAAACCACATGTTTATCTATCAACAAAGCCCCTGCTGTTAAAACAAAAATATGATTTATATACATTCCATATGGCACCAAAGTGCCTAAAGAAAAGAATTATCATTTTGGTCTTTTACATCAAGTGGCTGGTGGACCTCTCACTGTGTGAATAAATACAGACCATGTGTTTGTGCCGAGGCCCAAACCCCAACAACATAATTCATTTATTTATTTCTCCACAATCAAGGGGGCCAGCAGAGCTTACATGTCATGGTTGTTTGAGTGGAGAGTGAGGAGATGCGCAGCCTTCTTGGCAACACTGCCCTTTCAAAGACTGAAATTCAATCCTTCCCAGCCACTGCTCATCACTGTTCATCCCATGGGTCTGGCCAGGAAGCCACTTCAAATCCCCTCCTCCTCAATCCCCCTACCCTTGTCCCTTCCTAACAGGGATGATGAAAGAAATGACCAGCTATGCTCACAGGAGAGGGAATGTGAGTGAGAGCTCATAGGAGCCCTGACACTGAAGGAGGACTCTCGTGGAAGTGAGACCATTGAGAACATGGCGTCTTTGGCTTTGGGGAGCTCTGAGTCTAGACAGTCATGATGTTTAAACATATCCCCCCCAAAAAAAACCCTAATTAATTTGTGTTCTCCTGTCTTGGAATTTGGATTGATCCTAACTGAATGGTGGTGGTGGCGGTAGTAGTAGTAGTAGTAGTAGTAGCAGTAGCTTGTACTTCTACAAGCTTTTCTTGCTTTTCTTGCAAACATCTTGTGTGATGGGCCAGTCAATAAGAACAATTTGAAGACTGAAAGGAACCTTTTACAAAATTGTCAGACTGTCCATTACAATTTAGGGAAATAGACTTTTATTAAAGGACATTTTCACTCACACAAGAGAAATCAAAAGGGCTGACTGGAGATACCCATGGATGAGGGGCCATAAAAGATAGTACTAGGGAGGTTACCAGAACTTTGCTTCTGATAGCCTTTACAGCAGATGAAAGGAGTGTCAACAAAGGTCCTGGGAGAAGCTGCCCTTGGACATGGCCCAAATGGGTTCTACTAAGTTCTTGCCACTATTCTTAGTTGATGAGTGGGTCCCTTGGTACCTCCATATCTGGGCAACTTATCATCAAAGACTGCATGTTTTATAGGGAGTAGGGAGAGATTTCTTTTGAAATGTATCTTTTTTTTTCTCCATCTCCGATGCCACAGACAGGGAGAGATCTGAGATTGCTGGATAATATACCAATTATATTGACATGAGGTATAGAAGAATTTAGTAAAGTGTAGAAAGGCTAGGAGAAGGAGGTACTAGACAAGAAGAAAAGGTATGTCTACCTTAGAGTAGAGAGGATTTAGAAGGTTTTAAATTTTTCAGTTAGTTTTTTTTTTGTCAAATTTATACAAGTCGTATTATCTCCATTTTATAGGTGAAGAAATTGAGGAAACATAAAATTATAGCAAGGGTTTAGACCCAAATTTCTTCTTACTCCAGTCCAGTAATCTCTGCTTTGGTCTCTTCATATATTTCTGGTCTAGGCTAAAGTTTGCAGCTGTACTACTTTACCCATAGTCAGAATAAATAGAAATGTGTGGGATAACAAAAGACCCTTTGGTGGAGGTCAAAAGTGTGAGACTTGGAGTCCTTTGGTGCTAATAGCTTTTACTGATGACCAACAAAATTAATACTTTATTTTTATTAGGAGATATACTGGCCTGGGAGTTGGAAGACATTGTGGGCAGAAAATGATGAGGTGCCCAGATGATTATCATAATCTAATCTGAGTGATGGTCTTCTATATATGTCTTTCCTTCCCTCTTTGATCCTCTAAGCTTAGTGAGGACAGGAACTGTGTTAGTTTTGACTTCACACAGTAAGTGATTAATAAATGCTCCCTGAAATATACCAAAGCAGGGCTGCATACAACACTTTTTTTCAAAGGACTGCCCCATGAATTTAAATTCTTAAATTCCTTGAGCTAAGTAGTATTGAGTCTAGAAAATATATTCTTTCATCTAGAAGAACAATTAATGTTATGGTTAGAAAGATGAGAGATGAATAGGACTGCCCTCACTTAAAATCTTTGCTAAGCCAATTAATCTATAAACAAGACTGTTCTATTTAAGAAGGCAGTTTCCAAGCCCCTTCAAACACTTTAGCAGCATCCATAGTAATTGACACATGATCATTAATCAACTTCATCATTATACCAGACATTTAAGAACCTCTACCATGAAACCCTTTATTAGACTAGGTCTAGGAATGTGCATGAAATTAACTGATGGGATTTCTTGAAGCAAATTCTATAATTCAGACTGACCTTGTCCTCAAGATTTATTATTATTATTATTATTAATTAGGTTTGACCACAAGAGACTGGGGTATTAAATAAATACATCCAGACTAAGAGGGATTAGTAAAGCTAAAATGGCAGCAAACTGTGCATATGAATGGGATTGAAAAGACTAGTGTAGCTAGGAGTTTCTGGATCTTAAGAACATCTATACCTTTTCCCTATCCCCTCCCATACCAGAAGGAAGGATTGTCACTAAGAGATTCATTTCATAACCACAGTCTACTTTTGGCCCAACCAAGCCCTTGTCTAGTAGCTTTTTTTAATGAGAAGCTGCATCTACTATTCAGACCATCAGGTTTGGGAAGTTGACATAACATGAAGTCCTGGTGGAGGGTGGAATACTTTCCATGTCTTGTGTTTTAACTCTTTGGTGTCCCCATAGTAACTCAAGTCACATTTCAAAAAGAACAACAAAATGAATGACACTGTTTTCTCAACATGCTTAGAAGACCCCCATCCTGAAGGGCCTGACCCTGCCATCTAGCCTTCCTATTTGAGGTTACTTTTTAGGAAGAATTATTGGGGGAAGAAAGGACCTCATAATAACTTACAAGGGCAGCTAAGTGATGCTACAGTGCACATAGCACTAGGGCCTGGAGTCAGGAAGACTCATCTTCTTCACTTCAAATCTGGCCTCAGACATATCTTAGCTGTGTGACTCTGGGCACATCGATAAAACAAGCCAGAGAAGGAGATGGCAAAACACTCTAGTTTCTTTGCCAAGAAAACACTGAATGGGGTCATGAAGAGTCAAATATGATTGATCTATAACATCAATAACTTAAGAACATGGATATGTCACAATGCAATTTCTTTCCCAAATCCAGATTCCTCATGTATTGGATTTTCAATATCCATTATTCTGCCCTCTTCACAAAATTTTTCATCACATTAAAGCAAATCCTCAGATGTCTCCTTCTGAGACACAGTCCCAGGAATCTAAAAATTGTATGTGCTTTGGCAGATTCATGGGGGTTTTGTTTTGCTTTTTTTAGCTTGGATACTACCTCTTAGATACAAATTACAAGCTTATCTCCTCCCACTTCTTATGCTTACTCCCTGTGCAAACTTTAGCAATTAAATGAACCTCCATGGACCTGTTTCCTCACCCATAAAATGAGGGGTTTGGGTTAGACAGGTCTTTTAAGTCCATTCTGATCCTATGATCTCACCTTCTCATCCATGACTGTAAAAGTATTTGTTCATGTTTTCTTTTTTTTCATGGAGAATCTACCCCCAAACACTGGAAGCCACCTTTTTTTTAATATCTTTGGGGATACTAATGTATATTTTAAGAGGGTAGGATGTCTCTCATTCTACCTACATGACCATCCCACTTCCATTTGAGAAATTAGTGTCATTCATTTTGTTGTTCTTTTTGACATTGGACTAGAGTTACTATGTGGACACCGAAGAGTTAAAACACAAGATGTATAAACTATTTCACCCTCCACCTTCTATAAGTCTATGAATGACAGTAAGAGGAAATTCTGATATTAAACATTTTCCATTTTATTTCATTGATGTGTATTGGTGCTTTCACACCCTAGCTCTGAAAGTTTCCTTTAGTACTTACCAAATGTGACCCCTTGCTTTATGGAGTACCTTCTATGTTAGAATACTGAAAAATCCAAAGGAGTTAGGGGAATGAGAACAGGTTTCCTAAAGGACATGGGACTGGACCTGTACCTGGAAGCCAAGAAAAGAAAGCATTGCATAAGGTGAAAATAAAGAGAAGTGGCCTGTGTAAATACACAGCTTCTGGAGAAGACAAGAGAATAGGCAATAGTAAGTAGGCTAATTAATCAGTCAGTAAACATTTATTAAACACCTACTATTGGCCAGGCACCATTCTAAGTACTGGGGATATAACGATATAAAGAAAGGTAAAAGACAGTCTCCAACCTCAAGGAACTCATAGTTGAATAGAAGAGACAGCATCCAAACAACGATGTACAAACAGGCTACAATCAGGATAAATTAGTCAACAGAAGCAGGACGCTAGAATTAAGGGAGATTGGGAAAGGCTTCCTGTAAAAGGTGGGATTTTAGCTGGGGCCTGAAGTAAGCCATGAAGTAAGCTGGGGTGGGATGAGGAGCGAGAGCATTCCAGGCAGAAAATAAGTAAGGGAGTAGGGTGAAGGAAGGTTCAAAAGATAAGGTTGTGGTCAGATTATGGAAGACCTTTAAAGTCAAGGTAAGGAATTTTTATTTGGTAAGCTATGGAGAGCTACTGAACATATATGAGCAAGGATTAAGTCTGCATTAGAGAGATGATTTTGGTAGGAGCATTAAAGAAGAAACTGGAAACAAGATCACCTAGGAGGCTATTCTGGTAATCCTCTGAATTATGGTGGTGGCACTGCTAGTAGAAAGGCATAGACCATGTGGGAAATGTTAAAGAAGTAGAACTTACAGAATTTGGCCATTGATTGCTGATAGGCAATGCTAGAGAGGAAAGAGATCGAGGTGACTAAAGTTTTGAATCTGGGATGACTAGAAGGATGGTGGTATCAACAGAAATAGAGAAGTTAGGAGGAAGGGCTGATATCTAGGAGAAGATATCAGAGCTCATTGAATATTTAAAGAAAAAAGCACAGGAATAAAAAAATGATGAAATCAACACATAACAATAAAGCATATACCATTTACTATCCATTTGTACCTTTAGAGGACAAGGATTCAGATCCCACTTCTAAAGGTCACTTGTGTGATTTTGGGCAAATTATTTAGCCTCTCTCTGACCCAGTGACCTCGTTTGTAAAATGAGGGGTTAGAGGATATCACCTTCAAGGTATATCTTCTAGCTCTAAACCTATGATCTTTTCATCTTAAAATGGAACTAGAGTTGGAGGAGGGACAAGATTTTGTTTTCCAAAGATAATTATCATAGTAGCCATGCCCATAACCCTGTAGTCTAGGATTCTGTCCTTGAGAAAAAGATTTGGAAAAAGTTAAGTGATTTTCCCATTCTCTGCTCCCTCCCACCAGATCATCTTCACAGATTGGAGATGTGATCCCCAAATATCCAAGTTTCAGCTCATAACCCAACTTTGAATTTTCCTGACCAGTTTTGCATCTATTTGCTTCCACTGTGCATCTTCTGAACTAATGAGTTCTTTAAGCTTACTACTCACTTTGTGAAGGTGTTTCTCCTTTCATTTACTCAGAGCGTGACATGAGCTTTAAGGCATGTCCCCATATTCTAGTGTACTGGGATTTGGTGAAGAAATCAATTCATCCATATTATTTCATTTATGGAATAGTATCATATCACCCACCAATCCTCAGGCAGAGCAGCCATTTGTAATGACTAGCTAAACATTTTGGCCAATAGTTCCTCAATTTCACCCTTGAATTATTTCAAAACTCTCTAGTGCCTCAGTCCTAGTGAATTATGTACAGCTAGTATACCAATCAGGCTTAGAACATCCTGTCTGCTTACAACTATCTGATCTGGAATGGGCAACTGTTGCTTTCAAGGGAGAGTACAAGGGGTGGAATTTCCCTAATATTTTACTCATCAAGAACAAGGCATGTGATTCATTCAGTCCATCTGCTTTATCATCATTACTGATCACACTGGGTCCCATCTATTCTCTAGCTGAATCCCTCCCTCTGGTATCTTTAAAGAACCTTTAATTTTTTTATGTTAAACTCAAAAGTCTAGTATAAAATACTTTTCCAGTTTCTTTTTGAATTGCCTAATTTCTAGTTTGCATCTAAACTGCTATATTTGTCTCCTCTTTTTCTTTTTCACTTAAAATAAAGATCCGTTCTTTGATGACTATCTCTATGATTTTTCCAGTTCTCTATCTTGTTTTCTCCCATTCCCTGATAAAATTATGTGTATGTATGTATACACATGCACACACATATGTGGCATATGTATATTACCCTTGGCATATATTTACCAACAGCTTCTAGTAAGACTTAAATAGCCTCCAGCCATAACAATTTTAAATTCTCTTTTCAGTGCCTTACCCATCCCATACCAATGATTATGCAGTTAGTTTTTTTTCTTTGTCACAGTTCCATTTTTTAGAATGTAATACATATGCGATCTATATCTCTGTTTTTTTCTTTCTCATCAGGATTTTGTGTTAATTGTCTTGAGATTGCCATTGTCACCTACAATTATTTCCTGCTTCCATTCCTTTTCCTTAGAGACAATTCTAAAGAAATCAGAGACATAGGTATTCAGACTAAGTTTTGGCTGAGATGAACTCATTGGACAGGCAAATGATTTCCTTTTTGATCCTGCTACCGTACTTTGGAAAGGAATCATTTTAGCCTACCTAATTTCTGATTTGCACCTAAACTCCCATATTTGTGGTTAGACCATATGAGCAGTGCTATGTTCAATTCTGGGCATCACATTTTAGGAATTTGACACTCTAGAGTGTGTCCAGAGGAGGATGAGCAAAATGTTGAGGTACCGCGAGGACATGTCATACAATATAAATCAAAGAAACTAGGGACATTAACCTGGATTAGAAAAGATGATGTATGGAAGGGGAGAACATGAAGGAAGGGTGTGGGCAGGACCAGGGTGGAATAGCTGTTTTTAAGCACTTGGAATGCTGTCTTGAGAAAGGGATTACATTTGTTTGGTTCCAAATAGCTTAACTAAAATTTGCCAGAAGTCAGGATATGAGTTCAGATGCAAACTCTGCCACTAGATAATTATTTGACTTTGGGTAAATCATTTATTCTCTGGGCTTCATTTCTTCATCTATAAAACAAGAGGTCCCAACCCTCTGCATGCAATGTTTTCCAAAGTGCCTTCCAGCACAAGCTATGATCATACGAACCAGGACAATGGGCAAAAACTAGAGAGAGGCAGGTTTAAATTTCATAAAATATAAAGAAAAAAACTTCCCAACAATTAGAGCTATTTCAAAATTGCATGAGTTGTCTCAAGGTGGTAGGGTCTCTTTCACTAGATGGACATCTTCAAGCAGAGATTAGAAGACTTCTTTTTAGAGAAATTCTTGGTCAGGAATGGGTTGGGTTGGATGGTCTCTGAAGTTGTTTGTTACCTGGGATTTGGGGATTCTTTGATATAGGTAGGGATCATTCATGGATCAAAAATGACTACAAAAATCAGATTAAAAATAGTGACTGGCCTTAAGAACCAGAAATATGGATGAAAGCCTTCTAAGTAAAATCAGCCACACTTTTCCTTTTGGCTTACTCCAGTGGATAGCTTTGCTGTGTCCTTTCCTCTTTGCCCAAAACTCTACTTGATCTTGTTCTTATATCCCAAACAATCTGGATGTAGCTGGAGGAACAAAGAGCCCAAATGACTAGAACAAGGCAGGGATGTTTTCTTGGTAATGGTGTGACAAAACCAACTTATGCGCGTGTGCATTTGGCTTCCCCTTTAATGATTTACAGAATTGGTGCCTTAATTTTTATCCTTTAGAGGTCAAAGATTGCTTCTTTGGGGCATGTTCTCCAATACAGAGGGCAGATATCAGCAAAATTGACAAATTACTAAAACGAAGAGCAGCTGGTTCTTGCTCTCATACTTGATTCTCACTAGAAAATGACAATGATGGGGTGGCTAGGTGGTGCACTGAATAGAGCACCAGCCCTGTAGTCAGGAGGACCTGAGTTCAAATCTGACCTCAGACACTTAACACAAAAACTAGCCATGTGACCTTGGGCAAGTCACTTAACCCCAAGTGCCCTCCAAAAAGAAAAAGAAAAGAAAATGACAGCAGTTTGCATTAGTATAGTAAATCAAAATGCAAAGCTTGGTGATCCTTGGGCATGCATATATGGCAGCCAGTTTGACTTGGTTAGAAACTAATTTTTTTTTCTACCAAAGAATGTGGTTAATATTCTAGTTAAACTCACAATATTTTAAAAAAACAACACCACCACTCAGGAATAGTAGTGAATTTGCTGAAACCCAGCCTTCCATTTAGATAAACATAATCCTGAGACCTTTCTTTCTGTCCTGTTAGACCTTAGAAGGTCTGAAGTAGGATGCCCCTTTTGCCCCCTGTCAACAAAAAACCCATATATCAGTCCTGTGCCATGGAAATAGCAACATTTCAAACAGAGGGAGAAGACAATCAGAAAATGGGAACGGGAATTCCTTTCCCCCATAGCTCTCCTAATTTCTAGAACATTGATTTAAGGGCTTCTCAGACCTTTACAAATTCTCCAGGCAAACATCATTAGCTAGGAGAAGTCCATACAGAATGAGAGAAGATTGCCAGAAAATGTTAATGGAACTTCTGTATAAAAGAAAAAAAGTGAAAACTTTCCCCCACCTCTCCCCACCCCTCCCCTCTCTCTCCCCACTCGTACACCTCTCTCCCTAACATGATTAGAAAGTCGTTTAATGTGTCTGAAATGTTTGGTCCATCAAAGACAAATGTACATGATTGATGGTGACATGGAACACATTTAACTCATTATACCTTACTTTGCAGTAAAATGATTTGTGTAAACTGTCTGCCTAGCATTAAAGGTAAAACAAACTTCGAAACCCCAAAACGTTATATTTTCATCTAATATTTTCCTTTCGGTTTTATAGCTATAATCACATATGGATTCTTTTATTTTGCGCTTGGCACCAGAGTGAAGAACAAAAAAGATGTGCCTGCAGGAAGGTTGCATAACTTATACCAGAGCCCAGTGCCCACTGGGGGCAGAGAAACAAAAACTGCATGTCTTAATGACATCCAAAAATTCCATGGAGAAAAAAAAGTAGATCCCTTTGCCCATCCTATTTATCTTCTAGTGGAAGCAAAGGGAAGGCTGTCTTTTTGAGAGAGCATCTGGTCCAAAATCAAAATGATGCCTTTCAGAGATCACTGTCTTTTGAAGAAGCAGTATGGTCCAGTGGGGGAAGGGCTGAATTTGGGTTCAGCAATGACATAGATTTGATACTGACTCATTTTCTGGACATGGGACAGTCACTCAACTTCTCTGAGACTCAATTTCTTTGTCTATAAGCTGAGGATAACAATTTAACTCCTACATAGTACTCAGAATTAGTCCAGGAATTAAAATAGATGATATGAGTACAATGATCAATGGTTTGGGAGTAAAAGAACCTGAATTCCAATTTTGCCTATGCTATTTGATACATTTATGACTTAGTGTTTCCTAGTCTGTAAAATAAAGGAATTAGATGAGATGGTCTTTAAGATCCCAACTCTGGAGTGATGATTCTTTGGAAGATTTAAAATGCTATAGAATACTGCTAGGGGCAGTTAGGTAGCACAGTGGATTGAATGCCAAGCCTGGAATCAGGAAAGACTACTCTCCCTGAGTTCAAATCTGATCTTAGACATTTACTTAACTCTGTGACCCTGGACAATCACTTAACGATGTTTGCCTCAGTTTCCTCATCTGTAAAATGAGCGGGAGAAAGATATGGCAAACCACTCCAGTATCTTTGCTGAGAAAACCCTTAAATGGGGTCACAAAGAGTTGGACACGAGTGAAAAATGTCTTTAATAACAACAAAAGGAATGTAAGTGTAGAAGGGAGAGAATCCTGGATTTGGAGTCAAAGACCCTGAGTTCAAACACCACCTCTCAGACTTAGGACCTACCTAATTCTCACTTTCCCTCACTGACCCTCAACTTCCTCCTTTGTGTGATAAGCTGGTGGAACTAAATGACCCCTGAGGGCTCTCTAAGGTCCAGATCTGTGGTCTGAATATCCATTTCAATTATGGACAGTCACACAACTTCTCTGAGACTCAGTTTTTTTGTCTATAAGCTGAGGATAACAATTTAACTTTTTAACAATTAAACCTTCCAAAATACAGTTGCTATATCTGGTGGTGGTCATGAATCCAAACAACAACGGAACATACACACACACATACACACACACTACACACGAACTATAAGCCAAACACACTCTCATCCTGTTAAGAGGAGTATAGAGTAAGTGAAAGGACTCTAGATTTTGAATTAGAGCATCTCAGTTCAGATTTTGCTGTTACTGTTTCCTGCGAAAATGACCCTGGCCCATTGATTTAACATTTCTGGGTTTCAGCTTTTCTCAACTGTAAAAAGAGGGGTTTGGACTTATGGCCAACACTTATCTGGCTCTTTAATGTTTGCAAATCACTTTCCCATTTTACAGATAAGGAGACTATGGCACTGGAAAGTCAAGTGACTTAGCCACAGTTGCATAGCTCTAATGAGTATGGAATGCAGAATTTGAATTTTTATCTTTCTAATTCCAAGTCTATCATTCTGTGTTCTTGCTGAACTTAATGACTTCTAGGCTTCCTGTTAGCTCTAGCAAAATGCTGTGGAAAGCAGAAAAAATAAAGTCCCAAAGTCCCATTTTGGATTAAGTGTGCTTTAATATGAGAGGAGGAAAAAGAGAGGGAAAAAGGGAGATGGGGAGACAGATGGAGACAGACAGACAGACAGAGAGAGACACAGAGAAAGATGGAGACAAAGAGGGAGAAAGAGACAGGAGAAAGAGAGAGATAGATACAAAGAGGAGACAAAAAGAGAAGAAAAGAACAGAGATGGAGAGAGAAAGAGAGATAGAGAGAGAGATTGAATTGTAACTGAAAATAAGGTGTTCTGAGACCTCCCTATCTGATTCCTTTAGCTAGTAACATCTTTTTCCTATTGTGCTATTTGATCAAGGTAATTTAGGCACTGCAAATGAAATACAACATAATTGTTTTATCGATCAATATAGGAATCCAGATGGTTTATTTTTAAGGTCTCAAAAGTTCCATGTTTTTTAAATCTTTTCCCTTATGCCCTCTCTCTTTTTCTCCCTCTCTACCCCCCTTCCTCTCTTCCTTCCTTTCACTTTATGTGCAAACTCAATAAAAGGAAGTTTTCCCTCCCTACACTCCACCACGCCTCCTTCCAGGCCAAAAGATACACACCAAAGATACAAAAACAAAAGTGTGGAGTCAACTTACTGTCAAATTTGATCTATATACAAAAAAATAAGATATATGTATTACATGTTACTATTTTCTAGGAGTGGAAATTGAAACCCGTGTATATATGGCCCTCCCCATCCCTTCTATCCATACCTTGTCTGAATGAATGAAGTTTGGTCTCCTAGTACAGGGCTGTCTCCCTGTCTAAACCATGCCTTGCAGCATGGAATTCAGAAGTGAATCAAGCTCTGCCGAGGAATGGGGGAGGGATATGATGAATGCTTTGCTGAAGGGGATGTAAGAAAGCTAATAAGCTTGGGCCCAACCATCTGAGGGAAGAGATGAGCAGACTGGAGAGCACTGGAGTGAAGCAGCATAGAATGAAGACAGCAGTAAACAGGGAGTTGCGTCCAGAGGGGATAAAGCTCCTGTAATAAAAAGAAAAGACTAATCTTCTAAGAAAAAGGAAAGAGATGCTAACCAGAGCCCTATAGGGATGCTCCTGATTTCAGCCAAGGGAATCCTTAAAATGATGGCATTGACAAGAGACTGGAATCTGGGAGAAGGGGAGGCTTGGAAATGGGAGGTCCTTCGGCTGTTGGGAAAATCTAGGTGTTTTCTCCTCCCAGTTGATTTTCGTTGGAAGGAGAGTTCTGGTACTGTGTGAACGTGGTCCCATTAAGCCCAGGTACACTTGAAATGTCTCCTGTATATTCACAGGAGTCTCACAGTGTGAGGTCCTGCAGTGCCATTTGGGAAAAGGAAATTATAGATAAAGAGTTGTCTTTCTGCTATTTTCATTAAGATGGGGTTCAGGATGGATAAGCCTTATATGGAATTGCTTTAAATAAACTAGCTAAAACAAACTGCATTATGGAGAGAACTTTACTGTCTTATTGAATGAACAAAGGTCAGGTGGTGATGATTTTCCAACAAGACCCCTCATTACTGCCTTTACTCTTGCTTGTTCCATGATAATATCTTAAGGAGATGGTTAATTTTTACAAAAATTGGTACTTTGCTAAAAGGAATTGAGATCCATCTGGCTATTAGACGGCCATCTTTAAAGATGGCATGTAATTAAAGTTTTTAAGTAGGAACATCTTTTGTAACTTTGAAAAAAATTTCTATGCAATTTAGCTCATGCCTTGAGGTCTGAGAGATGGGTGATTGCACTGATTTGGGTTTGCCGGTCACAGGAACATAAATATCTTTTCACCAAGAATCAACATGAATTGGAGGATAATGTGCTGAACTTGGGGTCGAGGTAGACTGGGATGGAAATCCCCACTTTTACACTTACCTTCAGGTGACCTTGGACAAATCCATTAAGTCCTGTCTGTCTCAGTCTCCTTCTGTGTAAAATGGGGATGATAAGAGCAACTAGCTGAATTTTTATGAGGTTAAAACAAAATATTTGAAAAGTGCTTTGCAAACCTTAAATCACTACATAAATGCTAGTTATTATCGTTACTGTTATCATAACAATGATACCTAATATTAACAGAGTACTTCAAGGTTTACAAAGTGCTTTACTGACATAATTTTATTTGAGTCTTTGAATAATCATCTGAGGTAAATATTGCACATATTATTATCCCCACTTTACAGATGGGAAAGCTGAGACTCAGAGAACTTATTACCAACAGCAAGTTGGGTTCTTTAGTATGAAAGTACTGCTGCCTATGCCAGAAGGTTGTTTGAGCATGTGTGGGGAGTAGCCAAGAGGAAGGTAAAGGGAAATATTAATGGTTATCTTTGCAAAACGAGCATCATTCTTTCCCCTTTATCTCCCCATCTATCAGTGGACTATGGTTTTCCATCAAGCATTAGTTCCATCTAATGAGAGCTGACTTGTCTCTCTGGGCATCCCTATCAGGGGATGCAATATCTCTATGGTGTCAGCCTGACTACAGATGTCTGTTTATACCTAATCATGGATATTTATGGTATTGATTCTTAGGACAATGAATTCAGTCAGCTTCCCTTTCTTTCCTTGAGGTATAAAATATTGGTTGTCATTTCTTTAGAACATCTTTTTAGAAAAAAAAACACTAGATTTGATACTGGCAAAACTATTTCCATCAGTGATTGAATGTCTCTTATTCTCAGACCTTAAATAGAAAAGTCAGAAAAGAACAAGTAAAAGAGAATTGGTTGTTTCAGTCTGCAAAATACAGGATTAGAAGCCAACTTTGGGAGAAGACCACTGGGAAAGAGACAGAGTCAGAGAATGTCAAAATCAGAAGGGATCTTAGGGCTCTTTTGAGCCCAACCTCTTCATGGTATAGACAGGGAGCTTATCTGGGGAGAGCCCTTCTGGAGATCTGGATCATAATTCGAGGTCATGATATTGAGTCTTCTCAATTCCCCATTTGATGAAATGGTACTAAGGAGAAAATGAAGACCTAGACAGTCTGCACTCAGCACACCAGTAGGACAGATCTTTCAGGGAGGATGACTTCCACTGATAGATGCTATCCTATGCAAAAGCTCTATAGGCATGGGAGCAGAGACAAAGGCTCGAGTCAATCAGTGTGCTCTTCTGTAGAAATATATGGCCTCTCAGACTGTTGAATGGCTGTGCTCATGCTCACAATCCATGAACTTTTCTTTTGCTAGCAGAGGTTAAATCACTTGATGTTAGAAATTACACCAAGACAGCAAGATACAGTAGTAGATAGAAAACTGAACTTGGGATCTGAAGATTTGGGTTCAAATCCCTCCCTACTTACTATCCATGATAACCATAGGCAAGTTGTTTAAACTCTGAGTTTCTTTCCTCATCTGTAGAATTAGAGGGCAGATCTGGATGTTCCCTAAGGCCCTTTCTTGCTTTAAATCTGTGTATCCAGTAATGAACCATTTAACTAGGCTTATTCATGGTGGCTAAAGTCTGATAGCAAGAGAAAGAGATTAGAGGATTTGGAATCAAAGAACCTGGGTTCAATTCTAGGTTTTACCACTTACATGTGTCACTTTGGATGAGTTATGTTTCTGAGGTTTCTGCCTCAGTTTCCTCATCTGTACAATGAGGGAGTTGGACTCAATGACTGATAAATTCTCTCCAAGCTCTAAATATATAAACCCAAGAACTATGTGGCATAGTAGAAAGAACCCTGGATAGAAAATCACAAAATGTGGGTCCTAATCCCAGATCAATGATAAACTATAGTTGTGTGGCCTGGGATAAGTCTGGAATTGTGGATATGAAAGTTTGAAGGGTCCTCAGAGGTCATTGAATTTAACACATAGGATGTGTTAATAGGAATTACTGTGGTGGCATCCTCGATGACTCATTTCTCTCTGGGTCTTAGTTTCCTTACCTGTATCACAATGAGGGCCCCATGATGCCTTAAGGTTGAGAGTTATGGTGCCATTGATGGGTTTGTGTTCTTAGGCAGAGTTACAATAACCCCCCATCGATAGAGTCTAGGATTGATTTTTAAAAAGTCATAGAGTGGCCATGTTACCAACGATTACAGAAAGGAGACTAGACCAGCAATTGCATTGATTTAGGGAGCTCTCAGGGAAGAAATTCTATCAACACAGGTTGACACCTCTATGAATCTTAAGGTCTTAGAAAGTTGCCTAAAGGAATGAGAAGTAAGTTACTTGATGTGGTCACATAGCTTGTATATCCTGAGTTCAAATCCTTCCTCAGATACTTAAAAGCTTTATGATCCTTAGCAAATTCCTTAAACCAGCTTATTAGCTTTTGTTTTATTATCTGCAAAAATGGGGTCAATAATGGACATACCTTATAAGGTTATTTTGAGGATCAAATGAGATAACATGTAAAGTGCTTTATAAGCTTTAAGTAAATGCTGTGTACATGCTTATTATTAATTATTATGATTGTTATCATTATTTTTATGTCCAATGCATTTTATCAACGACATTGAAGAAGGGAAGTATATTCAGACAAGATTGACTAGGCTACTGACAGGACTAGAAACCTCACTATACAAGACTCAATTAAAGGAATTGAGGACATTTAGGCTTCAGAAGAAAAGACAAGTTGGGAGGGGTAGAAAGTGATAGGATCACAAATTTAGCCTCGGAAGGGACCTTGCAGATAATTTTGTCCGGCCTTCTCATTTTTACAAAGAAAGAAATCGAGACATACTGTCTTCAAGTATTTGGCAGACTGCCATGGGGAAAAAGGATTAAACTAGTTATATTTGGATCGAGAGGCACCAACTAAGTGTGTGGAAGTTTAGAGACCAGTAGATTTTAACTCAATGTAAAGAATTCTTTTCTAACACAATGAGTGAGCTGCTTTGGAGGATGATGAGTTCTTCAAGAAGAGGTGATATTCCAGCTTAATAAAATGACCTTATGACCTAAAGGGGATTTGAGAGAAGTATCGTAATAGCCATTCAATGCAAAAAGCCATAAACCTTTTTTTTTTCCCTTTTTTGGGGGGTGTATTTCTTACTCATATAAGAAAAAGCTATGTCTTGACAATGTAAGGTAGGCGCGCAGAGAAGAAGCCAAGGGAGCTAAGCTAAAGGGAGCAGGGTGACACTTACCACCTGACCTGGGACCGCAGACAATCCTACCAGAGAAGGACAGGAAGACATCAAAGCAGATTTGTCATGCACCAGGTCCTTGGAGCCAAGGCCATGGCGGATGGATTGACTGCCCAAGGGTTTTGTGAGAGGCTTCTCCCTGGACTTGGTGCTGTTGTACCACTCTTCCCAGGTCTGATGGATAGGTTCCTATGTATGTTGGGCTCCATACCTCTGGGCAGTTTAAAGAAGGCCAACCATTTTATAGGATCTTTCTCTGTGTTTTATTTTTTTTTCTATTTGGCTTCTCACCTCTAATGTAGGCAGCAAGCAGCCAATTAGCAAAGATGAAGGGGAGATGGATTGTTTCTAGCATGGAAGGTGACATGTCATAGAAGATTAAAGTCAGTCCATCAATAAGTATTACTGTGCGCCAACCATCTGGGAATACAAAGAAAAATAAAAATCAGATCCTGTCCTCCAGGAACTTACATTCAAACTGGAAAAATTGTACAGGTATCCCTTCCACGTCAGAGTGGGCGTTAGGGATGCAGGCACCCCACAACCTGGAAAACCATGCAACAGTTTTGGCCCATCCTTCGTGGCAGAGAAGGTGTCTGAATTGTTAAGATATTAAAAGATAAACCATGTTGATATTATCCAATGCTACACATATATTTTATACATTTCACAGTTTCTAAACTTTTTCTGTATTGTCTGCCGGCCTTCATGTGTCACGTGAAGCTTCCACAAAACTCCCTCAAAATTCCCATTTAATTTATGTCAACCTGCAATGTATTAAAACTGAGATGGGGAAAGTCAAGATGTGGAAGGAATAACTGTATATAAATACATATATACAAGAAAATAGCTAGCATTTCTATAGTTCCATAAGACTGCAGAGTGCTTTACTTATGTTATCTCCTTCAGTCCTCACAACAAGCTTGCAAGGTGGTACTGTGATTGTTCCCATTTTACAGATGTAGACACTGAGGATCACAAATGTCAAATGACCTTCTTGTAGTCTTAAAGCAGGAATTTAACTCAGATCCTCCTGTGAGGTAACCACAGGGGGGAAGGCTCAAGCAACTAGAGAAGAGGGTTTGTTCACAGGAGAGATAGATTGTCACAGGGCAATCTCTGAGTCTTTCAAAAGAATTAAATAAATAAAGGCTTTGGAGGTTACTGCAGATGGGATGACTGCTCATTAGGAATAGGATAGATGGGATTCCTGATCTCTTCTGGGTTGGTCTAGGAGAAATCTATAGGCTCAGTCACTAACCATAATATTTTATTTATACATATATAGACACGTGTGTGTACATACATGCACATGTGTATACGTACATGTGTCTACATACATACCACCAAATGTCTGCTGTGAGCAATGTGCTTGGTAGTGGGCATGAACTTGGGCAGACTTGGAGAGATAGTGAAGGACAGAAGGGCCTGGCATGCTTATGGTCTTTGGAGTCACGACTGAATAACTAAATAACAACAAAAAAGTGGGCAAAGGCAAATGAAACATTGCTCTGCCCTCAAGGGCCTTTCTATCCTCCTCCTATTATTTCTCATTTTTTTTAAGCAATTGGGGTTAAGTAACTTGCTCAAGGTTACACAGCCAGTTATTTCTGGGTGTGGTGCTGAGTGTCTGAGCCCGGATTTGATCCAGGTCATCCCGACACTGGAGCCGGTGCTTTTACTCACTGAGCCACCTGGCCGCCCCTATTATTTCTCATTTTGATCATCAAAATCCCTTTATTGAGTACCTCCTTGATTCATACTACCAAATGAGAGGAACTATAGCGAAATAGAAAGTCCCCTTTCCTGGGAGGCAAGAGATCCTTGTTCAATATCATTTAGCTACTTATTCTGGAGGCAGCTAGGATAGAGTGGAGGGCCTAGAGTCAGGAAGACTCATGTTCCTGAGTGCACATTCAGTCTTAGACACTTATTAGCTGTGTGACCTTGGGCAAGTCACTTGATCCTGTTTGCCTCAGTTTCCTCATCTATAAAATGAGCTGGAGAAAGAAATGGCAAACAACTCCAGTATCTTTGCCAAGAAAACCCCAAATAGGGTAATGAAAAGTTGGACGTGACTGAAATGACTGAATAATAAACTTATTATAGAGGTGGGGAAGTTAATTAACCACATTAAACCTCAGTGCTCATATGCAAATGGGTATAATACTTGTCCTAGCTACCTCATAGAATGACTGTGAGGAAGATCCTTTGTAAATTGTGACTATGAATGAGAGGCACTAGCATTTTAATACCCTCCTTAACATGAGCATTCCCTCCCCTGGAGTATATTAAAATGAGGTCATTCTCACTTGGTGGGGTTTTTGCTCATGTCCTTCCAATAATCTGCCATAGACTCAATCGAGCAACAATTTTTAAAATACATTTTGTTGATATATTTTGCTTTTTTACATCATGAGAATTTCTCACAGTATCTCTCCCCTTTCTACCCCAGAGAATATTTAACATTTTTAAAGAAATTAAGAAAGAAATAGAGGAAGAAGAGAAAAAATAGCAAAGGAAATCTATACACTAAAAATACCCCAACAAATCCCCTAACACTTGAAACTATATGCAAAGTAGCATTGCTGTGGTAGCCCCATCCCTGCAAAAGAGTAGAGTAGGTGTACCTTCTCATAGTGCACTTCTGGCCCATCCTTGTTCTTGGTTATTTTTGCAGAATTCACTTTTGACTGAAATATGGTTGTTCTTTCCATTTAGGCTCTTGTAGGCACTATATATATATATATTCTTGGTTCTGCTTACTTCACTCTGTATCACTTTGCATGCTTCTCTCTATTTGTGACATTTATTACTTCTTATAGCACTAATATTCTATTATATTTATGTACCACATGAATTTGCCATCCCCAATCAATAGACATCTCTTTGTTTTCCAATTTTTTGTTTCCCCCAAAACAAGGGTTGCCATAAACATTTTGGTATATATGAGTGCTTTATTGTTATTAATGACTTTCTTGTGATATAAGCCTAGTAGTGGAATCTCTGAGTCACAGGATGGAGATTTTTAGTCATTCTATTTCCATAATTCCAAATTATTTTCCAGAATGTTTCTACTGATTTATAACTCCACCAGTAATGTATTAGTGTGCCTCTCTTTCCCCAAGCCCATTGGCCATTTCTGTCTTTTGTAATCCTTGCTAATTTGGCAAGTGTAAGGTGAAACCCAGAATGGTTCTGATTTTTATTAGTGATTTAGAGCATTCTTTCATATGGATGTTTGTTAGTGGTCTACAATATCTTCTTCTGAGAACTGCTTATTTATATGACTATACAAAAAACATTTTTTTAAGTGCATACTATATTTCAGACCCTTCATGGGCACTGAGAAAAATGATAATTCCTGCCTTCCAGGAGCTTACATTCCGTCTTTGGAGTAAATATGTCCATATATAAAGATATGCAAAATAAACAAAAGATTTCTCATTCTTTTTTGAGTTTGGGGAAGAGTTAGAAAACTAGAGACATTTCTCTAGGTCTTTTACATTTCAGGGATAACAGTCTCTCCTTCTGCTCTCTCTTACTCTTGACGACTGGCCCATCAGCACATGTGCTGGTGTCTTATATGTAATGTTTTACATACTTCATATTGGTCATTTATTGCATCAAGCTCACATGAAACCTTAATCCTTCTATTGCCCTTTCTGTGATTTACAGTTTTGATTCTTTGGAGACTGGCATTCCACTTCATTTAAGACTCAGCTCAAATGTTGTTTCCTTCTGATTTTTCCTAATCCTCCCATCTACCAGAGCCGTCCCATCTACTAGAGCCGTCCCCTCTAAAGTTGTCTTCCTCTGGTTCTCTATTTGCTATATGATTACCTGTTGTATGTATATGTATGCACCATATGTTCTGATTTTTATCAGGTGGTTTAGTGCAGTTTTAAGATTTGATATCTTAAATAAAAAGTTTTCATAATTGTCCCCAGTACTTTTCAAAGTGCTAGACACATGGTTTAAAAAAAAAAAGTTTGTTGGTTTATTGTAGCTGCATATCTATGGGAAGGATATTGATGTTTAAATAACTTAATATTACTACTGCTGTTGTTAGCATCATCTTCATCATCATCACTAATTAACTGAGATAAGCACGAAATCTTTAGAAGTACACAGTTGGTTAGTTGTTTTTCAGTCATGTCTGATTTTTTTATTGACCCCATTTGGGATTTTCTTGGCAAAGATACTAGACTGGTTTGCCATTTCCCTCTTCAGCTAATTTTGCAGATGAGGACACTGAGGCAAACAGGGTTAAGTGACTTGCCCAGGTCCAGATTTGAACTCATGATGAGTCCTCCTGCCTCCAGGCCCAACACTCTACGCACTATGGTGCCCCCTAGCTGCCCTGTTTAGGAGTGTGCACAACTTCCCAAAAGGGAGCTCTTTAATTTTTATTTCCTATGTGAATTTCCAGACTAATTTCTTTTGAGTTCCTCTAGATTTCACTGAGGTGCTCCTGTACCATTGTGGGGCTCAATACAGTTAGCATCTGCAAAGCGCAGCATCTATAAGGAATCTTTCTTCCATTCTGACTTTGCATAGTATTTACTCCATGACAGTAATGTGAAACTCACAAAGAAATGGGCCCACTAAACACATATGCATATTGACTTAGAAAGTCACGTTTCGATCCATATGATATTGTATTTTCATTTTGTTAAATATTTCCAAATTGCTTTTTACTCAGAGGTGTTAGGAAGACCAGCAGGCCCCATGTTTAACACCTCTGTTCCATGACATTGGCCAACACCTTTGGAAAGAACATTTTCCTATTTTCTACCTCCACCTGAGAGAAAAAGGAAGTGCTATATCTGACTCTCTAAGAGGTCAGAGGGTGGCCAATTCATGTGAATGGTTTAACCATTTCTAACCCAAATGTTTTTTGGATGAGCCCCAGCTATGCTTTATAAAATCACAGAAGGGAATTTCTAAAGCAATTTCCAACTTTCTGTGGAAAATACTTTCTAGCTGGCAACAGTCCACACAGATAGAAATGGAATTCAATGATGCCCTTGTCTCGGCCCCAGCTTTGCTACCTGGCTCACAAATAACACATTTGGCTTCCCAGACACCCCAATATCTAAAACTGAGAGGATTTATGCTCACACCTAGAATAGCTATTTCCAGCCAACAAACAAAAGTTTACAACAGAAACCTTTGCTCTGAAATGAAATCTGGTCTCTTTGGCTTGGCTTTATTAGCCCATTATTGTACAGAGAGAGGAGACATAAGTATCCAAAATCTGCTGTCACTGAAACAGAACTCAGTTGGCAGGAGCTTCCTTTCTTAGCACTCAGTACTGTCTCCATAATCGGACTGGAATTCAGTGCAATTTGCTGTTAGCTTTTAGAAATTAAACCCAATCTACTTTTTTCTCTATCTCTGTATCTACACAATCCAATTTAGAGAAAAGATTTGGTTATCATTGAGTTCATTAGATCCTTCCTAAAACATCTTTCTGATCTTGTCACTCTCTACCTTAGAAACCTTGGGACTCTCATCCCCCATTGAATAAAGCCCAATCTCTTCAACCTGGCATTGTAGGCATTTAGGATCTGCCTTTAATGTTTCTTTTTCATTTTTATCTCCCACTCCTCCACTTCAGTCATTCAATACCCAGCCAAGCAGGGCTAATCATTGTCCTCCAAATGAGGTCGTTGTCTCCTTGCCTCTATTTCACCATTTCTCTAGGTCTGGAATTTGCTTCCCCACCCATCTCCACCTGTTAAATTCTACCCAACTTTCAAGAGCCATATCAAAGGCCGCCTTGTTCATCAACTCTTCCATGTTCCTTCAAACTCTGGTTATTTCTCTCTTCTCTATTATCTCAATGCATATTGCTTTTATTACTCCCATCATTTTTTATAACATTCTACCTAGTATTTCAATTTATGATGTACCTGTTTTATCTCCTGTACTTGAGTTTGAACTCTTTCAGGGCAGAGACCATATTTTATATGTCTCTCTCATGACCCCTCTAGCACCTAAACTTGGCTCATAATGGGTGCTCAATAATGTTGAGAGTGAATTAAAGCAATGCTAGATCTGTATCCTAAAAGGGATCAGAGAAAAAGGAAAAAGACATATATGTATATATAATATATGTGTATGTGCATACACACAAAGAAACATATTTATAACAACTCTTTTTGTGTTAAAAAAAGAATTGGATATTGAAAGGACGCACATAAATGAAGGAGTAATTTAACAGCTTGTGGCAAAGGATTATGATGGAACACTACTGTGCTGTAAGAAATGATGAGGGAGGGTGGGTGGTTTCAGAAAAAACTGAGAAGATATATGAATTGATGCAAGATGAAACAAGCAGAATAAATACAGGAACAGCAATATTGTAACAATGATCAACCGTGAAAGACTTAGCTACTCTGATCAATACAAAAAAACCAAGACAATTCCAAAGGACTCATGATGAAAAATGCTATTCAGTTGCAAGGAGTTAATAAATTCTGAGTGCAAACTGAAGCATGATAAAATTTACTTTATTTTTCTTGCCTTTTTTTGCAACATGGCTAATATAGAAATATATTTTACATGATTTCACATATATAATAGACACCACATTGTTTGTCTTCTCACTGGGTAGGAGGACTAGAGGGAGGGAGAGAATTTGGAACTCAAAAATTATTTTAAATGAATGTTAAAAATAAATCGTAATTTAAAATTAAAGTAAATTAAGATTAAAAAAGGAAAACCTGTTTATCTGGATGCCACCAAATCTATTTCATCTAAATCATACCTTAAAATTTTCTTTATCTTTTGTTTTTTAAATCATTTCTTTTCCAAATATATCCTTTCCATCCTCAAAAGTTCCTTGTAACAAAGAATGCTAATAAGCTAACTTTGCATAGGGCTTTAAAGTTTGCAAAGCACTCTATCTAATCTAATCTAACTTGGATTCTCTCTAATAATATTGTTAGTTAGGTGCTATTATTGTTATTTTATACATCAGAAATGGGGCTAACAGAAATTAAGTTGCTTACCGAGGATTATAAAGCTAGTAAGCTTCTAAAGCCAGAACTTGAATTCTTGTCTTCTTGTCTCCTAGTTCGGTATTTTATTCACTATAGCAACTACTTGTCCCATAAAAAAAAATAATAAGAGAAAAAAGCAGTTTAGCAAAACTAATAAAAATAGCAACCAAGTCAAAGAAGGAAAGAAGCTATGTTTTCCTCACTTTTCTTTGAGAACAAGTTAGATAATATAATCTTAGAGGATATAGTTTCTATTTGTTGCTGTTGTTTTCTGTTGACATTGTTGTAGTCATTGTGTATAGTGTTTTCCTGGCCCTGCTTACTTTACTTTTCATCAGTTCATAGAAATCTTCCCTGACTTCTCTATATTCTCCATATTTATTGTAATTTATAATTTAGTTATATTTCATCATATTTATCATAGTTATTTTCCCCTACTCAAACATTCAGATATCAGTATTATTATCCATGGTGATCTATTGATCTTGGAATAAGATGGAAAGAGAGTTCACATTTTCTTTCTGAATTCTGTCCCAAAGATTAGCAGGTTTTCAATGGAAAGTTCTTTCATCTATTTGTACCCTGGGTATTCTGGCCACATATCATATATTTAGACCTGAAAGATCATTTCAGATTACATGAATCTAGAGCTGGAAGAAACTCAAGAGACCATCTGGTTCAACTGCCTCATTTTAAATCTTAAGAGACTTAAGGTCAGAAAGGTTAATTGATTTGGCCAATGTCACAGAGGTAAAGTTCATAGCAGAGCTGGGGCTTCAACTCAGGTCCTCACATTCCAAATTCTGTGTCATTTCCAATATACCCTAGTACAATTTGATTAGATCTTTTTTGATCCTAAGTGGATGGATAGACAACAGTAGGTCACCTCCTTCTATGAAGTAGTCATATTAGGCTGAAAGGTCACCATCAAATCATTCCTCATCTTTCTTTTCATCTGGCATCCTCCTTGCAAGAAATCACCGCACAGTGAAATTTAAGCAGTCATTGGTCTTCTGGGACTTCTAAAAATGCTACTCTTAGGTCAACCACAATAAGGCATTTCCATAAATGTACACAGCTCTTTAGAATTTTTCTTCTGAGGGAAGTTCATAACTGCTCTCCTGAATTGTCTCTCTACTCCTGCCAAAAAAGCAAAGCAAAGCAAAATGCTTTTGTCTACCATCTTAAAATTCAGGAGTAGTGGAAGAGCCAATGGTCTCCTAATCTCTGCCAATTCCCTATTGAATCAATATTTCCCTTCACCTGAGATTCCATGTGAAGGTAAGATGAATGGCATTATCACATACTAAGTCCTTAAGGCAAGACAGAGGAGGGTATTCATAAGGTAGGAGAAAGATGTGTGAGTTCTTTTTAATGAGACATGGAAGACTCCAGGCTTCTGTTAAAAATTTGGGGTTCTGCTTCTTTTGGGTTCATTGTTTCAGATCCTACACGTAAAGTTATTGGAATCAATATTTGTTTAGATAAAATCACACATTGCAGTGAAGATGCCCTAATGGTGGCCAATTCTCTTTGAAACTATTAGCCACTTTTGGGGAAATTCTTAGAAATCTGAAAATAACTTTGTTATATACTTTCTTGATAAAAAGAAGACAACTAGTCTTTTTTTCCTAATAAATGAAAGAAAGGGATTAGAATTCCTGAAAGTTAAAAGACTCAAACTCATCCATGGAATTCCCTTTTATGTCATTAAGAGAAAACTGGAATTGATCCTAAACAATCAAAGATTTTAACCAAGGGTTGACCAGGAAAACATTCTTCTATGCAACCTTTAGGGCAGCTAGGTGGTACAATGAATAGAGTGCCTGACCTGGAGTCAGGGAGACCTGAGATCAAATCAGACCTCAGAAACTTACTAGCTATATGATCCTGGGCAAGTCACTTAACCCTGTTTACCTCAATTTCCTCATCTGTAAAATGAGCTGGAGAAAGAAAGGACAAACCACTCCAGTATCTTTGCCAAGAAAACTCCAAATGGGGTCATGAAGAGTTGGACATGAGTGAAAGAACTGACTAATAACAATGCAAACTGTATTGAGCTTTCCAAGTGAGGAACAAGAGAGAGCAAGAGAGATGCCATCTGTACTTCTGTCTCTTTCTTGTCATGAGTAGGAGCCAAAACTCTTTCTTTTATTTTCATAAGTGGATTGCTGCCAAACTCTTTAACATCTCCCTTCCAGATGGCCCACACAATCTTGCTTCTCCAGCTCATTTTACAGAGAAGGAAACTGAGGAAAACGGGGTCAATCGACTTGCCCAGGTCACACAGCTAGGAAATGTCTGAGGTCAGGTTTGAATTCAGGTCTCCTGACTCTAGGCCCATCACTCTATCCACTGTGTCATCTAGCTTGCTAAATATTGGGGGACTTGAAAAATTTAGACAAGACATAGTACTAGTCATCATGGAGATTACAGTCTACCAGGGAGAGGAGATGCCAGCACAGATAACTATAATGCATAATTTTATGTTATGATTGAACTACAAAACAAAATGCTATGAACTTGAAGTCAGAAGACCCAGGTTCAAATCCTGCCTCAGATACTACCTGTATGATCCCAGATAAGTCACTCATCCTCCCCATCCCTTAGTTTCCTCATCTATGACCCTATGACTTTCCTCACTCATTTCTTAATAAAATTTCCCCAACAGCCCTTCACTTTAACTACCACTGCCTTCTTCATCTGCTGAGAAATAACAGGGTTGGGGGAAATACATATGTATGGTAGAGGATTGCCTGGATTCTAACCCCTCTGTGTGTGGTAAGGTCTGAAACACACTGTTAATCCTTTTCTGAATACCTCATGATTTAGCTATGGTGATTTCTTTTTCTTTTAGTGCTTAATGGAAGAAATCTCACTTGATAGTCTGCAGCCCACTTGTCTGGGAATAACATATTTGGCCCAAATCCACAACTGAAATTAATCTTTGAAATTGTTTATTTACTCGTTCAGTGCTGAAGCAACCAGTTATCTGGCATTCCATCAATCTCTACTCCCTCCCTCACCCCCCAAATATTCTGTTTTAATTGACATTGCATTGAAGTATTTGGAAAATCTGTGATCCTGAGACCCCATTAGAACTTTCTGGAAAATGCAATCTGAAAGAGCCCCTAGTTGTGGAATGCCATATTGTTTATGAAGCGCCAGAAAGCAAATGTTCTCCACAGGCAAGTCCAGACTCTGGACTGACAGTAGATTTTCATCCAACAAATAATACTTTAATGTGTGCTTTAGAAGGCAGTAGTAGATTCTGAAAAGGTGGAAGGAAAATCCTTCCTCTTCAAATGTAATGGCTATTCTTAGATGTTATCTTAACCCTCAGAGAATTGCTATCTACTGGTAAGATGCTCTCCTTACTGGAAGCACAGAATTTAACACAGTATCATAAAATTCCATGATCCAACAGAGTTGGGACCATTCATAGACCCCTAATTTAAAGAAGGAATCTTTTTATATGATATCCTTAATAGACATCAAGTAATTGCCATGAAATTTTCCAGTGATGGAGGACTGATTCACTTGACTTGCAAAGTGTCCCTTTGTTATGAGAATCAAATGAGGTAATACTTGTTTAGCCATTCGCACAATACCTGTCACATAACAGGTGCATAATAAATATCTGTTCCCTTCACCTTCTTCTCTCCCCCCTTCTTCCCTCCCCACACCATTCTACACACTTTGTTGTTGTTAAGCCCTTTTTAGGTCAAGTCTTACTCTTTGTGACCCCATTTGGGGTCTTCTTGGAAAAGCTACCAGAGTGGTTTGCCATTTCCCTTTCCAACTCATTTCAAAGATGAGAAAAATGAAACAAACAGGTTTAAGTGACTTGCTGAAGGTTACACAACTAGTAAGTGTCTGAGGTCAGATTTGAACTCAAGAAGATGAGTCTTCCTGACCCTAGAGCCTGTTCTCTATCTACTAGCTGTCCTAGGTGACCACTCTGCATACTATGCTTCTATTAATACAGCCTATGCTATGGCAGCTCTCAAGATGGAACTGGAAGATGTCCTAATTCAACCCCATCATTTTGTCAGTGAAAGAACTGAGACCACCCATCTGGCAACTGCATAGCAAGGATTCAAACCTAGGTCTTCTGAATCTAGTATAATTCTCTTTTCACTTCACCACAGTGATGACAGTGACCCTAGTGCTTCCTAGATTTTTCCATTCCATGAATCACCTATAGATTTATAAATGGAGCAGTAGTCCCAAAGGGTAAAGTCAGAAAGGGTGAAGGCAGGATAGTCTTATTAGTGAAACTGGGAATAATTAATATGTACTAGGGCTGAGGAAATAAGTTGTGCAGCAATACAACAGAAAGAGTTTCACTGGGTGTTAGAAACATGGTCAGACTTGATGACTGGTATCTCGATTCTGCCAAAGACTCATTGGGTGAACTTGGTCCCAAATCACTTCCCCTGGATATCCACAGTTTCTTTTTCTGTAAGATGAAGGGGTTGGGTTGGGTGATTTTCTCAGACCCATTTCAGTTTTAATACTCTAAGAGTCTAAATTGTATTATTCCCTCGTGCCTTCTTAACCTAGTTGGAATGGATCATGGCCTAGATTGATGTTTTCATAGATTTAGAGCTCTAAGGAATCCCAAAGATCATCTAGTTCAACACCTTTATTTTATAAATGAGGGAAGAGATTGTGGAGGTGAAGAGATTCAGTAACTTATCCCAAGTCACACAGAACATTCGTTGAGTCTGTTATAATGGGGATTCTTTTTGTATGTATGTGAATTATACTAGCTGGTCACTTGGGTTCCCTGAGCTTCTGTGATTGATATAGATCTAGGGTGTTCTGAGTCCAGGTCCCACCCTCTTATTACTATGCCACAATGGCACCAACTCCTCAGCAAGAAATAAGATGAAAAAGTTGAAGAGAATCCTCTCTTTCCCCCTCCCCCTCCAGTGAAGTCATCCATCATGTTAGCAAAGGTCTCGGGGTGAATGACTCTACCCTTTTTATTGATCAGTACACTTACCCAAATCTAGTCCATGAACACTAAATCTTAGACTTTTTGTTTGTTTGTTTTTGCTTTTTTGAGGGCGTTTGGGGTTAAGTGACTTACCCAAGGTCACATGGTTAGTTTTTTTGTGTGTCTGAAGCCGGATTTGAACTCAGGTCCTCCTGACTTCAGGGCCAGTGCTCTATTCTCTTTGCCACCTAGCCACCCCTGTTTGCTTTTTAACTAAGGATTTGGCCCAGGAAGTGGTTGTGCTGTTACTATTGTATAGATAAATGTGGTGATATATATGTATGTGACATATATGTATATATAATACTTTGAAATATATCTTATTGTATTATATCATATTTATATTATATTTAAATATATTCTATAGACACATATACTTGTATGTAAAAATATATGCTGTGTGTATATGTATATACATGTATATATGCATTTGGAAAACTCAGAGACAGATAAATGACATTGTTGGCTCATCTTCCATTACTTCTTGTAGCCAGTTAAATAGGGATTTTGGGGGCTGCTAGGTGGTGCAGTAAATAGAGCACTGGCCCTAGAGTCAAGGGGACCTGAGTTCAAATTCAGCTTCAGACACTTGGCACACTTACTAGCCATGTGACTTTGGGCAAGTCACAATCCCAATTGCCCTCAAAAAAGCAAAAAAAAAAATAGGGATTTAAATGTGATTTTGTTGTTGTTCTGGACCTAAATCACAGGGTTGTTGTGGGGATCAAAGGAGATAGTATTTGCAAAGTACTTTGCAAGCCTAAAAGCACCATATAAATGCTAGCTGACATTATTATCATCAATAAGAAATACGAAACACTTTGCAAATGCTAAAGAGCTGGGTTATTTAAATGTCAGTAATCATATTGATCTTATTATTACTGAAGTGGCCTGGACCACCTTTTTTTTAGTTCAAGAGTTCTTGACCTTTTTAAATATCATAGACCCCCTTTGGTAGTCTGGTAAAGCCTATGGACACTTTTTTTCAAAATATTGATTTTAAATATATAATGCATTATATATGTAATTACAAAGGCAATAAGTTATATTAAAATCTAATTCTCAATATGTCAAAAGTCCAAGTTTATGGACGTTCTGAAATCTACTGATACACCCCCTCAGGGGTCCATGTACTCCCGTTTAAGAACCCCTTCCATTAGTTGTACTGTAAGTCAATGATATTCTTGACTGACCTCTTTCCAAGTAATTTAAATATATAAGACCAGGTTATCAGGCTGAAAGCATATCTTTTTATAGAGCATAGTAAGTGCTGTAGAGAATCTCATGAATTTGTAAAAAAGAGAGTGAGACTCAGAGTCATGAAGACCAGTTGGGTCAATTCTCATCTCTGTCACATATTGGAGATCTTTCTTTCTTTCTTTCTTTCTTTCTTTCTTTCTTTCTTTCTTTCTTTCTTTCTTTCTTTCTTTCTTTCTTTCTTTCTTTCTTTCTTTCTTTCTTTCTTTCTTTCTTTCTTTTCTCCTTCCTTCCTTCCTTCCTTCCTTCCTTCCTTCCTTCCTTCCTTCCTTCCTTCCTTCCTTCCTTCCTTCCTTCCTTCCTTTAACTCTCTCTCTATGTGTTTCTATATCTAGATATAGCTATACACACATATATTAATATATGTCTATGTGTGTATATAAATGTCTATATATGAGTATATGTGTGTATATATGTCTATAATATATCTATATATGGATATATATGTGTATGCCTATATATTTGGGTATGTACATGTCTATATATGTGTGTACATATGCATACAGGTATGTATGGGGGTGTATATAAATATATATGTTTATAGTATGTATATATTTATATTGAGAGATATAAATATGTGTGTAAATCTATATGTATATATGTGTGACCCTTGGTAAGTCATTTAATCTCTTAATGCTCTAAGTAACTCTCCAAAATTATATAAGTTGTAAAGGTATTTTTTTATTGATAAAGAGAGAGACCCTTACCAGGAGCTCCCTATACCAATAAAATCAGAGACAAGTAAAAAATAAACACAATTAAATAAAATGTCCTCTGGATATATTGTTCATGGCATCTCTCGCATAGATCTTTGTAGGACGTGCTTTGTATTTCCCTCCCTATGTTCCCCATCCAGGAAACGACCTTGTCCTTTGTTCCTGCTGCATCATGTGCTCTCTCCAGGTTGGCACCTAAGAGCATTGTTATTCTTCCATTTCTCCTTGTACCCTTTTTTCTCTATGTCACTCAACAAGATACAGATCACCAGAAGAATTTCTGTAATGGTTAAGCCAAGTCCTTCTTGAGGAAGGGTTCTCTTCATAATGACCATCCTTTGCCTTTTTTCATTCCTGCCTCAAGGAAGTTTGAAAGGAAGTGTGAAGGTGTGTGTGTGTGTGTGTGTGTTTTCAAAAATAGCATTAAAGCTATCATTTTTTTTTTTTGAGTCAGAGAGGGCTAGATTATAGCCAGCCCCTTGTCCAAGGGTTGTCTTCCCTCCTGCTTCTTAGAAACCATAGCTGTCTATCCTGCAGTGAGGGATTATAACTTGCCATGATGTCAAAGAGCTGGGCTGTGTAGCTCCTTCTCTCTGTCCCAAGGTAATTGGCTTGTTGTTTCTGTTGTCACAGCATATTATTCTTGCCCCCAGGGAGCAGATGTTCTCCCTGTTCATTATAATTACTGCTTTTTTCTGCTCTTGGGTGATATGGCTACTTTTTGAAATGATGGCGATCCATCTTTTAATAATGCTATTTATTTACCCAATCAGCAATGTAATACATATTTATGTGTGGAATGCCTTTATCTATCAGATCCTCTAAAAACATGTAAGTGAAACATAAATAATAGCCCCATCTATTATGGAATGTTCAGTCTGGTTTTGTACAAAGGTTTATGAAAATGGGTTGAAAAGTCTCTGCAGTTATGTGTGAGGCCTCAGTACACACACACACACACACACATATACACTCACACTTTTGGAAATATATGAGTATGTGCTGACTATGTTATTTTTCCAGAAATGTTCCAAATATCTGTCCATTTGTTGGTTTGTGACTGTGTGGCAATTTATATGAAGGGGCAAACTGTTAAAAATTTGGTTAAAAAATTCAAACATTCATGTTATATCCCAGTCAAAGATAGCTGGCACCTTTATAAAATATCAATTGCAACAATAGTGATAATTACATAATTATTATAAGAAGAAACTAAGTTTTATTTTTAACATTTTATGTAGTATTTCAGTCATTTTTCAGTCACATCTGCTTCTTTGTTACTTCATTTGGGATTTTCTTGTCAAAGATACTGGATTAATTTGCCAATTCCTTCTCCACTTTATTTTACAGATGAGGAAACGGAGGCAAACAGGGTTAAAGTGACTTGCCCAGGGTCATACAGCTAGTATCTATGGCTAGATTTGAACTCAGGAAGATGTCTTCCTGCTTTCAGGTCTTGCATTCTACCTGCTGTGCTACCTAGCAACCTCCAATTTGATAGTAAAAATAAGGCAAATGGAGGCAAACAGAATTGAAATGGAGAATAACTGACCTATGTCTGGATTCATATTTTTGGTGACCTGTTAATGTACCTTTGCTTTGAGGAATTTGATCCTTTTAAAAAACCCAACCATTGTGCTTTTCTTCTTCAGATTGAGGAAGACACATGGCAGAAATACTACTTGGAAGGAGTCTCCAATGAAATGTATACAGAATATCTTTCTAGTGCCTTCGTGGGTCTATCCTTCCCTACAGTTTGTGAGTAAGTAGAAGTCTTCTGTTTGCTCTTTGGTTCTCAGGTGAAATGAAAGGTTCACTGTTAGCTCAACTTTGTAGAGAAGAATCAATTATTCAACCAATTTTTATTAAGCTTCTTCTGTGTATAAGTCAGCACTGAGGTATGGTGAGGTCTGTGTAAAACAGCACATGTATGGTGAGATGGGGTGGCAATACAGAGCAGGAGACCTGGTCCTTACCCTTTAGAAGATAATAATCTAGTTGTATAAATAAAACAACAACACATAGGACCACACTGAACAATGCAAGACAAGGTATAATTAAGTGCCCAATTAAGATTTCAATGGCCAGAATTTTCAATTAGTGGACTTGAGGTGGACTAGCAGTTGAAAATCAAAACTCCTAGATTGTAATCTATGATGGAAGAAGAAATTTGAACTGGGCTTTAGAAATTGGTTAGGAGGGGGCGGAGTCAAGATGGCGGAGTAGAAGCAGGACCTCCACTGGGCTCCAGCTTCCACCTTCCCCAATCCATATAAAAGGGGACTTTGAACAAACTTTGGAGCCTCAGAACTCACAAAATGACACAGAGAAGCTAACCTCCCCCTGAGGACAACCCAGCAGGCTGGCAGGAATTGGCCAGAGCAGTGCTCTGGGAGCCGAGCCCAGCCTCACCAAGGCTTTAGCCCCAGGGCAGGCCTGACCAGCCACTGGCCAGAGGTACCCCAGATTAGCAGCAGCTGTGGCCATTTCCAGATTTGTCAACACATAGATGTGAAGAACAAAGTGAGAGGTCAGTGCAGTCTGGACTTTGGGACCCAGTAAGTGGGAGTGCATGGCTTTTACCCCCAGGGCGAGAAGCCACTGAGACACTTCAGCTCCTAGCCTGCATAGTGCAGGAGGACCAAGCACCAGTCTGAAGGGTAATCGCTCTTGCTTTAACCTTCTTGGATCTGGATTGCAGTCTAAGGTGGGGGTGCTGGGGTATGTGTCCAGCCTGCTAGAGTGTGTGGAGATCTAAGAGAGGGCAACCATCTAATACCTCCGGGAGCTGAGAAAACCCCAGCATTTGGGACGAAAGCTCCCCTGTCTGGTGGCAGAGTCCTTCTGTGGCAAAAAACCCAGGGGTCAAGTGACTGAGGGGTCACATGACCAAGAAAAGGAAACAAAGCAGACAGAAGATTCCAACATTAGACTCCTATTTTGGGGAAAAAAAGGAGCAAAGCATGGAACAGGAGGAAGACAGTGAAGTTAGCACTCCTGCACCAAAAACTTCAAAGGAAAATACGAGCTGGTTACAGGCCATAGAGGACCTTAAGAAGCAGATAAGAGAAATGGAGGAAAAATTGGGAAGAGAAATGAGAACAATGCAAGAAAATTACAAAATGAGAGTCAACAGTCTGACTGAGGAAAATAACACTTTAAAAAATAGACTAACTCAAATGGCAAAAGAGGCTCAAAAAGGCAATGAGGAGAAGAATGCCTTAAAAAGCCGAATTTGCCAGAGGGAAAACGAATCTCAAAAGCTCAACTAGGAGAATCATTGCCTTAGAATTAGATTGGAGCAAATGGAAGCTAATGACTTTATGAGAAATCAAGATGCTGTTAAACAGATCCAGACAAATGAAAGCATAGAAGGCAATGTGAAATATCTCATGGGAAAAACCATTGACCTGGAAAATAGATCCAGGAGAGATAATTTAAAAATTATTGGACTACCTGAAAGCCATGATCAAAGTAAGAACCTAGAAATTATCCTCCAGGAAGTTCTCAAAGAAAACTGCCCTGATGTTTTAGAACCAGAGGGCAAAATAGAGGTTAAATGAATCCACCGATCACCTCCTGAAAAAGGTCCCAAAAAGAAAACTCCTAGGAATATTATAGCCAGGTTCCAGAATTCCCAGATTAAGGAGAGAATATTACAAGCAGCCATGAAGAAACAATTTGAATATTGTGGAAACACAATTAGGATAACCCAGGATCTGGCAGCTTCTACACTGAGGGATTGAAGGGCTTGGAATATGATATTCCAGAGGTCCAAGGAGCTGGGATTAAAACCAAGAGTCACCTAACCAGCAAAACTGAGTATCATGTTTCAGGGGAAAATATGGTCATTCAGTGGAATAGAGGACTTTCAAGCATTCTTGCTGAAAAAACCAGAGTTGAATAGAAAATTTGACATTCAGATACAAGAAGCAAGAGAAGCATGAGAAGGTAAACAGGGAAAAGAAATCATAAGGAACTTATCAAAGTTGAACTATTAACATTCCTACATGGAAAAACAATAATTGTAACTTATGAAACTTTTCTCAGTAGTTGAAGGGAATAGAAATATATATGTCTATATATGAGTGTATACGGGCATATGAATACATATATGAATGTGTGTATATATGTGTACAGGTATACATAGATAGAGGGCACAGGACCAATTTAACAGGAAGGGATGATACTTAAAAGGTGAAATTAAGAGGTGAGAGAGGAATATAATGAGAGGAGATGGGGAGAGACAGAATGGGGTAAAGTATCTCATATAGAAGCGGCAAGGGAAAATGGTTGCAATGGAGGGGAAGAATAGGAAGGCAAAAGGTAATGGGTCAACTGTATTCCCATTGAATTTGGCTTGAGGAGGGAATGAAATACACACTAAATAGGGTATCTCACCCTCCAGGAGAGTAGGGAGGGAAGGGGATTAGAGGGGGGATGATGTAATAGAGAGCAGGCTGGGGGGAGGGAAGTTGGGAGCACCCACTTTTGAAAAGGGACGGGATCAAAGTAGAGAATAGAATAAGTGGGAGGTGGGATAGGAGGGAGGGAAGTATAGTCAGTCTTTTACAATATGTCTACTATGTAATTGTTTTGCATTAGCTACACATGTACAACCTATACTGAACTGCTTATCTTCCCAGGAAGGGTGGGAGACAAGGGAGGAAGGGAATGAATCTGGAATTCAAAGTTTTAAAATCAAATACTTATATATATATATATATATATATGTATATATGTGTGTGTGTGTATACACTATTATTAATACTATTTTACATGTAGTTGGGAAATAAGATATATAAGCACTGGGGCATAGAGATCCACTGGAAAAGTCGAAAGGGGTATGAGAGAAAATATGGGAGAGAGCAGATTGGAGGAGGGGATATCCTGTGGGACTGCTATTTTGGGGTAGTGGGTAGGGGAAAAACGGGGAGAAAATTTTTAACTCAAAATCTGGCAGAAATGAATGATGTAAATCAGAAGTTAATAAAGCATTTGAAAAAAAAAGAAATTGGATAGGAGTTCAACATGGGTAGGTAAAAGAGGGAAGAAGGAATGAGGAAATGGAGTGAGGAAAGGCACATCTGTGGCTCATTTGTCCTGTGCTAATGTAACTGACCTATTTATGTGGCTAGGATAGAAGGAGATATTGCTAGAATTGCAGTTCTTCTGAAAGATACTAGGGTCTTAGTGGACTTCAATCTCAGTATAAGATAGTTATTTGATATGTGGTGGCCAAAAAGCCAAAATTCAGAGACTGCATGAAGAGAAACATCATGTTTCTATAGCCAGGGCAAGAAATAGTATTGCTATACTCTGCCCTATTTATTTTATTTCTTCAAGGGAGTAACAGGAGCAAGATCTTTGAAGGGACATTGAGCATCCAGAAGAGGGATGCTGGGAAAGTAAAGGGTCTTGAGATCATGTTATATTGAGGATCAGTTAAAAGAAATGGATATATTCAAAGATGAACAGTTTAGAGAGAACGTGGTGGCAGTCTTTATTATTGGAAGGAAAAAGGAACAGCCCCAAAGAGATGTACTTAATAGTTTAAACTTGGATAGAGTACCAGCCCTGGAGTCAGGAAGATCTAAGTTTAAATTCAATGTCAGACATTTGCTAGCTGTTTGACCTGGTTAAGTCACTTAATCTCTGTTTGCCTTATCTGTAAAATGGGGGGAATGATTGCAACTACCTCCCAGGGTTGTTATGAGGATCAAATGTGATAATAATTATAGAATACTTACCACAGTGGCTGGCACATAGCTATTTCTTATTATTAATTATTATTATCATATATAATTATATATTGCTAATTAATAATAATATTATTATTAAAATGTTAGCTATTACTAGCTGTTATTATTGATTAACTCCAGAGGACAGATTTTCCTACAATGAATGGGATAGAAATTGCTGAGAGGCAAATTTTGACTTGATGTAAGGGGAAAATAAATCCTAGCAAGTAAAACTATTTAAAAGTTGAATAAGCTGCCTCATCGTGGGGTCTTTAAACAATGTTTGGTTGACCATTTGTCATCTAGGTTATAGAAGAGATTCTTGTTCACATGTGGGTTAGACCAGATGGCTTCTACTCTCCATTCCAACTCTGACATACTGTGACTCTGGGGAACAGGTTTTACTGGAGAAGGGGGATGTGCAATGCATTAGTTGGGCACTAAAATGTCAATGAAAGGAAAGGGGTAACCCTAACGCTACACTAAAGGAGGCTTGCAGAATGATAGCTGAAGGAATTACAGACAAACTTGACCCCTTTCACAGCTGTTTTCTCAAGAAAACAATTTAGGCATGAGGGTGGGTCTTCTGCTTTATGGTTCTTTGCAACAACCACAGGCAATAAGACTCTCAAAACCTCATCACAATAAACCCTGTTGGCCTTGAGAATCTCAAGAAGTAATTCAAGGGTGTATAGAGATGTGAGAGAAGTGAGAGATCTAAGTTCTTTGTCAGAGACTGAGCCCTAAGCAACTTTTTAGTTGCTTTGAGAGACTTCTCTTCCTGACTAGAGAGCCAAAAACTTAAACACTAAATGATCTGAGAAAAGAAGTGGGCTAATGATTTAGAAAGAGGTGAACTCTTGAGCTTGCTACTGTATTGTTTCTTAAGTGTGACTCATCTTTGACAGATATTTGTCTCAAAGAAACACAAATTAAATGATCAGAGAAAATGGAAATTGGGACACCAGGTACGTAATAGTTCAAAATCTCCTGTCAGCAATCCATATATGACATACTCTTTCTCAAGACTCCTTTTGGCAGCTCCCTTAAAATCTCACCCATCCTGCCCTAAAAATGTTAATATTGTTATACCTTGCCAAATAGAGGGATTGTATTATATCCCTAGAGGCAAGAGAGAGCTGCTATGGATCAAGGGTGTGATTTAGGAAGATCATTTTGGAATATGTGTGACAGATGGATTGAAAAGGAGAGATGCTTGAGGTAGAGGCACAAATAAGAATTCCAGATGTGAGGTGATGAGGAAATCTGTTGAGGTGGTGGCCATTTGGATGGAGAAAAGCAGACAGATATAGACAGAGATACAGTGATTGAATAGATAAGGTTTGGCAACTCATATACATGGAGGAGTGATGGAAGAGGAAGACAAGAATGACTGGGATTTCAAATCTGTGTGACTAGAAGGATGGTGGTGACTTAACAGAATAGGAAAGCTTGGAAAAGGGGATGTTCAAAGGAGAAAAGAGAAATGAATTCTGTTTGGTATGTACTGAGTTTGAGATCCTTATGACATCTTTAGTCAGATATGTTAAGTATGTAGTTTTTGATATAGGACAGGAGCTCAAGAGGAAAAATCAAGGCTATCAAAAATCAAGGCTAATCAAAATATAGACATGGGAATCATCTGTATGGAGAGGTTTATTGGATCTTTGAGAGTTGATGAGATAACTGAGAGAGAGAGAGAGAGAGAGGACTTAGGACAGAGCCTTGGAGTATTCACAAAGCAGGGGGATGATGACCCAGCAAGGAAGACTGGGAAAGAGTGCACAGACAAATGGGAAGAGAACCAAGAGAAAGTAATGTCACAAAAATCTAGAGAAGAGAGAGAATTCAGGAGGAGAATATGGTTCATAGGTCAAATATGGTTCATTGCAGAGGTCAAAGAAGAATGAGGACCAGGAAAAGACTCTCGGATTTGTCCATTCAAAGCTGATGTGAATTTGGAGACAAAAGTTTTAATTGAGTGATGAAGTAAAAAGCTAGATTATAGAAGGTTTAAAGGGGAGTGAGGGGAGAGGAAATAGAGGCAATGAGCATAAACAACTTTTTCTAGAAGTTGACTGCCAAAGAGAAGAGAATTATGTATGTGGCACAATAGCTTGAGAAAATATAATTTTTTTAATTGTTTATTTTAAATCTGGGGGAGATCTGGGTTTATTGGTAGGTATCAATGAGGGATATAGACTAGAAGCAGAGTGTAAAGATTGGAGAGTGGGGGTGATTACAGGAACAATCTTCAAGAGGAGGGAAAAGGGATGGGTTCAAAAATATACATTTAAGACTTCACCTTGCTTAGGACCAAGGTCATCTCTATTGGAAACTAAAAAAAGAGAGAATAGGGAATGATGTCAATGGGGTTTCATTTATAGAGCAGGGGACACATGGGAATTCCTTTCAAATTGTCTCTTTTCTTACAGTAAAATAAGAGATAAGGTCCTGTGTGGAGAAGGGTTGTCTTGAGGTGAGAAGAAAATATCTGGAAAGGTTCCTGTGGAGAATGCATTTAATAGAGTTCAGAAAGAATAAAGGGATTGTCTCCTAGTGGTGTAGACCCAGTTGAGAGAGAAAAAAAAATCAAAACTTAAATTTGGTTCTCATGGTCACAGGAAGGCAATCCCTTTATTATATCTTAATTATTTCTCTCATCTATTTCCCACAGTGGCTGTTCTACACCCTCTCTTTCCTCATAAAACCTCCCTTTGGGGCTTATGAACAAAAAATTGTAAATATTATATAAATCCCACCTTTATGTGATCCAGCCCATTGAGAGAGAGATATGACTTCGGATTTTTACCAAGGCAATATTGCCAAATAGTCATGTGACTTTTCATGTGCTGCATCTCTATGTAGCAGAACTGTACAATTGTTGGTGCTTAGGGTCCAAGAGAAGATTGGCTCATAAGCAGAAGCATTTCCATGGAAGAGAAAAATGCTACTCTGTTCCCCGCCATTCAAACCCCATTATTGGAGAGTTTAGCATTTGTTTCTTATGGTTTCTGGGAAAGCCAAAGGGGGAAAAATTATCCTGATGTGACTGAGAATGTATTCAACTTAGGACTATTATTCGTTTAACACAATGATACAGCTGAGGTAGAAATAATCAATAAAGAAAGGACATTTAATGAGATTTAGGAACATCCCAAAACATTGAAGCTCTCCTCAAGCATTTGATTATCTGGAGGCTTAATTATCTGTGTTTTCTAGTTTAAATTAAAGAAAAGCTATAACTCAAAGTTACCAACAGTTTAATGATAACGCTCTTCAATTCAGGTTAATTAAAGCGCAGCCGTAATTAGAGTGTAGCGTTGTATATCACTGGGCTAGCACATAAGTATTTTCATTACAGTAAGAATTGGCTGTTCAATTTCAAGATGACATAAAGGACACCAAAATATATTTTAAGCTGGAGGAAGAAGAAGGAAAATGAATTGGGGAATATGCTGAATGTAATAAAGTATAGATGAAATATACAGATTTTCAGAGCAGTTTCTGTAATTATGTGCTGCATTAAAGCAATATGCAACCAATAACGTCTTAAAGCATTGGGAGTGACTCTAATTTGCTATTCCATTGGGCTGGTGGAATGCCTCCTTTCAAGAGTGGGCTCACAGCATGTAAAAACTCTGAGTGCTTCCCAAAAGCCGATGATATCCTTGTACGAAAGCTGGTGATGGCCATGGTCCAAGATGCTAAAGGTTCTAGGATAAGTGGGGGATTCCAAGGTAACTGGGGGAGGAAGGAGAAAAAGTGGGGCTAACAGTGAGCCCCAGAAGACCAGGTTGACTCTAAAGATAGAACCTCTGATAACTCTATCAGAATGGAGAATCATCATAGCAGCTAACTTCTGTGCCCCTCCCTAGATGATCCAGTAAGCTAGATGAATGCCTAGAAGATTGCTCCTTTGATGTACAACCTAGTGACCATGTTACCATCTGTTACTCCCATTTGTAATCCATTTATTCAAGTGTTTCTTCCTATTTTTCTGACTGGAGCCAAGTCATGGAATCATAATTCTAAGAGCTGGGAGAGCGCCCAAAAGATCAGTTGGTGTTAGTGCCGAGCTGGCAAGTGAGATATTTTTACTTGCATTTTACAGATTAGCTGAGTCTCAGAGAGATGAACCAACTTTCCCCAGGTCAAATACCTACTTAGATGCATCTCACCGTATTCCGAGTTTCTCCAAAATAAATTTTTTTGTTCTCACCTTGACCTGCCATCTTTCCACTCCATTGTATTTTGCCAGACCTCTAACCTGGCTATAATCTCTTTCCTTCCTGATTTCAAACCCCAATGAAGCACTTCAATTGTGTTCTCTCCTTATTTTGATTCTTTTGCTTTGGGACCATTGTTATCTACATCTTTCCAAACCCCATCTTTGCTTTTCTCCTCTGTCTACCTCCTCTTCTCTACTCATGTGCTGCTGAATGGAGTTAGAGGAAGTCTCACAATTGTGCTAACTTGATCCAGTATAGATTTTTGTTATCTCATCTCAACTGGACCCTTACCACTGATAGTCATTCCTTTGCTCCTCCCTAATTAATTCTCCAGTCATACTCCCCACAGAAGCTACTCTGAATCTTTTCTCCACAAGGCTCCAACAAGCACCTCTTTCCCTCAGTCTTTCAGCTGAGGCTTTCACTTATACTTTGCTGAAAAAAATAAGATTGTCAAGAATCACCTCATCTTCCCTCCTCCTTATCTGACAACTCCTTCACTGTATCTCATATCTCCTCAATCTCATTTCCCATTTTTTCTATCTTTATTCCAGTCTCTAATGAAAAGGTGGACTTTATCCTTACTAAGATCACCCCCAGCACCTGCTCCTTGATCTCACCCGCTGCTGTCTTATCCAGGAAATAGGTGCTGTACATTGTTCCCTCTTCCTCCCCAATCTCCCTTCTCTCAGTCTCTTTTGGTTCTTTCCTTGCTGCCTAAAAACATGCCCATATCTCCTGATCTCTTGAAAAATCCTTCCTAGGACCTGCCATCCCTGCTAACGATTATCCTATATCTCTCCTCCTTTCCCAATCAAAATTTTTGAAAACTCATCTATATTTGATGTATTCACACCCTCTGCTCAACCCCTTACTATCAGGTTTCTTATTTTATCACTCAAGTGAAAAATGTTCTCTCCAAAGTTACCAACAATCTCAGATTTACTGGTCACTTCTCAGTCTATGTCTTCTTTGACTTCTCTGTAGCATCTGACCCTATTGGCCAATCTCTCCTCTCTGTCCCTTACTAGTTATCTGACTACTCCTTCTTAGTATGCTTTATTGATTAGTCATTGAGGGTATATTTTCATATGCCCAACATATTCCCTAACTGTGGGAATACCCCAAAGTTCTACCCTGTACTCTTTTCTCCTTATAATTTGTCACTTGCTAATATCATCAGTTCCCATGGGATCAAATGTCTTCTCTGTGCAGATGACTTTCAGATCTATATTTCCAGCCCTTCCCTCTCTCCTGTGTTCCAGACCCACTTCTTGAATTTTGTCTAGTTAGCATCCGTTTGGATGTCCCTGAAGCATCTCAAACTCAATATATTCAAAATAGAGTCAATTATCTTGTCTCCAAAGTCTCTTCTCCATTGCACTTCCCTAATACTGCCAAGAGGACCACCATCTTTCTATTTCTCCAGTGTCATAACCTTGGGGACATCCTCTACTCCTCATTCTCACATACCTGACATATCCAATCAATTACTATGTTGTCATTTCTATCTCTGTAATACTACTGATTCTCTGATCACACAGCCACCACAAATGTATGTATAAACTCCGCTGTCATTTAAAGGTCTTCTCAACTTGGTCCCTTCCTACCTGTTCAGGCTTCTTAATGTTATTCTCCTCTTAGACCTCTGGAGTCTAGCTCTACAGGCCTTGTTGCTCTTCTGCACCTGTGGTACTCCATCTCCTATCTCCATGACTTTGTATTGGCTATCCCCCATGCTTGGAACTCCCTTCTTCCTTACCTCTGCCTCTTGAAATCCCGTTTCTTTCAATTCTCAACTCAAATATCAACTCCTTTCTAAAAAATATTTATTTATTTTTAGTTTACAACATTCAGTTAACAAGCTTTTGAGTTTTAAATTTTCTCCCTCTTCTTACCTCCCCCCTCTGCAAGATGGCACACAAACTGATCTAAGCTCTATATATACATTCATATTAAACATATTTTCACATTAGTCACATTGTAAAGAAGAATTAGAACAAATGGGATAAACCACGAGAAAGAAGAACCAAAGCAAAACAAAAAAGAGAGAGCAAATAGCACACTACAATCTGCATTCAGACTCCATAATTCTTTCTCTGGATGTGGATAATATTTTCCATCATGAACCTTTTGGAGTTGTCTTAGAACCTTGAGTTAGTCATCACACAATGTAGCTGCAACTGTGTACAAAGTTCTCCTGGTTCTACTCACTTCACTCAATATCAGTTCATATAAGTCTTTCCAGGTTTTTCTGAAGTCTACCTACTCATCATTCTTATAGCACAATAGTATTCCATTACATTCATATACTACAACTTGTCTAGCCATTCCCCAATTTATGGACATTCACTCAATTTCCAATTCTTTGCAACCACAAAAAAAGCTGTATAATTATTTTTGTACATATGAGTCCTTTTCCCATTTGTGTGATCTCTTTGGGGATATAGCCTTAGAAGTGGTTTTGCTGGGTCAAAGGGTATGCACATTTTTATAAGCCTTTGGGCATAGTTCCAAATTGCACTCCAAAATGGTTGAATCGGTTCATAACTCCACCAATAATGCATTATTGTTCTAATTTTCTCACATCTTTTGCAGCATCAAATAGCAACTTGTAAGTGAAAACTTTCCTGATCACCTTGGCTACTAATTCTCTCTCTTCTGTAACTTCTATAATTGTATTGATTTTGCTTCTATAATGTAGATACTTTATGTATACATGTTGTATCCACCATTAGGATAAAAGGTTCCTGAAGGCAAGGACTGCTTTATTTTGCCTTTGAATCCTAGCACTTTGCTCTCTTCCTTGAATGTAGTAATAACTTAGTAAATGCTTATTTTTGATTGATTGACTGATTAGTTGTAACAGAAAGCACCCTAGCATACCTAGGATGGCTGCTAGCACAAGTTCTTTCATCTGCTTTTCTAAAGGAAAGCAACTCAAAAGGGGTTAACAATCTTACTTTAATCAATCAAACATATATCATTTACCTAGTTCAGGGGAAAATGTCAGCACCCTGAACTTCAGAGAATACAAACAGAAGTTACAAGAGAAAATAACACAATTCAGCAGAAAGGGCTTCCAGCTCTCTGACCATTACATCCACACCTACTTAGTCACCAGAGAGAGAAGCACCAACATCTGGGTTTTCAAAACCAGGGGCCTCAACAGTTGCCCAGAGTCTCATCTGGCCAAATCGCACAATTCTTCCCAAAGCAAAACCTTGTCTCAGAGGTATACATAGCCCTCTCTAGTGTCAGAGAACATCACAATCCTCATGACCCACTTGACTACAAAGTAACAGAAGTTGTGCCTTCCTGAAAAACAAGCCTCCCACCACAGGCTCCAGGTGAGCACACGCAGCCTATTAGAGGGCAGAGTATGTTTTCAAATCAGGAAAGGTCCTCAAGTTCAACTTAGACTTATTAAGGGAAAGGGAAGATCTTCAAATTTCTATTACCATTACACTAGTGGAAAACTGAAAACTAAATTGTTGGCCCCCGACTCCACTTCTCTTTCTACCTAGTCATTCTGCCCTTAACCATAGTTCTTTTCTTCATACACAGTAGGTCTGTAAAACAGTTAGGGCCAGGAACTACGTATAATCAAATAACATTGGGAGTGCTTCAGAATATGCTTACAGTATGCTGACCCTAACTGACCCACAGTCTATTTGTATCATAACCAACTCAATCATCACCAAGTCTTTTACTGCTCCCCACCTCAATAGACCAGGAAGATAGGAGGATTGTTTATTCTATATACTCTAATCTAAAAGGAGATGGAAAACAGAGTAGAATAAATTCTTTAAATCTCATTACCTATTTTTCATTAAGTCTCTCTTTTTGTTTGTTTGCTTTGTTTTGTTTTCATTGTTCTATGTGTTACTTCATGAACTTGACTCAGAAACCAATTAATAAAAGAAAATGACTATTTACAAGGTATGGTATTAGATACTTGGCATTCAAAGACAGAAATGAAATAGGCCTCGCCCTCAAGCAGTTTATATCTCTGTAGAAGGACTGAACATGCATTTATATGTTTTGGAGGTTGGTATTCAAAATCAATGAATGCAAATTATACACGAATTAATAAAAATCAATTTCAAGGGAGTGAGAGGCAAGGTGCTATAATTAACAGAGGAGTCAGAAAAACCTGTGTTCAAGCCTTGTCTCTAACACATAAGTGACTGTGTGGCAATGGGCAAGTCACTTAATCTCTAAGTGCCCCCAGGTATTCCCCTAAGATTATAAATTGTGCAATAGTTGTCCACCTGCATTGGTAGAGGGAATTTCTTCTCTAGGAATTTCCTACATTAGTGTAACCATAGGAGCAGACCTATCCTAAAAAAAAAAAAAAAAAAAAAAGTAGAGAATTCTCTTCATGAAGTTATGTAAGTGAGAAAGGTTTCAGGTACCTGAATTGTGCTTAGGAGGAAGTAAGGAATTGTCTTGGTGATGGAATTGGAGAGTAGGGGTGGGAGGGCATTCTAGATATGGGGAACCATTGGTGTGAAGGCACAACATAGTGGCAAAGGAATGAATATCATGCTCAGGGAATATATTACAGGTCAGTTTTACTGGAATAGATGGTCACATATCTCAAGGTCAAAGATAGAAAGAAATGTCAAAAATAGACCAAAATATTCATAGCAGCCCCTTTATGTGGTAACAATAACAAAAAATACTGAAACCAGAGTGGCAAATTGTAGCATATGAATGTGATGGGATGTGGTAGTTCCATAAACAATTGAGAAATGGGAAGAATTCAGAGAATTCTCGGATGACTTGTATGATCTGATGCAGAGTAATGTAAGCAACACAATATGCAGAGGGGGGAATGTGCACAATGACAGCAAGAAAGTAAATAATAAGAATGAATGCTGAAATGAAGCCAAGGTCTGTGTAATTGAAACAACCTATCTTGATTCAGAAAGAGGGGATTTGGGAAATGCCCTTCTTTCCTTTCCTTAGAAAAGTGGAAGACTACAATTATAGAACTTTGCATAGGCAACCAGATGTGTTTGCTGTGATAGCTGATTTGGCTTATGCGCATTTCTTTGTTGGACAAGAAGGATCTGAATTGTGAGATGAGAGAGAGGAGATAGAAGTAAGTAATGTTGTTTGGGCAGAATCATTGAGACTATAAAAAAATCCCTCACTCTTTCCTCAATTTAATTTAATCAAACAAGTGCCCCTTAAGCACAACTAAGCACAGAATTTTCATGTTTAGAATATTGCCAAGGAAATGATTCTATTCAGAGGAAACTGAAAGATGACTTTACTATTGCCAGCAAAATGGCTGACTTGTAGTGTTGTGTTTTGTTTTTTTAATTGCACTCTTGTTGTAAGCTGTCACTTTGGAATATAGCTACTGTTATTAGAATGGCAACCATCGAGGTCCTCAGAGTGAATGAGTCAGAGCTCTCCCTTACCATTTCAGGCTGGCAAGGAAGAATCAATTACTCATTCATTATTCAATTAAACAACCCAGTATTTATGGAGTATTGATCACAGGTATAACCTTGTGCTAGGTACTAAAAGGGAGATAGAACAATATGTTACAAGAAGTCATGTTGTAAAATGTTGCCCTAGTCAGTGCCATTCATAAGATCTTAGCCAACGCAGTATTTCCAAACCCCGTCATGATGTTTTGGGCCGACCACCATCTATAACACTGTTTCTGTGATAAAAGGTCCCCTGTAATACCATATTTTCATAAAATAATCAGTAAACATCATTATTCAGGAGATAGCTTTACGCAGTGCCCATCCTTTGGGATGTTACTATCTCCTTGGAGATGATTGCCACATGGAGTAGTCAAAAGAAGGGTGGAATTGGACTAAGGAGGCCTAATTTTGATTACTGGCTTAGACATTCCTCAGGTATGTTAACTGTAGTCAGTTCTGACCCTCAGTTTCCTCATGTGTAAAATTGGGAGAGTAATGCACCTAGTAAGGTTATCACTTTGCAAACCTTAAAACTATATAGGAACATGATCTGTTGTTAATGTAGCGTCATCATCATTGCCACCTTATCTCATTCATATCATCTTTTTTGATGGAATTTAGATAGGAAAAGTCTGAAGACAATTTCCTATGCTGCTATAATTCCCTTTTATATAATGTTCTGCAAACTATTGCCCAACTGACTAAAATGACTTCTTTTTGTAATTGGATAACAGTATTCAGATATAAGCTCTTCTTATTACATGTGAAATTATAATTAACAGTACAAGGCAGTAAACAGTAAGTGGTACATGAGGAATGATGACTTCTTTCATTAATCTCCTTGATGGTGATTTGCCATAGGCCCAACCGGAGCTTTGCAGTTTGGGGATCAGCCATTCCCATTGGCTTGGAGGTGGCCTGTGAGTCTGTGTGGTAAAGCTCAAAGGCACCTGGCCTGTGGGTTATAAAAGAGTCAGCTGTTAGTCACACACCAGGATTCCATCTGTTCATGTCTTCCTTCCCACAGCACACCCAGCTCAGCAGCCAGGCTTTGGGGGATACCATTCAGAAAACCTGAGCATATGTGTCTAGTCACAGGAAGGTCAGAGAATGAAGATCACTACTGAAGGATCATTTTACTGAATAATTAGATGAAAGCATCTATGTTGAGTATCACACAAACTGTAAGAAGGAAATGTGCTTTGAATAATTAGAAAAAGCCTCTATATTGACTATAATACAAACAATAAGAAGGAAATGTTCTGCTCAGCTTTGGCAGGTGCATTTTGTGTTTCCCAGCAGCTAGGCTACCATTTAATTTATTTTTTTTCAATCAATAACATTTTTTTTGCCTTTTTGGAGGGCAATTGGGGTTAAATAACTTGCCCAAGGTTACACATCTAGTTTTTTTGTGGGGGTGTTAAGTGTCTGAGGCTGGAACCGAACTCTGGTCCTCCTGACTCTGGGGCTGGCGCTTTACTCACTGTACCACCTAGCCACCCCAATAACATTTTTTTAGTATGCTAGTGACTTCCCCAACTAAATTATCTTGTATTTAT
>NW_027187339.1:4203381-4253381 GCF_028583685.1 Petaurus breviceps papuanus | reverse complement strand
CTGCGTAACTGGTAGCTTATTTCAGCCACCAATGTGCTAAAGCTAAAGGACAGAATTTTCTATATGAACAAAGATGCAATAGACAGAGAGAGAGAGAAATCTTTTTTGCTATTTAATTTACTAGGAATGGAAGAGAGATCTAAGATTTTGTCTCCTCATTCCTCCCCATTTCAACAGACAGAGAAATTGGAGGTTTTTCTATAAAAACTATTGACTAGGTACAAAGATAGATTTATTGATATCCCCATTAGAAACATTGAGAGGCAGCAGGGCATAGTGAATGAAGATCTGTGTTCAAGACCTGCCTCTGACATATTTCACCTATATGACGCTGGGAAAGTTGCATAACAGATGTCTGACCGTGAAAGTATATAACTATTTGGAGTTCTTGGGAATATATATATATTTTTTAAGCAATCGGGGTTAAGTAGCTTGCTCAAGGTTACATGGCCAGTTATTTCTGGGTGTGGTGCTGAGTATCTGGGCCCGGATTTGATCCAGGTCATCCCGACACTGGAGCCAGTGCTCTTACTCGCTGAGCCACCTGGCCGCCCCTCTTAGGAATAATCTTGGGCGGTTATTACATTAACAGGTATTTATTAAGATCCTATGTGCCATGTACTGCATTAAGTACTGGGGATAGAAACACAAAGACTGAGAGAATTCCTGCTCACAAGGAATTCACATCCTAGTGGTGTTGACAAGCACATAGATGTGTGTGTGTGTGTGTGTGTGTCTGCGATATGTATATATACATACACATACACACATACATATATACACATGTGTAATAAATAAGTAAAAATATATACAGTTACAAAATACCTAAATTCAAGACAGTTTTGGAAGGATTAAGCAAAGATTTTATGTAGAAAGTGGTTTTTGAGCTAAGTCTTGAAGTATAAGAGGAGAGAATACAATCGAGGTAAATGGGGTGGCTCAGAGAGACCTCTGAGGCAGGAGATGGAGAGCCATGGGTGATGGATGGGAAGAGGTCAATTTGGCTGAATCAAAGAGCCTGCAGATAGATGGCTGGAAAGATATGTTGAGGTCAGGTTGCAGAGGGCTTTAAAAAGCTAATCATAACTAATGTTTATGCTATGCTTTACTTTGCAAAGCATTTTACCTGTGTTATATCATTGGATTATATAACACCTGAATATGTACCATCATAATTTGATATTTATATGGATCTATGAACTTAGGGACATCTAGGTGATACAGTGTATAGAGCCACGAGCATGGAATCAGGAAGACTCCTGAGTTCAAATCTAGCCTCAAACACTTACTAGTTGTATGGTCCCAGGCAAGTCACTTAACACTGTTTGCCTCAGTTTCTTCATCTGTAAAGTGAGCTGGAGAAGGAAATGTTAAACCACCCCAGTATTTTTGCCAAGAAAACTCCAAATGGAATCAGGAAGTGTTGGACATAACTAAAAAATGACTTAAAAATAACAGGAGCTTATACTTGTGTGTACTGTTTCCAGTGGGACTGATGGAATTGATTCAGTACTTCTCATCCTGTGTGCTTCTTACTTATGTCTTTTCATAAATTCTCTACAGATATTTTATCCAACATATAGGAAGAATCCCCCTGATTGTTTCAATGGTTCATGTAGCTGTTAGCCATATTATTGATATCATAGCTCTGCTGGTGTCAAAATGGCTAACCTATTGGGTACAGTACTCACAAACATTAATTACTGTTGTCCCTTGACCTTGCTACTTTTTTAATCTTAAGAGTTCCTAATTATATCTTTTGTATCTCTTTTCACATATAAGTCATTGTTGGTAATAAGCTACAGCCGACTTGTATATATCCACCATACTTCCTTCAGTTGCTCAATGGATCCTTTGAAATCTGGATTTTTCTGAAATAGGAGTTTTCGATTATCTGACAGTTGCTTCTTACCCCAGAGACACAACTTATCCAGGGAGGAGTCTTTAAGGTTGTTGTTTGCTCCACCAAGGCAAATAAAGGCAATGGGATCTTCTATTCGTTACATGTCTCAGTTGTGTAACTGTGAAGGGTTAATATCATGAAAAATACTATCTTTCTTTTACATGTGTTCATCAAAGATATGATCCATCTACAAATACCCTGTCCTAATAAACGTTATAGGGATAAGATATATGGATCTGGAGTTGTCAATAGTTTTCTATTCACTTTTGTCTGGTGGTAATACAATCTGTAATCTTTTCCATTCATTTAGAATCTTCCCCTCTTTGAGAAATCTTGAACACTAATCACTCAGTGACTTTAAAACCCTGAATCACTCAGTGACTTCAGCACATATTTCCTCTGCATACATTCTGTCATGTTCAGTCATTATTCCAAACTTTTTCTTCTAAGTATCATAGACACCTCCTCTGATAGGACATTAAGTAAAGAAGTCGGTAGCTCCCTTATAATTGAGGCCAAAATTGCATTATTAAAGCAAACCTTGACAATTCTGTATATATTTCTTTTTATTTCAGTTTAATCTACCAATATTTTCATCTGGACCAGATGTACCTCTTCTTAGACTTTCTGCTGCCTCTCTCTCTTTTTTTCTTTGAGAGGTAGAATGGTGTAATGTTTGGAGGGCTAGACTTAGAAGCACAATTGCAAAAAAATGAAAAGATCCTTATTTGAAGTGGGCTGACATTCTCATGTAGACAGATAATAAGCCTGGTATTATACTGATTTCATGAGACATAGCACTATGTATTTAAGGTAGTTGGAGTTGGGAATCTGGCACTCAAAAGAGAAATTAGGACTAAGGATAGAGATCTGGGAGTCATTTCCATAAGTGTAGTAGTTAAAGGTCTGAAAATGAAAGTGTTTGTCAGGATAAAGGATAAAGTATAAGCTCCTTAAGGGCAGGGATGGTTCATTTTTTATTTTGGTATCCTCAGTGCCTTGGTCATTGTAGACACTTAATGAATACTTGTTGAATGAATGAAAGAAGGGACCAAGGATAAAACGTTAGGAAACATCCACTTTGATAGATTGAAAAGAAGATGGTAAAATGATGAAGGAGACTTAGAAAGGAGGATGAACAAAGAATGTGGTATAGGAGGTATACACATACACATAACCCTTTGGAGGGGGAGCATAAAATAAGGATTCGATGAATATGAAAACATATCTGATAAGAAGTTGCTATTGCTTTGTTATCCAGTCATGTCTGACTCTTTATGACCCCATTTGGGGTTTTCTTGGCAAAGATACAGGAATGGTTTGCCATTTCTACTCCAGCTCATTTTACAGATGAAGAAACTGAGGTAAACAGGGTTAAGTGACTTGCCCAGGGTCACTCAAGTAATAAGTGTCTGATGCCAGAACTGAACTCAGGAAGAAGAGTCTTACTGACTTGAGACCAAGCACTCTATTCACTACAGTGCCACCTCACTGCCAAATAAGAAAGGATCCTTGTTCATTTCTGTCTATAGGAATCAAATGTGTCCTATGTCTGTTCACTATTGGGGTACCCATTCCCTAAAAGGGCAGGGAGGTAGCACAGTGGATGGAGTGCTAGACCTAGAACCAGGAAGATCCAAGTTCAAATCTGACCTCAGACACTTACTAGGTGTGTGACCCTGGGTAAGTCACTTAACCTCTGCCTCAGTCTCCTTAATGGTAAAATAGGGATAGTAAAAACAGCCAGCTCTGAAAGTTGTGGTGAGGATCAAGTGAAGTAATAATTTCAAAGCACTTAACACAGTACCTGGCCCACAGTAAGTACTATGTATGCTGTTTTTATTTTTATTAAATGGTGGAGGGGTTGGAAGAAGAGTGGAAACTTTTACTGCCATCTCACTTTCCATATTCAAATGTACCTCATTTTTTAAGGAAAAACAAGCTTTTTATAATAATATAGCACCCCCATATTCCTAAATATACCCCTATGCTCTTTTTAAATGAATCTTTCCATATCAATGGAATATTAATTAAAAATGCGTGCATCTGATTTTTTTGGTGGGGGAGGGGAAGGGCTTCTAGCCATTTTATCCTAAAGGAAATCTGGTGTATCAATTTACTTTGACTTCTCCTTTGGTTCTAAGACTCAGTTGGACATTCCAAGTTTCCTTTGACTAACTGAAGGTAGGCTGAAGATGTTGGTCTCAGTTAGGATTTGAAGGGCATTCTCAAAACTGTTTGCCCTCTCTGTGTAAGGCTGCAAATCCCGTCTTTGCATTTGAACACGTTGATTTTATTGTGCACTGGAAGGTGCAAAATCTACAGCAGGTTTCCTTGTCTAATTTGTGTCAGCAAGTAATCTTTCTAGTCCAAAGGGTCGATGTAATGGTGAGAACAATTTATTTCCCTCTGGGTAGGTAGAAACAGTTGGGCTTGGTTTCTTAAGAGCCTTTGTTCAGGAACATCTGTGTTGAAACTACTGTAGTTAACAGATGATGTTGGCAGTAAAAAAAAGAAAAAGAAAAGAAAAAGCTTTGTATAATGTCATTGTCAAATTTGGTAGAACTCTACTTAATAATTATCAAGAAAGTGATCTAACTTGTTATTACAACAGTTTTATTGCAGATTGCCAGTTTAAGACCTTTTTGTGACAAGTGACATTTTTCTAAAAACTCTTCTCTCTTCCCCTGTAATTATTTTGCAACCAATCACAACTCTTTGGACATACTGGGAAATGTCATTTGGAAGAAAAAAAAGGCAGAATTAAAGGCTGCCAATCTGCCAGTGTAATCATGAAGCCAAACTTCTGCCTAGTGTTACTACCCCACTCCTCATACAAGGGTGGGGACATGGCTAGAGGAGGGAGGACTATGAAATCAAAGAAGTGGAAGGAAGCTCAGAACACGACTAGTCCAAACCAGACCTCATTAGAAGCCTTCTTCTACAATATACCTGACAAATGGCCATCCAGCTTCTGCACGATGACCTCCCGTGAGGGGAAATACCCTACTTTTTAAGGCAGTCCATTTTACTTTTGAGTTGCTCTAATTATTAAGATTTTCATCCTATCAATGCGAAACTCCCCCCTTTGCAACTTTTACTTAATGCTTCTGATTCTGTCCTTTGGAGCCAAACAGAACAAATTTATTGCATCACCTAAGGGATTGCTTTTCAAACACTTGAAGGCACTTATCACATGCTCCTAAGTATTTTCTTATCTGGGGTACACCTTCCCAGTTCCTTTAAGCAATCCCAGGACAAGTCTTTTACTACTCTGGTCTCCTGAATACATTTCAGCTTACCAATGCATTTTCTAAATGTGGCTTCAGGAACAGAGTACAATACTGCTGTTGTGATCCAGCTAGGGCAAAATGCAGCCATGCTCTCACCTCTCTAGTCCTGGAATGCATGCCTCTCATAAGGCAGCCTCTGTTTCCATTAGATTTCTCAGTGGCCACTGTGGACTTTGAGATTGTCATACATTAAAGTTGGACTCCCACAAAATCTGCAGCCCCAAATTGTTTGGAGATGAACTTCTGTCTACCTGCTCTCCTCCCATATTTTACTTATAACATTGATTAAGCCCAAGTGTAAAACTTATCCTTATCCCTACAAAATTCCAGTTTATTAATTTCAGCCTGATGTTCTAGGCTTTAAAAAATCCTGACTTTGTCATTCAGTGCACTAGTTATCCTGCCTAGATTTGTGCCAGCTGCAAATTTGATAAATAGGTCATTTATGACTTTATCCAAGTCACTGATGAAAATGTTACAAAGCATGGGGCTAAGCATAGATTTCTGGGCCACTACACTGAAAATGTCGTTCCAGGTTAACATTAAACAATGAATGACTTCTCTTTGAGTCTGGTCATTCAATCAATTCTGAATCCTTGTAATTTAAATTATTGCCTACCCTACTTCTCCTCACCTTTTCCATCGTAATATCATGAAAGACTATAAAATTTTTCTCCCAGAGGCCAGTGAATGTTTTGTAACACCTAACATACTTCCAGGAATATAATAGGGGCTTAATAAATGCTTTGCTAAAAATCAACATAAACTGTATGTACCATATTTCTGTTATTTCTTTATATAGGAGCCCATAATAAAAGGAAATGAGGTTGGTATGGCATGGTCTGTTCTTGACGAAGTGAACAATGTTAGTTCTTTGTAATAACCCCAATCTTTTTATATGTTCACTAAAAATTCCTTTAAAAATATCAGTAGATAACATGGAAATATGGTTGGCTTGATTGCGCATGTACAACCTATAACAGACTATTTAATGTCTCAGGGAGGAGGACAAAAAGGAAGGGAGAGAATTTTGAACACAATTTAAAAAACAGATGTTAAAAGTTGTTTTTACATGTAATTAGGAAAAAATAAAATATTCCAAAAACTCAAAAACCTTGTAAACTAAAAGTAAACAAGCAAATTACTAAAGATAAAAAATATTATTTAAAAAAATGACAGTAGAGCAGTGGTCCTGGAAACAGAAAATTCCAAAAACCTTGTAAACTAAAAGTAAACAAGCAAATTACTAAAGATAAAAAATATTATTTAAAAAAATGACAGTAGAGCAGTGGTCCTGGAAGACCTGAGTTCAAGTGTGACCTCGGATGTTTACTTGGGATATGACTCTGGGCAAGTTACTTAACCTCAACTGTAACATGGAGAAAATTATAGCACCTACCTGGCAGTATTGTTGTGAGGATCAAATGAGATAATATATATATTTTAAGCTTTCAGCACAGTGCCTAGCACATAATAGATGCTTATATAAATACTCACTCTTTCCCCGCTTCACTTCTCTTCCTATGTTCCATATTTTTTCTAGTAATTAAAGTAAAGTTCACTGGCCTAGAGTTTGCAAACTCCATTGTCTGCTTTAAAAAAAAATTAGAACAGGATTTTCCCTTCTTTAATTTCATGGTTCCTCTTTGGTTCTCCAGCATCTTTCCAAGCCTCAGTGACTCAGCACTCATATTGACCAGTCCTTTCATTACCCAAGGATACCATTCATTGGAGCCAAGAGATTTGAACCCAAAGGCACCTGGGAATTTCTTTACACTTTTCTTATTTATCTTGGTAAGCTGCTAACCATTTTGGTCCTCTTCTTTCTATTTCAAAGCTTATTCTCCTTTGCATATGAAGTAAAATAACAGTTCATCAGTCCTACCTTCTCTCTGAGACCTATTATCATCCCACCTACCATGTTAATGAGTTTATCCTTTCTTTTGTCTTTCTTTTTCCCCCCAATATGGAAAAGCGCAAGAACAAAAAAGATAATCAAAACCTTCAAAAATTAGTAGAAGGGGCAGCTAGGTGGTGCAGTGAATAGATCACCGGCCCTGGAGTCAGGAGGACCTGAGTTCAAATTTGGCCTCAGACATTTAACACTTACTAGTCGTGTGACCTTGAGCAAGTCACTTAACCCCAATTGCCCTTCCTTTCCCCCTCCAAAACAAAATTAGTAGGAGAGGATAAAGAAATGTTAATGTGGATTGGAAGGCCAAATAAAATGTTCTTGAGAGATTGACTCATGTAGGGAAACCTGCTCATTCTTTAAAGGAAGAGAAACAGTGAGATACAATGTGATGAAGCAAGCTTGAACCCATTGGTGCCAATCTTGGAAACATTGGAAGTAAATGCTTGGGACAAAACCAGTGACGGAAGAGTCCTGGGCCTTCTTCTCTCTTTCCTCTATACTATTTTGCTTGGTGATCTCATCAGCTCCCATGGACTCAACGATCATCTCCATGTAGATGATTCTTGAATCCATTTGTCCAGCCCTGATCTCTCTCCTGACCTGATCTTTGCCTCTCTTATTGCCTAGTGGGCATCTCAAACTGGATGTCCTGTAAACTGAACTTACTATCTTTCCTCCCAAACCCTTCACTCTTCCTAACTTCCTTATTACTGTCAAGGGGACGTCCATCTCCCCAATTAGTCAGTAATTCAGTAGTGCCTACTATGCCCCAGGCTCTGGGGCAATGAAAAGCAAAAGACAGTCCTTGTCCTCAAATGACTCAGTCTCATAGGAAAGACAACACATGACAAAATCACATATATACAGTCACCCAAACACTTGAACTAAGTGTCCTTCCCAGTTTCTCATTCTTTTCTATTCCCTCCTCCAATATCCAATTAGTTGTCAGGACCCATCATTTCTACCTTTGTACCATTATTTCCTATACAACCTCTTCTATCATCTGGCATTACCACTACCCTGCTGCAGACCCTCATCCCCTTACTCCTGGACTACTGTAGTAGTCCTCTGGGGTGGTCTCCTTACCTCAGGTCTCCCTGCACTTCAGTCAATCCTCCATTATCTATCAAATTTATCTTCCTTAACCACAGGTCTGACGAGGCCACTCACTTATTCAAAATACTCCAGTTGCTTCCTATTCCCTCCAGGATCAAATATATAATCCTCTATTTGGTTTTTAAAGCCCCTCGTAATCTGACTCCTCCATACAGTTCCAGTCTTCTTAAGCCTTTTCTGCCATGAAATTCGAGGACACTGGCCTCCATGCTGTTCCTCAACCACAAGACTCCATCCCTTGGCTCCAGACATTTTCACTGGCTCCATGCCTTTCACCTTCTTCCTCTTTATCTGCCCCTTCCTTGCTCCCTTTGGATCTCAGCTAAAATCCCACCTTTGGTAAGAAACTTTTCCCAAAACTCTTACCCTTGAAGTCATCCCTCTGAAATGATCCCCAATTTGTTCTGCAATATGTCTTGTTTGAACAGAGCTGTTTGCATATTGTCATCTCCATTTGACTGGCAGCTCCTTGACACAAGAGACTGATTTTTATGCCTTTCTTTGTATTCCTGGCATTCATTACAATGCATAGTATACATTAGGCACTGAATAAGTGCTTATTGACTAACTGTAGTGTTCTGAAGTATCCTCCATCCACCTCTTGCACTCAGCCAATACATTTCCTTTCTTCCACCCTTCAAGGACCTGCTAAAATTCTTGTTTCTCAATGTATATTGGACTAAATAAGCAGAAGGGGACAGCTTCTTCCAAATCTCTCTGTCTTAATATACACCCTTCATTCACTAATTTTCCCAATATATTAATTTACCTGTTGTTTATATGCAAACCCTATGTTCATCTTGTTTGATTTTTATCTTGTCTATCATTTTTTCTTTGTCAGTCTATCCTAGATTCATTCTTCATAAAGAACAGGGGTCATTTCTAACTTACCCAGTCTACTGCTTATTACAGCACCAGATACAGATATAGCAAAGAATGGGAATGATTTTCTGGAAACCACAGCTAGTCCAGTGATCACTGGGTTGTGGGAAATTGGAAGGATCATCCTTTCAGGAGCTATACAAGGTCTCCCAAAAGTCTTTCAGCAATAACTTAAAGCTGCTTTAAGATTCTTGGGACACCTGTATAAAGCTAAGGTAGAGGGATTCTGCCCAGGGATAATAGGGTATACGAATATCACTTCCTCAGTCCTAAACTTTTAAGCTTCATTGTTTTGGCTACTCTCATCTATTTCCCACTGTTGGTATCCCACCCTCCACATCAGCTCTTCCCACCTCTTCTAGAACCCCAAGGAGAGGATGCTGGTATTCAGAAAAGTGCCCTTGATTATATCTGGCAGGATCCCCACAAAGGAAACCATGGGGCAATTCAATCTTATTTGGTTTGCCACAGATTTTCAAGTAAACAGTGGCCTGGAACTCTGCTGAGTCCTGAGTGTTCTGAGTTTTCATTCCTAACTGAAATCCCAAGGAGTTAGTCCTTCAATGGGTTTGCCTAGGGAAATAAATGATGCCTTGTTTCCCACAGTCCCGCTTGACACAGTTATCTGTACACAGTTTATCATTGACTTGAACATGTGTATATTGGATTGTGTGAAACTGAGTCAAGTATTTCATTGGGGAGGAAAAAGGGGTCCCTTCAGAAATAACAATACATTTGCCTGTGAAGACAGGGAAAGTAGGCTTAGAAATTGAAACCTATCTCCTTTGAGGGAGATGAAAGGAGAAGATGTATGAGAGGGAGGAAAGGGTAAATCTTCTGATAAGATTCCCAGTTTACAAATCATTTTCATAGTCCTGCCAAAATAATCTTCCTAAAAGCACAGTTGGACCATGTCACTCCACTGGCTCCCTATGACCTTGGCTTGGCATTTAGAGCCCTCACTTTCCAGACTGCAGCCTATCTTTCCAGGCTTATTGCATTGATATCCCTTTCTTTCTGCAGTCCAGTCAAACTGTTGTACTTATTAAGGGCAGGGACAACATTTAGCATGGTCTCTAGCACATAAATAAGTAGTTAACAAATACTTGTCAACTGCTGACTGTTCCCCCAAATTTTAATGCCATTTGCCACCTCCTTGCCTTTTAATAGGCTATCCTGGAATGCATTCCTATTTTTTTAAAAATATTTTCCTTTTGGAAATTCTAGCTTCTCTCAAGGCTTAGTGCATGTTTCATCTTGTAAGAAAAACTTTTCCTGCTTCCCTTAGTTGTTAGTAGCCTTACTCTCCTGTCTTACATTTGCATGTTTGCATTCCCCAAAAGAATGTAATAACCTTGTGGGCAGGTAGTGCTTTTTGCTTTGTGTTTCTGATCCCTAGCACTGTCTTACATACAGACATACTTAATAAAAAAAAACTGTCAGACTAAACTGATTTAATAGGAAGGGAAATAGTAGAAATCAAATATCTACTTTGTACTTCAATAAAATATCAGTAAGTTGATTTACTGTTAAGGGATTATAAGTACATAACTCCCAGTATATTATAATATGCTATTATATATTATATGAAATATTATTGGTATTATATAATAAATGTATTGTAAGCATATTACTCCTAGAGAGAGGCAGGAGACATAGGGGTATATGCTAACTGGACTAGGAGACAACCAGTCTGGTTTCTAGCCTTGGCTCTTCAGCTAACTACATTCATAGCCTTGAGTAAATCAGAACTTCTCTGGGACTCGTTACCTCATTTTCAAAATTGGGAGGTTGGACCAAATGACTATAATGTCTCTAAATGCATGACCATGTTTTTTTTTTGCAAGAAGAGCATTGGGACAGATAATCCCTAAGGCTCCTGGTGGGTGTGAACAGGCTGTCTCCTATAATTAACATGGAACTTTGAAGAAGAACATAATTAAGAGATGGCATTAGCGAAGGTATGATAGTAAGAGAAGATAGGCTGACCACGTGACAAGGATGAGAGATAAAAGGCAGAAATTCCCTATGTTCTCCTGGTACTTTCATAATGTCAGGAGAAAATGGACAAGTCTTCTAGCACATTGAGTGGACCACCTGTGTTGGACTTATGGTCGGGCAGGGACAAGAGTCACACAGGTTTAAATAGGCAGGCTTATCGAGAAGGGCTATCAACCTGGCAGTCTTTACCATGTTTGTATCATGTGAGGTTTCCTGTGTTGAGTCAAATTAAGCTGCAGCTCCATTCCTTTCCATCAATCTCTCCAAGTTTCAGCTTTTTCAACCAAGTCCCCTCAGAACCCAAAGACTTCAGTTTCCACTGGAGGCAAAATCCAGATTGATGAGTTCTATTTGAAAATCTGATTATTTTTTTCTTTTTTCTTAAAATCCAGATTGATGAGTTCTATTTGAAAATCTGATTATTTTTTCTTTTAAAATAATTTTATTCATGTATAGAGAGCCATCCTTAGAGTTAGAAGCTCTGTGTTCAAGTCTTGTCTCTAACATATATTGGTTATGTAAGTTAATTCCATAGTACCACCCCACCCATACCTTTAACCTCACAGATTTATTGCAAGGGAAGTAATTGGAAAATATTAAAGATATATGTACAGTTTAGTTTCTCTTACTTGGATTACAAGAAGGTTGTATCTATGTGGACATGGTACAATCTTTCTGATGGGCAACAATCTAGGACCATCTGGCACAGAAATAGCAGCTCCTTACCACCCCACATAAGCATATAGTTACTTCCTCCACACATTTAATGTGAGTTATATGTTGCCCCCAGGAAGGATAACTCTTATTCATAGTTTGCTTTTCATTTTAAGAACATATTTTCTTCACAAGAACATTCTCAGGAGGGAAATCTAAATATTACTGTCTCCATTCTATACACGAGGAAAATGAGGTTCAGAGATGATGTAACTTCTCTGAAATCATGAAATTAGTAAATTTCAGAGTCAAGATGGAACCCAGGTCTTCTATCTCTAAAACTAATTTCTTTTACTCCTGTACCATGTTGCTTCATGTTTAAACCAGATATAAATATAGGGAAGTGGAAGCGAGAAGTAGCATTCAATTGTAACACTTTCAATCAATCAATAAACATTTATTAAGCCCTTACTGTATACTAAACACTGTGCTAAGTTTTGGAGATATGAAGAAAGGCAAAAATATGGTCCATGCCCTCAAGGAACTCCCATTCTAATGGGGAAGAAAATGGGCAAACAGATAGCTGTGTTCACATAAGATATATATGAAGTAGATATAATCTCAGAAGGAAGGCACTAGCCGTGGGAGAATTGGGAACAGTTTTGTCACAAGGTAGGTTTTGAGCTGGGGCAGCTAGGTGGCACAATGAATAGAGCAGTGGGTCTAGAAGCAGGAAGACTCATCCTCCTGAGTTCAAATGTGGTCTCAGACACTTACTAGCAGTGTGATCCTGAGCAAGTTACTTAACTCTGTTTGTCCCAGTTTCCTCATTTGTAAAAGAAGCTGGAGAAGGAAATGGCGAACCACTCCAGCATCTTTGCCAAGAAAACTCCAAATGGGGTCACAGAGTCAGGCATGACTGAAAAAAATTACTGAACCACAACAGGAGTTGAGTTGAGTCTTAAAGGAGATCAGTGAAGCCAAGAAGAAGAGGTGATGAGGGAAAACCTTTCAAGAATGGGGCATAGACAGTGAAAGGACATGAAGCCAAGAGATGGAGTGTTGAGTTTAAGAAACATCCAGCAGGTTAATGTTGCTTGATATTATAGTACATAGAGGGGAGCAAGTATTAGACTCTCAAGTAGAAAGGGGTCAGGTCATGAATGACCTTAAAAGCCAAATAGAACTTTTTACATATGATCCTGGAGGTAATAGTGAATCATCATTGGGTTTTATTGAGCAGGGAAGAGATATGGTCAGATCTGACTCTCCACAGAAGCAAGCATTTATGCTTTGACAAAATGGGAAGGGTCATATATACTCTGGTCCCTTGGTAAAGGGCATAGAGCCAACAGGAACTATCCCTTGAGCTTCATGAGTAAGGAAAGGGAAGATTTCTTCTCTCCTCTCCCTCCCCAACAGCATCTATGGGTAGCCATTCTCTTCCACCTTCTAAGAGGAAATCCAACAGACAGTTGACATTGGCTGCATCCCAACAAAGACGCCACCTCCAAAGAGACTATAAGTTGTCTCTCTTCTCTTCTTATGGCCCATGGAGAAGGAGGATCACACTTGCCTAGTTGCCAGTCCTTTCCAGCATAAACTCCACACCCCTCTGCAGGGTCCCAAGAGATGCCCCAAGAGATCAGCTAAGACTTTTGGGCAATGCATTCCCTTGAGCAAGGGGCCAGTGTTCATGTGTTCATTTTCATGGAGTCAAAGCACCCATGCCCAGTTCTGTGAGGACCACTTCAGTCTAAGCTCTTGCTATATAGACATAACCAGTGTTATGTGTGTGTGTGTGTGTGTGTGTGTGTGTGTGTTGAGTGATTGGCATGGTAAAATCAAAATATCTGACCTGACCACCAAAGCTGAGACCAAGAGTCTATCCATTAATTGATTCACAAATGTTAATTCAATGATAGTGGTGCCTCCAATTTGGTGCCAGGAGCTGGGGTGAGTTCTAAAGTAGCATGAAACATTGACCTTGACCTCAAAGCATTTATAACCTAGTTAGGGAAATAAGACCTACACATGTGAAGTGGTGGCCATTCAAAGAAGGGATATAATCCAGAATTACGTGGTCTAGTTTAGGAGTGTTGGCAGGGTCAGGAGATCAATGAGAGAGACTACATAGACATTGAAGGAGAAGTAGAGAGGACACAGGTAAATATTCAACATGGGGACAACAGCATGAGGGAAAGGCATGGGGCAAGAAATTTGTCCAGATGCCTTCGGGACTGTTCTTCTGACCTCTCAGCTTGTGAAATCCTATGGAATCTTGAGTGGCATGACCATGCTGGGCTCTTATATCCGGCTAAGTATTATTATCATCATTCCATGTGTGCTGGGGTCGTCTCTGAGCAACAATTGGAACCATTTACACAGAAGCCTGGAACAGGATCCAAATCACAGGTCCACCTGCTCCAAATACCACACTCCCCCTGCAGTTAACATTTTACTACAAAATGAAGTGACTAATGATTCTGGCCCAGCGTAAATCCCCAGACAAAATCCCAGCTTGGGGTCTGCGTCTAGACGTCCAGCACCAAGGGCAATTTGTGCTTCCAATAACCAGCGCCTTATCAGCTTGCAGGAAAGAAGGTTTGATGGAGTGATAGGGGAAAGATAATGCAAACACACACACTCACACCCTACACACACACACACACACACACACACACACACACACACACACACACACACACACACACACCTCCCACTCAGAATGACTGGGGAATGAGGATACTCCTTGATAATGTTTGCATTAGTAAATGGAAAGATCTTAACAGTGTTGTTATATGGCTCTAATCATTCAGAAACACTGACCTGAAGGTTTCTTTCTTCTTGCAGACTGTGCTTTGTGAAGCTAAAGCTCTTAATGATAGCCATAGAGTACAAGTCCGCCAACCGAGAGAGCCGGTAAGTTGTTAGGACTCTGGGGCTGACACTGATGATGGTCAATGTGTATGGCCAGGCTGCTTGGACCATTCCTTCCTAAATGAGATCTGTTTTCTTTGAAGCCGGATGCAGCCTATTCTGATACATTTCAGAACATATTTGTTGAACTCTACTAATGCCACTTTTATTCCCCAACCAATTTCCCTATAATTAAGATACTCCGGGCAAAGGGGTAGATTGAGCACTGGCTCTGGAGTCCAAGGATATGTGTTCAAATCCTGCCTTCAGTACATACAACCTATGTGTCAGACAAGTCACTTTTCTTCCTGAGTAGTTTCCTCTTATGTGACTAGATGACCTCCAATGGTCCTCCAAGTTCTACATGTATGATACTCTAATATTATGGTTTTTGCCATGACCTTCTGAATTCCCAAAGAATATAAACCACCCCCACCCTGAGTTCCCTTAGGAGAGAGAAGAGCAAATACTGAAGGTCTCTACCCAGTTACAAGTGAATCATCTTTCCTACCCTAAAGCTAAACATCCCCTGCAGTCCTTCTCTTGTCCCAGCTCCCTTTCTACAGGAAGGGACACAAACATTCTACCTCTAGGAAACAGCAGATGGGCTCAGGGCTCTTCTGCAGCAAGCAGGGGGCAGAGTGGTTATGGGAGAGATCTGCTCTCTTGATATCCAAATTACAAGCAGCCCATTGTGTACCATATGTGCTTCTCCCTGTACAGCCTGAATCCAGGTGGCAGAATATCAGTTTCATGTAAATTAGCCAGGAGAGCTGCACTCAAAGTCAGGCTGCTCTCTTTATTTATTTATTTTGCTCTTAATTATGTGCAAATCAGACTGATGGGGGGAATAGGTCTGGCTGGGATAGATAACACCCAAGTCAATATATGATTCAGTGCAAGGGAAGAGCATGACACACTGGCTTGTCTCTATTATATTGAAGACATATTAAACGAACAATCTATGTCACGGAAATGGCATTGTGCATTGGAGAAATAATATAGATGTTTCTCAGCAGTTTTTGGAAGAACCAGAACACAAATGGCCAAGATTCCAGGGCTTTTATCCAATGGGATGGTGCTCATTATTTCCTTGCCAGAGCTCACCTACCTTTTTGTAGAAATTTTGATTGTTCCTCAGCAGGAAGAGGATTTGCAGGATGGTCCATTCTGAGATGCTGAGCAGGACAGACCTCAAAGTATAAGGCAATCCCTCTACCCCACCAGAATATTTGTTGGGATTTCCTAGAAGGGCATTTCAGTTCCCAGAATTGTTTGGACTCATGATGGTGTCATCTGATTAACAAGTTTTCATTCTCTGGATAAATGGCCTGGTTATGTCAAGTTACCAAATGCAGAGTCTGTTTCTCTATTCTTAAAAACACTGGATTGGAAAGTGGTCAATCCACATGTTTTTGGGCGTCTTTACCATCTGATCAGATTACATTTCAGGGCTGATCTGATCAATTGTTAAGATGTTTTTTTTTTTAAATCCAAATCAACCAAAAATGGTAGATTTGGGGGCCACATGTTGAATTGGCCTTGGCCTTTCCTTTTTTCCCCCCTAGACTGGTAAAGTGAAGCATAATTATTTACAAAAATAAAAAGATTGATAACACCCTGAACAAAGGTTGGATCATTTCCAGATTTAAAAATTACATTTGGCCATAATTTCACAAGGAGTTCCCTATGTTCATATAGAAAACATTATCCTTTCTAGCATTTTTGCAAATGATATTCTTCACATTACCAACTTTTTTCACCTGTCAAGTGGGTAAATCTTTGTGTAATTTTCTGGTGTTATCTCCCTCCCACTTCTCTGCACTCTTCAGAAAAGTGAAATGTGAAATGCTGTCCATCACCCTGAGCACCGTTTCTGTACTAATTTTTGGCTGTAGGTTGCATCCCGTGCCCTGACTAGTCAGTTATAAATATATTCATTTGGTCACAAGGAGTGAAAAGTACTTCTGATGGCTTGAGGCAGGCAAATTATCTCTACTGGGAAACCACTCAGACCATGACTTCCTAACACTTTGGTCAGTGGGCACAATACTTATGAGAGAAGACTAACAAAGTATTACCATTCCCCAGACACAAGTTTTCCTGAATGGACCTTCATATTGATTCCCCAGTTGGAAATGTTTTCAACAAAGACATCTTTTTTTTCAGTGAACAAATGGCCTTATTTTTGGAAAAGTGGGGAAAAACTTGTTCCAATTTGTTTTTGTTTTCTGTACACAACTACAGCCTTTAATTCTCAAATATGGCTTGGTCTCAACTGTGGAAGTACTTGCTCTCTTAAGGAAAAGGTATACTTAGGAGAAGGGAATGTGGATCAGTGCATCTGAAAACAGAGGCATTCATCAGCACGCATCAGCTCTAGAGGTTGTGCAAAGCTATAAATTAAAATAACTCCTGATAATGTTTTTCTTTTCCTTTTAATTATGCCTTGTTCTAATGAGACATTAAGATTGAAAAGTTGCTTTCCTCCACTTTTGTGCCCTCACATTTACCCCATGTTAATTCCTTTGTTTATTCTCTTTCCTTCTCCCCCATACCCTCCCCCCCCCAACTTAGCATTATTCCATATTTATTTGTCCTTATTCTCAGCACAACTGCTTGTTTTTGCATCATATTCTTCAAAGAATTTGAAACAAAGGTTGTGTTTTTTCTTTAAGCTTTTCTTCTGGTGTTGGTTGATTTCTTACCAAAATGTTTGATTTAAAATTTTTTTTCTTGTCATTTGCAGAAGCCGAAAGCGGTATGCACTCTTCGTTAACTTTCCTTCCAACCTCAATCCTCTACCTTCACTCCTTCTAACTCCAGGACTAACCCTTTGTCAAGAATTCAGGAAGATAACACCTACTTTTCTGTGTATATATAAATATGTGTACATATATACATATATGTATATAATCACCCTTGTCTGGTGCATATATATATGTATATATGTATATTTATATACAAGCCCCCTGGTTACATATCTCTAAGCCAATGGTAGCATTTGGTGTTCTGGTTTTATTTGTTAGTTTTTGTGGATTATGCACTAACTTCTTTGCAGGAAACCTTAAAAGGTGGGGGTTGGCGGGGAGGGAAGGGGAACGGGAAAGAGAACAAGGCTAGTTTTAGTCTTGACACCATTGGTGTGACTGATATTTCTCTTTAAAAGAATTTTTATTTTCTCTTTAGCATTTTCTGTCTGTTTTTGTATTGTGTTGATGTGTCCAGCAGATTTCGTGATGCCATTTTGTCTGCATACCATATCCACATTCCCAGTGATCTCCTCTCTGTATCTTTTTTCAGAGTCTACCTTCTGTAGTATAATCATGTCTCCTTACCCACATAACAGAGACCAAGTCCTTGTTTTTGTTTTGCTGATGAAGTTTCTAGCAATTTAAAAACCTGTACAATACTCAGTAAAGTCACAGTACTCTTCTAATGTCTCTCTGGAGAATGATTTCCATAATCTTTTCACTGAAAGAGTGCCATTTGTAACAACAAATATCTTTTTTTTTCTTTTTTTCTCCTTGTGTGTTTGACATATTTCTGAACCTGACATCTCAAGTCTCACCATTTGACTGTGTCCTGTTTTACTGCTGTTTGGTGTTGCATGAAGCATGATCAATAACTTTAGGTGACCTTCTTCCCCTTTCTGGGTTAACATTTTCAATCTAGTTGCTTTTAACAGTCTTCTCTGTGGGGATCTTGTTGAAAACATATCATTATGTCTCCCACCTGCTCATCTTCTCAAGCTTCATCTTCCTCAATGGTTGTGTGCTCCATCTTGTACTTATTTGTGTGTGGGTCTGTATGTTCATATGTTTGTCTTATCTTCTTCCTTGAGTCTCTGAATTCTGTTGTTCTGACTGGTTGTGTGGAAAAAGAGGTGGCTTCCTGTCAGTTTGGCATTAGTTATATGACCCAACTGCAGAGAAGTTACTGCAACAAGTCGAATCTTCCGGGATGTGCAGTGCTTGCACCTCAACTTTTGGCTTTGGAGGCTTTTTACCTTGCATTGAAGGCATGTTGTGCTGATATAGGCATGCTTCATGTCCAAAAGTAGGATGGGCTTGCTCCCAGAACAAAATACCCAACATTCTCCCAATCAGATAAAGTATTTCCATTTTGATGATTCTTTTCCTAAAAATAATTAATTGCACATGTGTGTATACATGCACACACAAACACACACACACACACACACACACACACACACACACACCCTACTTCATTTTTAGAAACTATCACAAACTCAATCAGTCCATACCTACTTTACCTATAATTGGGTCAGACAAACTGGGAGCAACCTTTGTCATCACATTTATGTATCATTATTTGAGTATGGCATGGAATGTCGACTTGTCTTCCACTGCAATCCATTTTTTTTTTTGAGTTGCAAGTAAAAGTATGTGTCTAGGTTTACAATAGAAATGACAAAGCCCGGAAGAAAGCAGTAGTTGCTAAGTGGTTACATACTATAAGCCTCAGGGAAGCCTGTAAGTTGGTTTCCTGGGACACCAGTATATGCCGTGCCACATCTCTCCAGCTGCTTTCCATCCTAAAAGTAAAACTGATTGAAATAAAGTACCAGCCGCTAGTAGATGCCCCTGGCACAATGCACTGGTAGGGGTTACTAGCCCTGGTAATCCTTCCTCTGGGGAGGCCATGAAACAACCTCAGATGGTTGCTGTTTTCTTTTGCTTTCTCTAGTTCCCGTTAGCTTATGGTTGTTAATATGCATATTTTCGTATACTACAGAACTGAAGACTATATTATCATGCAGCTTGTTAGCATGTTATATTACCTGGGGGGATGGCACAATACATTTGCAAGGAGGATTATACTATAAGGACACTTACCCATCTTGCATATTTAGGGTAGCTAGAAAGCTGTTTCTTTTCTTTTTTTTTTCTTTCACTTGTACTTTCACTGAAATTTCCCCTCCCAATTATTGCTAATCCTTAAGAGCTATAGATCTGTATAATTGGTACAACTTTTAGGAAGATGATTAAGAACTTTCAGGTAGTTCCTCTGCTTTTATCACCTTCGTGATTTAAAAAAAGGACAAAGATAAAGGCAAAATCCAGTTCCGTTCTTGTCTCTATTACGAATCTGTCTTTATTTATCACCATGTTCTACTCCTTTACTTACCAATCAATCAGTGAATTAATAAGCATTTATTAAGTGACAGGTCTAGGCTAGGAATTGTGAGGGATGTTCCAAAGATCTGAGTGACAGGGTCATTACCCTCAATGAGATAACAGTTTGTAGAAGGAGATAATATGTGTGTATTATATACATGTTCACACACAGATATGAGGATGCTTAGTAAAAGAAATTGGGGGGAAGGCATATCTGGGTATATAAAAAATACCTCATGTTGGTGGTCTGAGGTATCTGAGCTAACCTTTGAAGGAAGCTGGGGATTTTGATTGGCAGAGGGAAGGACAGTAATGGCAGAATGCCTTCCAGGTACAGTGGGCAGCATGCAAAGGCATAAAGCCAAGCGATAACTGCATGTATTAGCTTCATCTTGAACAACTTGAGGCATTCCATACTCAGTTTCCAGAAAATTTGTGGTTTCAAAAGTTCTTGGAATTGTGATAGTCAGAGCTTAAGAGGGCAACTGAAAGGAAAGTTCTTTCGGCTCCTCATTGTACACAGTCATCCTAAGTGATTAGTATTTGTGAGGCTGCTTGAGATCAACTTCATTACTTGGGAGAAGGAGGACAGGATTCCCCAGTGTTCTCAACATATTAATTCCCCTTCCTTTGCCAAATACAGCTGCTCCAAGGACAAGGCCTGATTCGTGTGAACTCTAATATGATATGTTCAAAAATTTCCTTTTTCTAAGCCAGCTCTCTATTAAAGAAATCTATCAGAAGGGAACCTGGCCCCTAGCTGAGACTATGACTCATAGTGAGGTAGAGAGGAAAAGATCAATTCAAGTACAAACCTAAGACAAAAAATAAAGACTAAATGAGTATCCTCAAAAACACCTACCCTGTGGAAGAATTAGCATGGTTTGTTTGGTGAGACCCTGGGCTTGGTTCATGGAAGGCTGAGTTCTGGGCCCTGTTTGAGAGAAAAAAAAATAATTTATTCTTTGTCTTTGTGTGCCCCATACCTACAACCACGCCTTCCATACATGCTCGTCAATTGATTAAGACCTTGAACCAATCCCTTAATTGTTCTGTGCTTCAGTTTCCTCAAAGAGTCAGATTAAATGATCTATGTGACCCCTTCCAGGCCTAAAGTTGGATTCTGTTTTCCACAAAGTGTCTCAGATAATATATATCTAGACATGAATACATGTGTATATATATAATTATGTATATATACATATATGGGTGTATGTATATATATATAAATATACATGCATGCCTTCTACATCTGAGGCATCAAGTAAAATATGGCGGAGTGTATAAACAAGGTATGGTCTCTTCTCTCGGGAAACTTAGTGTTCACATTTCTCTTGATACTTTGTCCTTATTCAGATATCTTATCATTATTCTACATTGATGAAAAGAAGTACGTTTAAGAAAAACCCTTGGCTTTTGCCAAATAACAGAGGTAGAATGGAGGAGTTGTCAATACTTTTTAGGCCATAATTTTTCCATTTCTGTTCCATTCTTGGGTGTATGTGGGAAACTTTTGAGGCATAGGAAAGGAAAGCCAAATTTGAGTAAGATCCCTCAGGTGCACAGGGCCAAAGGCATGGATACCAGAATGGCAAAGAATCAATACAACAAGAAAAAGAGCAAGATCATATTTTGTGATGCTCTGTATAATGGGAAGAATCTTGAATAAATTCATGGAACATGAGATATTCTCTAAGAGAGATGCTTTAAAAAAAATTGTTCCTTTTAGAATTTGTCTAACTGATACATCGAAAAGCAAGGAATTTTCCAGACCCCAAATACAGTTTTGTCTGTGTCATTAACATCTCAGAGGCACAAAACTGACAAAAATTGATCCACAGGGAGAGAAACTCTCTTCTCAATCAGAGGACAGAGATATAGGCAAAATCCACCTCTTCAATTTATTTGTTTTAAGGGAGATAAAATCTTGGGAGGTCAAGACCAAACACCAAAGAACAGTAAGCACTTGGCAAATTGGAGGCACTTGAACCTAAGGCTCTGGTATTATATTTTTAAGGAAGAGATAGATGGAAATTTCCTTTAGACTCTTAGAATCTTGGGAATTTTGAATGTACATAGAAGTCTTAAAGCTTTTATCAGAGTAAAATATGAAAAAAGCAGAAATATATTTTCACCAAAAATCTTTGAAATAGACAGCCAGAAATTTTTTTTTTTGCACTTTGGTCCATGGGATCCAAGCGTACATCATGACTCTCTTATGAAATAGGAAAAGAATTTGGTAGGATGCGATGATATTTTTGTATCCATCAAGAATTCTTTTCCTTTTTTCTTGAGTACAGTACTTCACTGGTGGGATTACCATTCAGAAAACTGAAGGAAAGTGGTAGATAAATCAGGATGTCCACAAATGATGCTATTTCTACACAAACATAGAAATGATTGAAAACATCCCATCCTAAGTCCAAAGCAATGGTGTGTGTATCCTAGAAATATACAGTCAGTTGCATTATGGAAGATGCTTTTGGGGGCATAAAGAAGAAATCCCACCATAGCCTAAAGTGAATCCAAATTAGTTTGCCCATGTCCAGATGTTCCTCTGGAATAAAATACTTCTGAAATTTCAGCCTGTAAAAAAGACCTAGAATGTAAATTAGTTACCTCCTGGGTAGCTCATTAGTTAGTACTAAGGGCTAAAAGGAACAATAGTAACCAGTGACATCATCAGAGATTATTTGCTTCCAGACCATAATCATTTTAATTACCTTGCCCTCTAGTTTGACTTTAATGGACTTGAAGGAAAGGCTGAACAATAAATGACATACTTGGCAGTTGTTATAATGCTGAGCCCAACCTTGTACTATATGGTTAGCTATCATTCACCATAGGGATAAGAACAGAGAGAATGAAGGGAGATTTTTCATTTGTGGGATGTTTGTTCATTCCTACTTCATATTCTACAATAACATAATCTGCTCAATTATTGGGATACACATAAGTGATGCAAATAATATGGGGAAGAGAGACACTCCAGGTTATATGAGAGGCTTGTTTTGTACATTCATCTCACTGAGCAGTTGATAAATGTGAGAATTCTACTTTTGATCTTCATTATTCTAACCTTTTGTTTGTATCACTCAAAAGACTTTTTTTTTTCAATTGGACTAAATAAACATTGATAAAAAGGTACATTATTACTGTTTATGTCCTACACTTACACCTTCTGCCCCAAATGGGGAAATAGACAGGAATCTCTTTATAGTACCTGACATATGTGTTAATTGGTACTTAATAAGTGCTTATCAATTGACTGATTGATTGGTGTACCCAGAATGAATTGTTTCCACTCATTCTATTATGATGAGGATGGTATAAGACCAAGTATATGAGATTAAGTACGCATGTACTGAGAATTCTATTGAAAATGCAGCCTACACTTGACAATTCAGTTATAGAGGGAGAAACTCTAATTATATATCTAAAAATTAAAACTTTATTGATAATAGGGTATAGTAGAAAGCACTGCTTCTAGAATCATAGGACCCAGGTTCAAATTCTGCTTCTGATACTTACTGCCTTTGTAATCTGGTATAATTCACTTCACTTTTTTTTCCAGTTTCTGTTTCTTCATCTGTCAAATGTAGGGCTAGATGGCCTTTGAGGCTTCTCCCAGCTGTCAATCTCTAATTCTGTGATACTGTTGGCTGTGGAATGTAAACATTGAGCTAGCTACAGATATGCTCATTGGTTTCTTTTATGGCAGATACTTCCATTCTCCTATCTGGGTCCTGCTTCCAGTCAGTGAGGGTAGTAAAGGAACAGAGGTCATGGTTAATCCACAAAGTGGAAAACCTGCTGCTGCATGATGATGAGTTGACTATATTCAGTGCTGTGATCAGTTTAGACCCACATTTCCCTTATTTGTAAATAGTTTCATTGCTACCTATACATCCAGGGCCAGAACAGTCAAATCTTCAAGGATTTTCTGCTATTATTTCGTGTTAATAACAGCAGTGACACAGGTTCAGTTTCCTTCTATCACCATGTCTTGTTCTGGGTATTTAGGAGATTCTTGTGATACAAGACCATTATTTTGTGGTAATGACCTACTGGGAGATCTCCCAACTGAACAGAAGGTCACCTGGGTCACTCTTATGTTATTACAGACAAATCACTCTCTGATTGCTACAACCCTTCCATGGAAGAGTTTGCCACTAGAAAATGGTCACATACTAATCACCCTCTTGTTTTCAGTATCTGACAACTTCCTTCCTATAACCTAATTCCAGACATCAACCTTAAGCACTACAGATTTGCAGATCAAAGGATATCTGTGTTTTATCTGTTGCTGTATTTAGTATCTTCCCTAAATTATACTCTAAGCTAAAATAAAAAAAGTATTAGCTGGTTCCATCTGAATCCAAGGTATATTAGCATGTCCTCCTTTTGATCTCTAAGTGATTAAAGTTGAGGGAACAGATCTTAATGCCTGTTTATCCCAAAGAAAGTTTCCTTTACTGATTCTCATCATCCAAGCACAAGTTGTCCTATTTCACACACACACACACACACACACACACGCACACATTTTACACAGCCCTTCTGAGCAGGCTTCCTATTTGAGATAACATTCTCCTTAGTAGCAAAAACACAATCTAGAAGATACAAATTTCATTTCCTAGAAAATGGGAGTCAGAAAGTCAACAAGCATTTATTTAATACCTACTATGGGCCAAGCCCATAGGGCAGACACCTATGGATCCTCGCACATCTGATTCTAACAAACACATAACTTTTACATGCAAACTCAGGTCACTTAAGTATCTTTACCTGTCAAACCAAGTGCATGATCTATTCATTTTTTAGTGTGGCGATTATTCTTTTCCAAAATATTCAAAATATTCATCTTCTTTTTTGCATTCTTATCATTGTCATGCAGATGTTGTGTTTTTCCCTGCATTGGTAACTGGTTGTCTTGTACTATGCCCCTTGGTAATATGTGGTATACATACTTGTATTTTTATGTATGCATATAGGGGTCCCATTAAGTCTCTGTCATTGGAAGTAGATATTGACATTAAAATGGCTTCATTTGACTGATAACTCTTTGACTTTGACCCTTGGTAACAACTTCCCGGGAAATCAGTTATGCAGAAGTTGAACCCACATACCCAAGTAGGCAGGGCAGACTTTCTTGAAGATATTAGGTGACTGGCATCTGGATTTTCTCTGGTTTCCTTAAAAAGATGCCCAGGATATGCTACTTGGGGAACCAACCACTAGAATTCACTGATGGCATTATCAGATAATGCTGAGGATTTTGGATCTGAGGGACTGTGGACTTGGCGTCAAATCTGCCAGGATGGCTTTGGGCATGCTCACATCCCTTCCCTTCTAGTGGGCCCCCTATAATAAACAGCCATATGATGTAACCTCAGAATTTCTCCTTAGAATATCTCCTCACAATCCTGTCTTCTCTGTTTGTGTTTCACTGAGCAGCATCTTAATTAATCCTGGAAACCATCTCAAAATCCAAGAAGGTACTTTAGGATTCTTCATTGCAAGTGATGCCAAAGAAGTCAAGAGGTAAAATTGATGTTTTATTCTAACTTTCCTTCTTTCCTGCATCAGCCACAGGAGCTCCTCCCAAACCAGGAAACTTGGTGGGGGGGGGGGGTCTAGTTAGATGGAGAGTTAGCAAATACTAAAGGATTTAACAATGTTAAGTGCTTCTTTTACATAGAGTCAATTACAAAAAAAAAAAATCCCTGAACTGCTAGCATGATTCATGTTCATTTTAATTAGAGAACTGCCAAATTTCCATCTCATGTGCAGTGTTGGCCTGAGGCATCATGGATTTATTCTTCCACTGATGTTATCAATAACAGCAACAGCAATTATAAAGCACCTACTAGGCACTACTGTGCTAAATACTTTACAAATATTTCATTTGATTGTCATAGCAACCCTAAGAAGTAGGTGCTTTATTATCCCCATTTTACATATGGAAAAACTGAGGCAAATAGAAGTTGTTACCTGCCAAGCGTTACACAGTAAGTGAGATTACATTTGAACTCAGGTCCTCCTGACTCCAAGTCTTGGCACTCTATGTACTGTGTCATCTAGCTACCCCTAAAACTATAGACTAATATTGGAATTTGATAAGCATTATTCAAGACTCTATAAAAAAAATACAACAAAAGGTAGATTATAAAAGGAATAGAGGTAAAAGAAAGAACCAGGCGAATATATGAACAGCGGTTCTCAAACTTTTTGATTTCAAGTCCCCGGTACACTCTTTAAAAAAAAGAGAGAGATTTTGTGTGTGTGTTGTATCTATTAATATTTACCATATTATAAATTAAAACTGATATATTTAAAAACTGAATTTATTAATTCATTAAAACAACAATAAGAAGTCTATATCTGTTAACACAAATAACATTTTCATGAAAAATATATTTTCCAAAAATAGAAGAATAGCATTTTATGAATTTTTGCAAATCTCTGTTATCTGGCTTCAGAGAAGACTAGATTCTCATGTCTGCTTCTGTATTCAATCTATTGTAATATGTGTCTTCGTTGAGATATGTGAAAAAATGTAGTCTCACACAGATGTATAGTTGGAAAAGGGAGGAGTATTTTAATAGGTGAATAATGTCGTAGCATTATTATGAAAATAGTTCTGACATTGTGGGTCCCCTGATAATGTCTCATGGACCCCAAGGGATGCATGGACTATACTTGGAGAGCTGCTTTTCTAGGGAAATGTGAGAAGGGAGAAGTGTATATCAATTGACTAGAGTTTTCTGCCCCTCTCTGTAGAAGCAGGGTCAAATCTGGTTCACTTTCAAGGTCCTGTGTTATTGGTTTCTGTGTCGTTGCTACCAGAGCCCCAACTCCTAGGAAATTGGATAGAAGGAATTCAAGCCGAGTTGGTAAATAGGACTGGCGTCTTTAGCCTTCTAAGCTCACCATTAAGAAGGAATGCATAAGGGTCCAGATTAGTAGACAGAAAAGCTTGACACAGCAGCTTTGCTACATGAGCCCTAGGCTAGGGAGCCCTGCAGAAATATAGATCACTTATGCCTCCCCCTACTCCCATTTGTATAATTCCCTTTCCCGTTGCATCTCTCCCTAATGAATGTCACCAACACAAAGTGGTCCAAGAAACAAATTACATCCTATATTCAGTAGTGCAACATGTCTCATTTCTGTGCTTTATGGTATTCACAAATAGATGCTGACATAATAAGTAGAGGACCAGACTGTGATTTTCCGTGGTGTGGGGGAGGTGTCAGGGCAAATGCTGTCAGTTAAGGGATTTCAAAGAGATGGCGTGGGCAGAAAACCACAGAAAGGACTTAGGATATTTGAATGGAACTAGACAGGTTTTTTTTTTAATTTGGTTTTCAACGGAAAATTTGATTAAGATGACCTGCTATTAAGTATATATCCTCAAGTAGAAAAAAGCAGCAGAAACAAATGTCTTTGGAGCTTGAAGAAAATGCAAATGACCCTATTGGACACAGTGTTATAGGACAGAGGGAGGGCTCAAATGATCAGAATTCTGGGGAAAATTTGGTTGGGGCCAGTAGAAATGATTAGTGCAATCAAGGCTTAGAATTTTCTTATTTACTTGTAAGCAGACTCAGTAATAATCTTTGGTATATAGCCATCCAATGGATTGCATGGTATCATCTATGCAGAGATAGCAAGTGGAAAGTAAAAGGCCCCCCAAAGAAGAATAGAGACTGGATCTGTAATTTCATTTACATGGAGAATTTGGGGGTGAGGAAATCTCTATTAGCTCAGGTTAGCATCTTCTTTGCAATTTGCAGTCTCTGAAGATTGCCTAGTGCATACTTCTCGAACTTGTTTTCAGGACCCCTTTATACTTCTAAAAATATTATTAAGGCTCCTAAAGAACTTCCATTTATGTGGGTTAGAGTTGTTATCTATCATTCAGAAATTGAAAATCTTAGTTTTATTATGAAAATATTTCTGATAATGTAGATACCCTGAAAGGGTGTTGGGGACTCCCAACTAGACTTTGAGAACTGCTGACCCAGAGTGCTGAAAAAGTTAAGTGACTTGCCCAGGGTCATGCCAGTATGTCTCAGATGTGGGATTTGAGTGTATGTCTTCCTGCCTTTGAGTTGTCTCTTGACTAAGACAGATGTAATCACAATATATTACTTGGGACCTGGGTAGCTGCACTTTTCCTCATATATCTAGGGAAGCAAGCCACTTAACATTGAGACTCTGTTTCCTTTTTTGAGAAATGGAGATAATAATAGTTCCTATTCTACAGGGTAGGGCAGGTAGTTGGCACAGTGGATAGAGTGGCAGGCCTGGAATCAAGAAGACTCATCCTCAATTCAAATCTGGCCTCCGATGCTTACTGGTTATGAGACCCTGGGCAAGTCACTTAACCTTGTTTGCCTCAGTTTCCTCCTTTGTCAAATGATCTGGAGAAGGAAATGGCAAACAGCTGTAATATCTTTGCCAAGAAAACCCAAATGGGGTCACAAGAGTCGGACATGACTGAAACGACTCAACAGCAACAACAAAAACCCACAGGATTGCTTTGAGGATACTAAAAGATAATTATGTAAAGTGTAGTGCAGACATTAAAGAGATATATAAATGCTAGCAATTATATTGTTGCCTGTAAAATGAGGAGGTTGAACTGGATGACCTCTTAAGGTCCCTTCCAGTTGTAAATCTGTTATGGTACTGCTTCCTTTGTGCCAGAAATTTAGTAAAATGGATTTCAGCACACCACTAATGCTAAGCCCTCATAAGACATTATTCTCTCCATTGTTTTAGACTTACCTTGTATTCCCTCATTTGAACCCATTAGAACACCCTATTAATTGGTTTCATTGCCTGAACATCACATAATGAGTGATCTTTTGAACCAGGCTGGGGACCTTTTGTAGATAAATGCCTGTTAAGTCTTGTTTAATCAAGGTGAAACATTCACCGAGAGCACATACATGCATTCTTTAGTGTAGTGGTTGACTGTTTTGTTTTTTGTATTTAGGAGTATAAAATATGTAACTACTCACCTAGTTTAAATGCCTCATTTTACAGATGAGGAAACCGAGGCTCAGAAAGCTGAAGTGATTTGTCCAAGGAGATGGAGAGACATGACAGAGCTAGATTACAACCCAAATCTTCTGACTCTAAATTAATCCCCCTTTTTGGGGACAATAAGTCGCCCAACAACCAAGCATCATAAACTTAGGCAAATCATCTCATTTCTCTGGGTCTCATCAGTAAGCAAGGATAGATATTTGACCAGTTCATCTTCAAGGTCCCTTCCAGTTCTGGTCTTTTGGAAGTTGATACTGAATTTCATATCACAAAGAGTCACCATCTGACTCAAACATCGTCAACTCGTCCTGCCCTCCATTCACTTACCCAATAAGGCAACTATGGATGCAACTTCTCTACAACTAATAGTCTTGGAGAGCTAACTATCTTGAGCAGTAAGAGGTTAAGTGACTTGCCCAAGGGTCACACAGTTAGTATGTATAGTAGTAGAAGTAGAACTCAGTTCTTTCTGGCAACCCAAATCAGTTTGTTTTGTTTGCTTTCTGAGCAAAGGTATTTTTTCAAAGTATCACCTTTGTAAATTTTGAGTGAGGAATAGCCCCATCTGTCTCCCATGTTCCTTAAAGTTTTAGTTTGCTGCTAAGGAAAAGAAGGATCTGAATGGCGAGCTTGCCAATGGCTGGGCCTTCACTTTCCATGTGTTCAGCTGAGGTAACCTACATGATGCTCTCAAAGATGAAAGACAAGCAAGCTAATCTTCTGGGTTACATTATCAACCTTTCCCCCAATTACTTTTCCAATGAAAGTTTATTAAAAGAAGCACTAACTCGAAGAGCAAAGCTTTGTGTTTGAAATGAAGGGTCTTGCAACAAACACTTCCGTCTTTAAACGTCTAAACCTTTCAAAAGATTAAAGGAAATTAGTGCTGGCATGTTTTATTAATTTGGCACCATAGCAGGGGGAAATGTGGGACTCATTTCATTTGGGTGGATTAAGAAATGTGTCAATTTTTCCATTCTCTCTCTCCAGGGCATTTTTTTACTGCAAAGCCTGTCATGATGACATCACAGATCCCAAAAGGATAAAAAAATGTGGCTGCAAACGGCGTAAGTAATATTTCTTCTGCCTTTCCTCCCCCACCAACCTCCACCCCTCAACCTTGCTTCCTTCCCCGTCTCCAAAGGAAACTGTTTCACTTAACGACTTTGCTTAAATGTGTTTATGTTTCACACACTGGTACAAAGAGACTTGGAAATAAATATTGTTTGCTCAGTTGGCAAATCTGCCATTCACATCAGCCCAGGCCACCACTCTTGCTGTTTTCTCTCCCTTCCCCCCACCCCTCCTGGTTTCCCTCCCAAGAAGTGACCTAAATGAATTTTCATGGCCTCCTAACTTAAACAGTGCAGGTGAAGATGAGTCTGCTCTGGGAGGGTAGAATTCAATATGCAAAAATGGGGGGGGGGTGAGGCAGGAGCATCCAATTGTCCTCCTTCAGCTACAGTGAGCTCAAACTAAACCAATTTTCTTTCCTGATAGGATGATCTTGCTGGCCCTTGGGACTTGCAGGGCATTAAGATAAGCAGGATTAGGTCAGGATGTCAAATCATAATGAGATTTGACACCTTTTCTCTGCATCATCCAGATAGATGAGGTATAGGAGATTCTGGCACCAAAGAGGAGGAAAAAGTTAAATTTGGATATCTTCATTCATCCTGGTCTTACATCATTACTAGGCAGATTTACTTTGATTATTTTACTCAAGAGAAGCAATATGACGTAGAGCATAGAAGACTGGTCTTAGAGCAACGAAGTCAAGACAGGTCATCTAATGCCTACTATGTGTCAGGCAGTGCGCCAAGCTCTGGAGATACAAAGAAAGAAAGGCAAAAGACAATCCTTGCCCTCAAAGAGCTCCCAGCTTAAAGGAGGAGCTCATAGTCTGGCTCAGGGTTTGCTTCTGACACATACTGGCAAGGGTAACCCTGGGCAAGTCACTTAACCTCTTAGTGGTCTGGCATCTCTCTAAGATTATGAGTGGCTGAGAAGATGCTGGCTTGCATTGGTGGTGGGAGTTTCTTCATTTCATTTCTTCATCATAGGTCCAGTTACTATCCTTATTCTGTCCCACTCAAAGAGGCATTTATTTTCTTGTTCTTCCTCTCTCTGTGGTCCCCAAAGGATGCTTCCAGGGATAGAATAGACTGCATTCAGTGGCATGTGGCATGCCTACCTCAAATCCCTTCCAAACCAAACCCCAAGAAGGCTCTTTATATGTGGAGATTTATAGACTGAAGGTACTACCTTTTCTAGAAATTTTGAACAGGCATTACACATTTTTTATTAAGTGACTCATATCCCTGGGGAAATGGGCTGGACATTCTCCATTTTTTTAATAGCAGGGAGAGAAAGGAGGATCATCAGTCTTGATATAATAATAAGAACAATAACAACAACCATCATATAGTCCTTTGATGTTTATAAAGCTCTGTGTATATTATTTCATTGGATTTTCACTACAATCCTGTGAGGTAGATACTACTCTCCTCATTTTACATGGAATAAACTGAAACATAGAGAGATGAATTGATACTCAGGAGCACAGAGCTAGTAAGTCTTTGAGGCAGGATTTTAACTCATGTCTTCCTGACTCCAAGTTCCTCATTCTTTCCCATTTCCCATCTGGAAGTGATGAAATGATGTCCTCAAACTAATGCTTCCCTCCCTCAAAAGCCACTGCCAAAGACACCATGGAGAAATTAATTTCTAGTGAGAATTGCTAACTCAATCCAGTTATTTTTTTTATGGGAAAATACTGTTCTCTCCAGCTTTCTCTGAAGGGTGGCATCTTTGGCTGAAGGAACTCTCTCCAAGTATAACTTAATGGTTGATTGCTGCAGAATAGAATGTACGTAGAATCTGAGTGGCAATCTACTACTTGCCATAGGTACTAGGGATAGGGACGGGACCTGTGATTTCATTTATGTAGTCACTTACTCCATAAGGCAACTATGGATGCAGGTTGGCACCTTCTCTACAACTAATAGTCTTGGAGAGCTAACTACCTTGAGCAGTAAGAGGTTAAGTGATTTGCCCAGGGTCACAGAGTTAGTGTGTATAGTAGTAAGAGTAGAACTCAGGTCTTCCTAGCTCCCCAAACCAGCTCTCTATCCATCTACCATGTTGTTTCATGGTTCAATCCATATCCAAACAAAAATCATCCTCTACAATATACAATATATAAGTACTCATCCATCCTTTGTCTGAAGACTTCCAGTAAGGGACAACCCAATGTTTACTGAAGTGTGGGGTGGGAGTAGGGAGAGCAGGCTAAATGGAGAATACATCTATGACTGATGTACATGTAATGAATGATTGGGCACCCGTCCTTTATTGACCCTTCCACTGAATCCTGAGAGTTATCCCAGAAGGACTGAAGAAGGGGTTACTGTCTGGTTACTTTCGATAATAGGGTGACCCCAGAAAGAGGGGTTCCATTAACTATGACAAAGATTCTTATCCTTCCCATTCCCAGCAGGAGATACAGTGAATATAAGGGCAGCTGTTGTTGTGTGAAAGAAATCCTTCTAACGGCTACAAAGGGAATTCAGGCTCTTATGGAAAGCTCCATGAACAGACCCACTTTCCCTTTTTTTCCCCACTTTTCTTCTTGATGTGAAAAATCCACAGATAAATAATTCTTTCATTCTGAGGACCCCCCCCCCAATAGCCAACCCCAGGAGGGTACAGGGTCTGAGAAAAATCGAATTATGTGCCCTTCCCCTTGCATCTCCTTAGCACTCATATACTGATGGAACATGGTTTAAAGGAATATCAAGGAGAGTCTTAAAGGAACTGCTCTTTCTTACAGAAGTCATCCCTAGCCCTATCTGTATCAATAATACTGTATATGAACACTTCAGGTTTTTTTGATTGTTTGCTTTTCTTCTTTTTTTTTTTTCTTGTGGCTAGTGACTGTGAAGGGGGTAGTTGGAGGGCTGGAGGGCAAGCCACAGAAAAGGTTCATTGAAATGTCTCATGGAATGTTGGAGCCAGAGTGAACCTCAGAAATTGACTTATCCAATCCCCTCATTTGATAGATAAGGAGACCCAGGCTAGAGAGAGGAAGGGACTTATCTAAGGTCACATAAAGAGTGAACTGGGGCAGAATTGGAACTATATATATATATATATTTTTTTTTTTTTAAGAAATTTCTCTCTACTAAAGCATTCCTTGGGCAACCACTCTAATTCACCATACCCTGAGGATAACTCTGAGACCCACTTACTGCCTGGATCAGTTCAGTCATTCAAAGACTTGTAGACAAAAAGAGGAGAGAAGTAACACACTTCTCTGGGTTTACCATTTACTGCATGACCTTGGCTAAATCACTCTGTCTCTCTGAGTCTCAGTTTCCCCATCTGTTAAATGCAGGGGTTGGATTAGATGACTCCTGAACTCTTGTAGAAAGGGAAACAACCCTCTTCAAGTAAACTAAACTCTCAAGGAAAAATAGAAATCTCTAAGACCATGTCCAAGCAACCATGCCCTTATGTAGGCTAGCAGAAGAAAAACCAGGTCATAGATGACTGAAGAAGGAATAGGAAGGTGAACAAGGGTGACCATAACATTAAAACAAGGGTTCTTAACTTCTGTGTGTGTGTCATGTCTGGCAGAGCCTATATCTAGACCCCTTCTCAGGAAAAAATGGTTTTAAATGCATGGAATAAAATACAGAGAATTGCAATGGAAGCCAATCATATCGAAATTCAGTTGTCCAAATATTTGCAAAAACAAAAACAAATTCATGGACCTCAGGTTAAAGAATCTTTACATTGAAATGATGTGGTAGAGAAAGCTCAACCAAGGATCTTTTAGAGTCAGGCTTCTAATGACTCCAAGTAAAGCTAAAAGAAACAAGTAAATAAACATTTTTTAAGATGCTGAGGGCCAAGATTTGACCTATCAGGGTATTTTCCCCCGCTCTAGTTCCAGACAAGCCAAGAGCAATAGCTACTTTCCCCACTGAAGAGAGAGGGGGGAATGTTCATAATTGTTAGAAATGATTTTATTTTCTTCATTTCCCTTAAAGTTAGTTCAGCTAGTGAAGCATGTGATTCTTAATCACGTGCAGCCTGGATCATTGCAAAAGCACTGTCTCTAGCAAAGCTAAACCAACATGACAAGGTTTTGTTTGGGTTTCCCTCCCTCCCCTCCCCCCACCTCCATTGCAGGTCTTGGCTGTCAAGCTAATATTTGACAGCAAAGTGGATTGTCCAAATATTTTTTTTTCATAATTAACAAGGCAGAGCAGCCCGTGTTAGAGAGAGTGAAATGCAGATGAGGGGGGAAGAACAGTGAATTGCTAAAAATAAACCTCCCCTTACATGCAGGTGAGGGAAGTGGGAAAGAAGTATTTTTGTGACAAAGAAATCTTAATTACAAGGGCATTAATTATCAGCAGCTTCCCCAGTCAGTCAAAAGCCAGGTTCAAGAATAATGCATTGGTAGGTCCATGTCTCTTTGGAGGCTGCCTATACATTCACCATGACAGCGTCAAGGCCTGAGCGAGAAGCTGACCCACATAGCCATTTGTCCAAACCTGTTAGGTTAGGTATTAATAATTTACCTAGGAGAGGTACATATCCACAAAGCAATGATAATTACAATAACCAGGCCTTTCTTTTACAGCTCCCTCCCTCCCATCTTCCTTCATCAACCTGTAATGATTCATGTCACCTTGTCCAGAGGAATTCCCAAAGGTGGAAATCCAGTGTGCTTCGACTGGTCATTTTGTGTTTATGTAGCTTTAACGTTTGCATTTCTTTGAATTTCTACGTAGCTTTCCAAGGAAGAGAAAAGCACAATTTGGCCTGAGATGAAAGCTCTCAGACCCAAATCTTGGCTCCTTTTGTTTTTATATAGCAAACCTGCTTTAATTGTTTATATTTCCCCCTCTAGCTTTTAAGCGTACAGAGAGGGGAGGCATCATAGGGTACAAATCATGTATAAATTGATGTGTTTTAAGAAATTTTACTTAATCTTTGATAATTGACATATTTTTGATTTATTTTTTTCTCTTGCTGCCTTGGAACACGGGCCCTACTCTATTTTAACTGCACACTGGTAGTGATATATTGTGAGTAAATTGGGTTCCTAGAAGCCCAGAGTCCAGTCCCACCTGTCTTTCTCTAGAAGAAATTCTTTATTTCTGTATAGTTTCAGTTCTTTTCTTTTTGATATTTATGTTGCATGTAGCAGTAACATCATACCCACACCTCTCTCATCCTCCAACACGGTCCATAGACTTGCAGATTAGCTGGAGACAGAGGGTTGCTCAGTCCCCTGTCTAGTCATCCCCACCTGCGCTACCTACCCCTTCCTTGTCAGCTCCCAACATGGTCTTATTTTTTCCATGTGGAAATAAGACCTTGACAACAGTGTTTCTCTTAAATGACCTTGAACATGTCTCATTACTTTTTAGGGGAGACCAATTAGACTGGGATAATTACCACCATAGCTGTATATGGTGAAGTGGAGGCCATTGATATGCTTGCCTTTGAAAAATTAGGCTCAGCCTCCACGGCAACTGTCCTTGAATTCATATGCAAAAGGAAGTCCATATGTTGCAAATCTATATATTCCTTCATGGTGATATATATGATGTGCATTGGTACTTTATATGTAAAAATGTTAATTTTTATATATACAGTCACAGATATTCTATAAAGCGGCATTTGCTACCACATACATATCTATCTCTATATAAGGCAATGAATTAATTGTGTGAGTAGTTTGGAAATATAAATATCTGAAGGGCTGGAGACAAGTAAATGCATTGTGGTAATTATTTCCAACAATCTGTAAAGTTTCCCTGTCTCCCTCGCTATAAAATGACTCTTTCAAGAATGTGACCCAATAGTTCCCCAGGGCCACAAAAAAAGGATAAAAAAAAATACTATAGCTCTTACTCTTCCCTCCACCTGCTCCCTGAGTGCTGGTCAGGCATCCTGGAAAGAGGACGCATTCAGTCCTGCTAGAAGAATGCAACCTTTCCAGCAAATGGTTCTCTACTGCTCACAAGAAATAAATGCATTAATACATTTTCTTAATACATTCCCAGGGAGCATATTTCTTACCCAATAAGATTCGGCCTTTGAGGAAATTTAGAGACCAGTGTTTCTAAATACATGCTGGAGCAACATGGCTTCGAAATTATTGTGATGGTCCTTGGTCCAGAACAAGGTTCATCAGACTAGTAAAAATCAACATCCTTCATGGGTCTTCAGGTTGACTCAATAGCAGAGATTGATAGAGATGTTATTCCAGTGACAGATCCTGCCTCCATTTCTGTACAGCAGCACACTAAGGCTAATCATTTGGATGGAGCTATCTCCTGAGTTTGGAGGGTGAATGATGCAGTAATTCAGTGTTAAAAGTGGCAGTCCAACTTTGGGGCCCCTGAGGCCATGGAATTCTAACACAGTTGATTGAGCAACTCTCTCCACCCCATCCCTGAGTGGATAATGAGGGTGAGTCATCTTCTAGCTTCCAGATCCAAGGGCTAAATCGGATATCCCTTTGGAGTTTGAGGGATGGCACAGAGAAAACCACCAACCAAGCTCAGCGCCAACTTCCTCAGAGTCTATTTGCCATAAGATGGTCATTGGAGGCAGAATCAATTAATTAGCTGGGTGTGCTGCATTCAGCTGATGCTAACTTACTAGCTTTTCTTTTTCCTTCTTGGAACAGAAAGTCCTTCCACCTGGAAGGACTTTCTTCTCCCTCCAGAAGCTAATGGGAGGAATTTAGCTAAGTGAAGACATCACTCCTAATTTATAGGACCTGAACCAACACTCCCTGATTCCCAGTGTCACATCAAACAAAAGCCTCAGCTGCCAAGCCTTGGTGGACATTTTCTTCCATGGTTATTTTTATTTCTAATTTTAGTTCCTTCCCAGCACAGGAGGTGAAGCTCCAGGGCTCATACTTGGGAATGATCTTTCTTGCATTGAAATCTTAATATCTTGAACAGTGATTTTCAAAAAAGATGTTTTGGTCTGAAAAGTGACTATAAATTGCCCAGCAGAATCCTTTTTTTTTTTCCACACTGGTCTTTTCCTCGACTTTGCTCAGTTTGAAACCAAAGATGTTTTTCCAACAGTTGGAAAACTCCATCTGGAGTCTGACAGTCCAGTGTTGCTTTCTCCTGCCTCCTCCAATCCACCCTGGAAATTAAGATTCCACAATTGGAAATTGGCTGACAATTTGGTTACTGATGTGGGAGGCAGATGGTACTGAGGACAGGAGAGAATCCAACTCACTCTCCCATTCCAGGCTTGGCTTGGAAGGGCCAACTCAAGTGAGAACTTGAGTTTGACAGCAGATTGTCAATCTGACTTGAAGAAATATCAGCAATGTGGACGTGTTTAATCCAGAGGGGCTGCTTTTTGCAGAGTTTTCTCTTCCCTTATCATAACCACATTTTCAAATCCATGAGAAGTTTTCCAGTGGCATCACTGATCATTTCTTAATTTTAAAGCACAGAATTGGCCACTTGAGATGCTCTAATGTTGCCAACACTTCCTCTTTGGCATTGCTGAGAATACTAGGAGATAGAGGTGAAGCCTTGGATTGATGACCTTCTTCCTTCATTGTGCCCCAGGAAGATGTACACACAGAGGTAGAAAGTTGTAAGGGTGGCCATTTCTAAGAACACCCCAGAGGGGTGATATTTTTTTTGGGGGGGGAGGTGCAGTATACAGTCCTGGCTTGAGGATTCATTTGGCTTCAAACTCATAGCCAGAGCCCAAGCAGAAGGCACTTTATGATTTGGAAAAAATACTAATTAGCAACTCCAGGTGTTCCTACCCTGCTTTCGGGTTGGAACTTTTGAAAAGAAGGCAAATCTATCCTCTGGCGATACTTGGCAGGCCTAGGCCAGGAGACTTCCCCTGGAGTATTATGGAAAGAAGGGGAGACAGTAGACCCTGTGTAATAACTGTTGGAAACACGCAACACAGTTGTCTTTTATGGCCAAGGAAGCTTCAGTGGAGGCCGAAAGTTGACCTGGCTGGTGGCTTAATCTGGTTCTAGTTAATGCTGCCCAAAGCATTAGAACCAGCTTGCTTGCTAGGCATACTTCCTGCTGTCCCTTCCTCCTCACCCCCACCCTGCTCTGCAGCCATTAAAACTCCACCCGAGATCAAATGAAACTGAGGAATTGAAATGACAGCATTCCCCATTTCAATTCTTAATGAGAGCCAAGGCACTGAGGGCTGGCCCTCCCAGATCTTTTCTCTTGACCAGCTGTCCTTCTGTACGGTTCCACTAGATGTCCTTGCAGGTCTGCTTTTTGTTGCCATTGAAAAATACTTGATTGAATGATGGGGCTGTGGTGTGGGAAGGGCAAACAGTGGGTGACTGTATTAAAAAAAAATTTTTTTTAAGGAATCCCCAGGAGAGAGAAGCACCTTGTTTTGCCTGTGGCAAAGCCAGACCAAGAACTGCCATACCTGCTCTGAAGAAACCCATAGCTAACCTCTGCATTTGAAACAAGTAGATTTGGATTTCAAGTTGCTTACTACTATCTACAGCCTTCCCCAACCCCTACATTCGATTTTAGAATCAATTTAAAACAAAAAGGGGTATTTGGGGTCATCTTTGGCATCGAATGTTCACCTTTCACCAAAACAAAACCAAATGGGTGAAAGCAAGCAGAATCAATGAGGAAGTAGGCTTTGAGATCCTAAGTCATTGCCTCCAAATTTTTATTTCCTCTCTCACTCCTCTTTTTAAAATTTGAAGAAACTGTTATCCCAAAATAATACTCTTTTTATTATAAATTCTCTGAGATCCCACCCATCAGTGGGGAGATGTTCAATTGCATTAATTGGTTAAAAAATATAGAGTACAGCAACCCCCCAAATGTTCTGGAATTCTCTGCCTGATGGGCACAATCCCACCTAACTTCTTCTGGCCCCAGGTGGGTGTTTGAGGGAGAAGCTCAGTGGGGCCAGGATTAGAGACGGGGCAAAAGAGTGCCTAGGTCCAGCAGACAGTCCAAATGAAGGTTTCAAAATATTCCCCCAAGGCTGTGCAAGGAAGCTTCTCTCTCAGCTGGTGTTCACTAGGGACACTGGTACTTCTTCTGGAGAGTTTGATCAAGTGGGATACCCATCTTTAATCATTTCTGTATTGTCTTCAGTCTTCTCACTAGTCATTCTTACTAATATTGTGTGATGTTTGTTTTTCCCTTTTAATTTTAATCCTGTATTTGGTGTGAGTGTAATATGACTGGAGAAGGAATAAATCAGAATCGCATGGTTTCCTTTTTTAAAAATTGCATATATTGCTTTGCTATAATGGTTAATCTTTTTACAGCAAGTTTTTTTTTTTTGCTGCTTATTTTAACAGGTTAAAAGCCTGTTTCCCGCATGCTATCAATATGAAGTCTCAAAATGATGCATGGTCTTCAGAATAACCAACTAAAATAGTAGTTAAACACAGTCCCTTGCAGGGCTTTGGTTTAAAGTGGCTCTTCCCTCTGAATCCGTCAGAGTAGGGGATTTCAATTGCCTAAGTCCTTGGGTTTAATTCTTATGGAAAGAGTTCTTGAAGTTATTCTTCCCTCCCACTACTATCACCCTTCCTTTGCCCTTACATATTTTTTAGTAAATGTTTCAGATTCTTCTTATGCATGTAGAAAAGGAAGCATGAAAATAAAAATGAGGGACTTTTGCTAATAAACTTGGTAGCCCTCTCTTCTACTGCATAATTTGATTTAAAAAAAGAGATACTAAAAATAAAAGACATTGAATGAAAAACCAGTTAATCTTCTTATCCATTTGTGTTTATAGTAGTTAAAATTTTAATACTTCCCTTATAGAATTAAGAAAAAAATCAAAGGCATGATTTCCCAGTTGGGTTAGTTATTCAAAATTCATTTTTAATGAAATCATAGTACAGTTGCCCTCCCCCTCCAAGCTTCAACTACTTTTGTGAGTTGCAACAGAAGAAGGCCCGCTGAGTAGAGTGTACAGCAGTCTTTTCCTGATCCCTTCAGTTCAAACACCACAGTCAAATCTTTTTCCATAAAAGCTAAGCTCAGAGGAATGATATACCATGCAGTGCGCAAGGTGGTTGCTGCATCATGATCCATCTGAACAGCTGTAAGATAACTTGACCAGCTAGGATGCTAAAAGAACATGTCACTAGAAATGTGAGCAAAGTTTAAAGGGATGCAGTTGCTGCTGAAGAGATCACTCATTCATCTCCCCCAGTGCCTGTTTTTCACAATCATAACGTTACCCTTGCTTGACAAATATACTGTATGGCAAGTCATAAAGGTCTTAGAACAGGCCTTGACCCATTTGAGAGATTTAAACCTCTCTTCCTGGTGACTGTTGCATTCAAGGAGGGCAAAACCACAAGCCATATTTTAAAATAACACTGCTGTCGTCCTAGGGGGAGGAAAGAAAAAAAAAAAAGCAAAAACCTCTGATGGAACCTGTGGGCAGAAGGAACAGCCCTTCTTTGGTTCACATTGACATCAGAGGATTTTTACTTTTGCCTAAGAAGTTGCACATGCGTGCCCCGATTTTCTATGTAGAGAGATGCAGATCAGTTCATGTTAAGTGATTGCCAATGATGTGCATCTCAGGCAGCATCCAAAGTAAGACCAGAGAATCTCTTAGGCTTGTATTTTGACATGAATTGGCATCATGGAGTATAGATAAAGCAACAAAGGAGGTACTTCAGGGATACCAAGACAGTCATGTTACCTTGGCAATTTAAGTTTTGATCTGCAGTCTATACAGACAAAACAATATTACTTCTTTTGGAGAGAACTACTGTAGTGCTCAGATCTCAAGTGAGATCAGTATAAGGTCTTGATTTTGTTGTTGATTTTTTAAAAAAGGCTACATTTACCACCACCACACCATGAAGAAAAACAACCAAAAAAAAGAAATTAATCACTAAGCAATGCTAGGAGATTATGTTTGTATTTATGTATATGCATATATATTCATAATAATATATACATAAATTGCAAACCATATAGCATTTATATAAATGTTAGCTTTTTCCCCTGGATTTTGTGGGGGGGGGAGATAAAAACTAATATGGTTTTCAAATTCTCTCCCCTTAAAGCAAGAAATACATCCTTGAATGACTAAGTGTATTTTGGTGGACCGACCTCCCTTATGCTTCTGGTGATTTCTTATTTGTAAACAGCCTTTAATGTCAAATATGCAGCATTAGCCAGGAGTAGCTGCATTTCTTATATGGACAGATTTGGATATTTGTTCTGTCAAGAGTAAATTTAAATTCCTATAGGCATCATGTACACTCACTCCCAGGAAGTTCAGCAGAGACATCCTCCCCTTCTATATTAACACGTAATCGTTTTGCATTTAATTTGATGAAAGCTGTCCCAGGCTCTGCCTAATGCTAAGAAATAGATGGAAATTGGAATGGCTGCATATTAGATATCTTTTGCATTTTTGAAAAAAATAATCATTTCTTGTTCCAAATTAGCAATTAATTGATTGGCTGTGTGCATGTTTTGCCCTCTTATAGTAATCAGGCCAGGGGGAAAATGTTGGTGAGATTCTTCTGTCTTTAATTTGTTCTTTTCATAGAAAAACCTGATTGCAATTAGCCATTCTCTTTTCCTGTGGTCACCATTTTACCTTGGGGGGAAAAAATAACATACGACAGCCTTGGGGAATCCAAAGACAATTTATCTTTTCCCTGTTTTTTGATGTGCAGCCAAACTGTTATCGATAATCGTACTGCATTTTTTTTTCTGGGTCAAGACTGTTAACGTAAACTAAGGCCTGTATTAAATCCCGTCAATTACCTTCCAGCTGCCTTGTTATGTATAACCTTGCCATTAACCTGCCGCTCTTCCTCTCCTCCCATCCAACCACATGGTTATAGCCAAGATGTCCATCTACAAGAGAATGAAACTGGCATGTTGTTTTGATTGCGGACGTTCTGAGCGTGACTGCTCTTGCATGTCAGGCAATGTGCATAGTAACATGGACACCCTTGAGAGAGCCTTCCCACTTTCTTCTGTCTCTGTTAATGATTGCTCCACCAGTTTACATGCCTGTAAGTTTTAACACCAACACATGATGTTCCGTGTCCTTTGTGTCTGTGGTTTTATCATCCCCGTCTTGTGCTGTGCCCTGTGGTTCCTTGTGTTTACAAGGCTTATACTTTTTCCAATGTCTTCTCTTCTGTGGTCCTTTATTTACCTTTCTATATATCTGTGTATCTGTGTTTATGCCTTTGGAGTGTCCTTTTTCCTATTTTTGTGATTCATTAATTTATTTTGTGTGTTTCTTAACAAAGCAGTACCTAAATACTGTGGTCTAGTAATGATTAATTTTTATTTCATAAATGGAAGGGCCAGTTGGCTCAACAGTATAGCAAATACATTATTGATGAAATTGGATGGAAAAAAAGGTCTCAATTTAAGGGGTATCTATTGAAACTCTGGGTTTGAATAACATGCAGTGGGTTAAAGGAGTTTCTCACAAAGTATCTTGAGATGCAAGAACATTTTTATATTCAGGTCTACTTTTTAGTCTTCTAGCTCTTCAGAATTCCTCCCTCTTCCTTTGAGAGAGGAACCCTAAGGCCTCAAGCCTGGTGGCATAATGGGGAAAATTATACATACACATATGTATGTGTATATATATATGTGTGTGTACACATACAAACACACATATATATATATACACTTACATATATGCACATATACATATTTGTCATAGAGTCAAAGATCTGAGCTTGATTCTTGGCTCTTACATCTTCTAGTTGTGTGACCCTTGGGCAAGTCACTTAACTTATTGTGCCTCAATTGATTAATCTGTAAAATAGACATAATAGCCTTTGCTTTTTCTATTTCACAGACTTGTCATGAAGCAAGCCTTCTGTAAACTTTACATGTCTCATAATATGATCTATTATTATGATGTAGGTTGGAGGATTCTTTTTGGGGAGATTCCACACTCAGAACATTATTTCCATTGGGAGAGGGGAATTGTAAAGTTATCTGAAAAAAATCTTATGTCCCCCTAAAAACTTATATTATAATTTCAGTTCCCAATGGGAGAAGAATATTCCAGCACTTAAAATAAAAGAAAAAAACTACAATGTTTCACCAATTTTGATAGGATTAACTCTTTGAAACGTTTAGTTAGCAGTGCTGGGACCATGTCTTCACTAATTTTAATACAGCAGTATTTATACTACATTGCTGCAAAAATATTAGATTTTCACCCTGAGTTCATGGTGTCTGCATTTCTGCCTAGTGGCAGAACCAGGTATACCACTCATTAGGAAGCTGATGGTTTCCATTGTCAACATTACATAACTCATATCCTTTTGATGACAGAGAGCATGGACATTAATTATGTGATTCTTGAGGGGTTTCTGTTTGGTATTTTTAAAAGCCTTTGATCAAATCTGCAGTTGTAGTATCACCTTGTGTGTTCTTTGAGTCTTCCCTCTCTTTCATCTCTTGTATCCATTTGGGTTACAAGTTCTATTGATTCTGTCTAAACAATATGTCCCTCCATTTCTGTTCTCACTGCCACCAGTTCTTCTTTTACAGGTGCCTATATATGATTAAACTTTATCTAGGACAGACATTTGCTTTATCCTCCCCATCAGCAGAGATGAGATAAAATAGTATATACCATAGTTAGTGTGATTCAAACTCTGGGAAGGTTGACCAGGAGTTGACATGTTGCACTTAATCAAGTCTTGTTCAAAATGGACTTTACTCATTTTAGCTCACACAGTTGTGAGGGTGAAGCACAGGTAATGTGATGGCTTAAGAAAGACTTCAGAGGCCTACCTGGTAGGAGAAAAATCCCATTGAGTGGAATGGGGTAGGGTTCTCTTCCTTTTTACAGTATTTATCACTGAAACTAAGGTCTAAGTGTCATAATATGCACTCCCTTAATGGGGTGGACAATATTAGAGTTACTTAGAATAACTGAATTGGGGCAAAAAGTCATCTTGTAATTCATGAGAATACCTGGAAGAGATATCTCCTTCATAATGATGCCAGCTAGAAAGATGCTATTCTTAAAAGCTACATCAAATGGAGTTGCAGAGAGGAACTCAAAGGAATTTCACTCTGTTCCAATACACAATCAGGCAAAAACTCAGAGACTTTTTCCTTCCAATAATTGGTCTTTAAAGGCATCAGGCTAGATCTCACGCTGAATTAATTATCTTGTTCATGAAACCCAAGTGAATGTGAAACCCAGGACAAAAGGTATCCTGTCTTTTCCCTCTTTCCTTCCATTAATGATTAAAATTATTCCAACTAAGAAAATCCCATCTATTCCTTATCTTCCATATTTGTTGAACTGATTAGGTTATTTCTCTGCTCCAAAATCTCTCATTTCCCTATTGTATACCAAGTGAAGTTCATAATCTATTGCCTGAAATTTAATGCTCTGCCCATTCTGGTGCCATTCCATCATTAGGAGCTTTTTTTTGTACTAAATTCTACCATAGAATCTATATTATATCCAAGAGGAGCTCTTTCCCCTTGAATATTTCCTAGGCTTCCTTGCATCCAAGTCTTTGCTGACACTGCACTATATTCCTGAAAGCCTTTCCTTTCTATTTTTGACCGCTGAGTTCCTATCTTCCTTTTCAAGCTCAACCCAAATTAGTACTTGTTTCTCCATGAAGTCACCCTTCCTATCCTCAACTGGTGATGAGCTTTGCCTTCACTGTCCACTAGGCACCTTATTGCATTCTACTATGTGCTTCCCCAATGGATTGATACCTGTGTATTTTGAGTAGAGAATTATTAGAACTAGATACTAGTTGCCAGAACTTGTTCATAATTAGAATGGTGCATATAGAAGAGCAGCATGTAGTTGTGTGAAGGATGCATCAGAGAAGAAGATGGAGAGATCTATTAGGAGTTGATAACAGTTGTATAGTTATAAGTGATATATATATATATATATATATATATATATATAGTTATATAAGTGATAAGGAAGGATGATACCAGGGGGACACAATGAGAAGACAGAAGAGGAGAGTGACAACCTCCCCCCCACTTCCCCCACACCCCAGGTCATGAGCTTTACCTGGACAAGAACAGTCTTATCTAAACTTTCTTGTTCATCCAACATCTAGCTCAGTATGCCATAGACAGTAGATCACTTTTTAAAAAGTGAATTGGGTTGATTTTCAGAGTAGGGGAGTAGTGGAACAAAAAGAGTCTTGGAGTACCCTTGGTTTTGTTTGAGGACTGCTATGAGTGATCAAGGGAGAACCGTCATCGGACACTTGGATTGTCTTTTTTTCTCAGAGCCTCCTGTTTCAGGCAGGATATACACTTCTGATCCCAATAAGGTTTTAGATCCCCCAAACCACAGCCAAGACTCACTGCCTCTTTAAGCATTCCCTCCTTACTTGGAAGAAAGGAAACAGCTCTTGTGGTCAAGTCCTAACCCTGGTCTCTTCCCACCAGACATAGCAAAGTAAATGACTAGCCTACTTGGGAAATGCCAAGGGGTATAATTTCTACCATATCCAAGGAGAAACCATATTTTGTAGCATTTCAGTAGCTTTCCAATTTTCTCCAAGCTTTGGTTGGGGGATGCTGGGTGGAGGTAAAGATTAAGAGGAAAAGAAGACAGTATTTTGGATTCTATTGCCCTGTCCACCCAGAAACATCCTGTGCATGATCTCATGGCCCTCCTGCCTCCCCCAAACAGAACCACTGTAGGGAAACATGTAGCTTTTGGCTGTGCATTGAAGCTTTAACTGGTATTGACAGCTCAGAGGGGATTTTGCCTCCTCTGTTTCACTAGCTTCCCCCCAGTCATCACTCCATCAAATGAAAGCAGATTTCATTCTTCCCTGTGTGAGACCACTCACCTTTGACTGTTAATAATAAGTAAGAAAAATCAATACCAATTCGAGTCCCTTCACGAACCCACACAAACCTTTCTTCTCCCATTAAAAACTAGCCATCTACATGCAGAATTTTACTGGCAATGCTTCAGTAGAAATCACGGGGCTTCCCTAGCCCTGCCGTGGGGTCGGCTGGTACCCATTTTGACAGAGCTAGTTGACTCAAAGAATGGTGGTGAGAGTCGGCTTTTCATTAAATATGAGCAGATGTGAAATGTAGAGTGTTTGACGATTAAAAATGGCAGGAGAAGGGCCCTTGAATCAAAGTGAGGTCAGATGGGCGGATCAGATTACCTCTCTTACATTCTTTAGTTGTTCGGAAAATCATTCTGAATTAGTGTCAGCACAGCCCTGATGGGTTTTGCCCTTTGTCTTTTATGCTGGAACTATATTGTTTCCCAAGACACTCATTAAAGGTCATTATACTATTATGGAGCTTGCTTTGGTCGCAGTTCCCCAGTTGGGCTGGTGTGCTTCTAAGATTATTTAATGTACTTCTTTCTTTTTTTCTCTCTCCCTACCCCTTCTTTTAGTCTCTTTACTCTCTCCCCTCTCTCCGATTTTCACTGTCTTTTTAAGGAAAAGCTTTTCATTTCTAAGATACTTTAATGGAAAGTCAACCCTCCATTATACATTTTCTGTAGTGGGCATAGAAAAAGGAAACTCTCAGAGGAGTGTGAATGTCTTCAAAATATTCACAGTGTTTGTAAAAATCTGCCTCATTGCAGAGATTTATGCCTGTTCAGTGGGTATTCTCCTTTTGATATTCTTAAGGAATCAATTGATTGGCTAGTACTATTGATACTGTCAGCGACTACCAAAGTTTCACCTTAATAAAAGAAGAACCTCTTATTTGGGATATAATAGTGAATTAGACAGTTTAATATATCAGATTCAGTATACATAAGCAGAGCATAGTAGAACCAGTTATTAATGAGGGATGATATACTCCCTTAGTGTACCTTGGCCTGAGTAGGGTTTCTCTCAAATGACAATGTTGAAGTTGCCACCAGAGGGACAAAGCTCTAAGCCAAGCATCTCGAGATTGAGCCATTTCTGTGTACAGTGCTATAGAAACAATCATTTGTTTCGTTTCATTAAACGAATTTGTTTGTGGTTCTACCTCTGCAAGTTTCCCAATGCAAAAATTTCTAAAATAGCCTTCCTCTTTTTTTTTGGAGTTTATTGCTATTATCTCAGTCTAGTCTAGCATCTAACATCAAGGGGCAATTAAAATTATGATACTATGACACAACAGAAACCAAATTGATTCAAACTTGTTGAGATGGATGCCACATGATATTTGTCACAAAAGTCCTGTAATGGTAGCATAAACAAATGAAACATTTGGTTAAAAAAAGAAAAAGGATCTTTGGATTTTTCTTTTGTAGAGTCTCAGCTAATACACACACACACACATCAGTGTTTCTATTTACTAATAGTTTAAGCCTACAGAATTACACACATCTTTTTGCAAACGACTGTGCTAATTTTAAGCTGTACATGACTTTTATTCCTTATGTAGGTATAATACAAGGTATCACAGCTGAGAGTTTATTGAGAGAAGACAAGGCTAGCATGACAAAAATGGAAGGCAGAATGGACAGCATATTACTTTTCTGTCTTCTCTAGCCTTGCCATATACAAAACAAAATAAAACATCTACTTATCTTTATCAGCCCTTGGTTTGTGTAGGCATAGAATTCACAGTTGTCAATAGCTCTATAGGCATCCAAGTGAAATAGAGGCATTTTTGAAGTGCATATATCAGATAATGGGGGGGGGGGGGGGTAAAGGATCTGGAGAATTTGAGAGTGACATCAACACCAAGAAGATTACTATAAAGGGATACACCATATGTGTACAGTTGACAAAGCCAGTTTAAATGAGATTAAATAGAATTAAATGTATAAGAAGTCCATGTTTTATCCTCAAATCCATTGTCTCATCATAGTATGGTGATATTGGTGGTAGGTTCCACCAAGCTAGACAGAAGCTTGTGGTCAGAAACCTAGCCCACCTAGGGTCAGAGAAGGTCATCACCAAAGGACTGATGACCAGGGGATGATTTATTTTTCCCCCCAAGCATCTCATTCCCTATTTCCTAAGACCTTGTTACTTAGCAATTATATAGGAAGAGGAGGGCCCACATTGTCTTCTGAAATGATAAAGAAATTATTTTCATTCCCTTATATGCAGTTTTAAGTGACTTTTTACTCTGTTCCTATATTCCAATCTTGGTTCATTTCACTACTGGACAATGTATCTTACAAGTTATCTTACTAATGATAATGGAAGGGAGAATCATGGATAATTCAGCCCTGATCATTTTAATTGCTGAATTTCTAAAGTGCATATTGGTTCTTCTAGAATCCTCCTGGACCTTTTCTTTTTCCTACTTTCACATGAGGGAAGGCATTATTTTGTGTGTGCGCGCGCACACACACACACACACACACAAACAAACACACATGCCATACCACAAAATACTTTTTGACTAAAATTTCCTTCCCTCTGACTATACTGACACTCCTCCTAACTCATCTGCTTTGAAATTTGGCTCTTTAGGACTTAAGGGAGGACCTAGGTAAATGCTAATCTTTCATAGAATAAAAGAGTCATCACCATCTGGTCCTGGCAGAGCAGTAAAATGGTCCAGACAGTGGAGCCTGAATGGATGCTTTCTATCACCAGCCCTTGCCAACTCTAATGAGGAAGATAGATGGCTCATCAATTGACTTTTCTTGGGTGACATTTAGCCATAAATTGTTTTGATGATTGTCTCCATTTCTTCATATGTTCTAAAGACGGGACTTGACAGCTAAAGAAAAGCATTATCAGGTGAGGGAAGTATATGGTGGGAGAAAAACACAGAACACTTGAATGGCTCTTCTCTACCCTTTGTTCTTGGTCATCTTCCCTACCAGGAGCACAGGAAAATGAGTAGGGAAAGCTTTGCCTCTTTGGGGACAAACTGGTAAAGATGTTGCTTGCATCCCAGTAGACTAAGCCAAGCAGAGGGTCTTATGCAAAGTGACGTGGAAATTATGTTTGCATTTTCATATCCCGAGTGTGGCTGGTTGTCATGAAACTCACCCTGACAGTTCTTACCACCAGGCAGTAGACTTCATCTTACCTCCTTGGTACAGGACAGATGCTAGCCAGTTAGCTCTCCATCTCTTCTCCTCCTCCACTATCTCAAGTGACAGATGCCAGGACTGGCTTGGTTTCCACTTGAGTATTTCTGTCATAGCTCTGCCTTGAGCCCAATTCTTGACCTTTACTATATGAAATAAAGTCCTGATGAACAAGCAGAGGTTTGAATCAGAGCAAGCTTAGAGCAAATGTCAAGTCAGTCTCCTGCCTCCCTCTTCCACCTGCACAGGGAAACTAGATTAGACCCCAGTCTAGAGTTTACAGCGCCTTAGGCTTTATGGGTCTGGAGAGACATAACTTATTAACAAAGAGTTATTAAATTTTTATCAATTTTACAACACAATGTAAATGCCTCCTATGAATCTACATTGTATTCATTATCATTTAAAACGTTAATTAAGTCAAAGTTGCATTTAATTTCACTCTAAATGGGCCTCTGGGAAGAGGCTTTTAGAAACAGCTGTGGGAGCAAATAGCACATTGAGGCCTGGAAATCCTCCATGCTGCTTTTAGGATAGTCTCCCCAGCTGATGACTGCTGCCCATCTACAGCTAATTGGCTCTGACATGATTGGCCAATGTCTCCAATCCATATCACACTGATGATACTTGTGCAAAGCTGGTTGGGAGACTCTTACCAGGCACTGAGGCATCAGATTCATCACCCTCTGCATTTCCCCCTGCATCACTACCGAAATGAGCAGCCTTTAGGTGGTGCCTCTGTTTCTAGTCACACTCTATGCTTTTCTCTTTTCATTGGGTCCTAACCCCTAGGGTTTGTTCATTTCTTAATCTGAGGAAGGATCTTTATCATTTGCCTTCATCAACCAAAAACATTTACCTTTTGAATAAAAAACCAACAGCACAATACAGTTTAAAATCATGCCTTTTGGTGTGGAATGTATGGTCAGAAAGCACATTAGCCATGATTCTAGACAAGAAGAGTAGATAGATCTACTTATATATAGTTCTTAACCTTTTGGGGTGTGTGTGTGTGTGTGTGTGTGTGTGTGTGTGTGTGTGTGTGTGTG
>NW_027187339.1:4147916-4203371 GCF_028583685.1 Petaurus breviceps papuanus | reverse complement strand
GTGTGTGTGTGTGTGTGTGTGTGTGTGTGTGTGTGTGTGTGTGTGTGTGTGTGTGTGATGGACCCCTTTGGCAGTCTGTTGAACTACTTATGGACCTCTACTAAGAATATTGTTTTATCAATGTGTAGAATTAAAAGAAAACCAAAGTTTAGTGAAAATCATGAGGTATCTTTTTTAAACCTCCTGTGTTCATGGACCTCTTGGGAATGGGTGGGGTCTCTAGATTCCAAGTCAAGAACTTCCTGATCTATTGGGATCCTCCAAAAAGTTGTCTTCCCAGTTTTTCTTCTTTCCTATGACTCTCTTGCCTTTTTTTGGATGTCTGCCATCCACAGCCAATTTCTTCTTACATATTCTGATGATACCATAACATTCAAAAACTCTAAAGACTTCTCAATTTTTGACAAGTCATCATATAATCAATATTTAATAGTTACAAAAGAAACTAATTGAAGAGCTGGAAAAGCAATCCTAGTTTGCTTTTTAAATTTAATTAATTGCTTCAAACCAGTTGAATTCTATTAGTTAAATGTCATTGGTTTTATTCTCCTTAACTGACCCAGCAGCCCATTGGGATTCATATTTGCTTACTAACTGCTCAGTGGTATTTTCATCTCCTTGTGGCAGAATTTACATATATAGCCGCCAGGCATGCAAACCAACCATGTGGGAGCCATTACACTGGCCATTGGGATACTCCCTCCAGCTTCTCTGACTTCCTCTAGCACTCCCATCTCAAACTGAGATAAGCAGCTTTGGCTGTGATGAGGGCAAAGGGAAACGAGGTTCTCCCATCTGCTTTCCTAAAGGGGGCAGCAGGCCCAGGACCAGGAGCTATAACGAACAGGTTTGTACACTTGTCTTTGTCCTAGAGCCCCAGTCTACTGACAGACCTTGGCTCTGGCTTCTCTCATTAGAACTAATGGGGACGATTTGTTTAAATCCTTGTCTATGGAAACAAGACATGTCCCCTTCTATCTATCTCAAGGAGACAGTGTGTCTCCTTACATCTGTGGAGAGGGAAAACAAAACAAAAACAACATTCACATCCCATTCAGTTTCAATCTGCTGCAGTTTTCAACCGCTTCTATTCCAGTGAAAACACAAAACACATTTGCTATGAAGTTCAGCCACATGAAATCCCAGGAAGTCATTTGGCCTTTTTTGAGCATCCCCTTGCAATGTTCTTTTCCTTTATTTCTTTATGTGCACAAGATTTTCCTTTGTCCGGTGTGTCCTTGTCATAATGTCCATGTCTGTGACATCATGTGGGCTCTCTAGGGCCAATCTGGGGCAGGTGGAATTATTTACATAACAGTGCCTAGCTCATAGCAGGCACTTCATAGCGTTTATTTATTGATTAATTGATATTCTGAGTTTTCTTACAAGGATAGGAAAAGCATTAACTGCAATTAAGAGAAAGGCAAAGAAAACAGGGGCTGGTCTGGCTGATTGTTGACCTTTCCTTTCTAGCAACTTTCTCTGAATTTCGACGGTTGAGTATACAATAAGTAATTACGTTGATTCCTCCATCCTCACCTTTCAGGTGTTAACCTTGGCCTTAAGAGTACCATACTTCTTCTTATCCCTTTGATCAAAAAAAAATCCTACCCAAAATCAAGAAAGCTGGATAGACTCTAAAGATACCTGGAAATTCACAGCATATTCATTCACGGATTAGAAGCAAAACTTAAGTCTCGAGACAATGAGGCTTTCCTATCACCTCACTATGGGGAGGTGGTCGAAAAGGAAGAGCGATGCACCTAATGAGTAGAGAAGGTATATCTTTGTAAATACGGGAGAGTCCCATCCATATTCAAGATCCAAGAAGACTTTCCCTCCAGGTCCGGATCTCACTGGGTGGGGAGACACTTAAAAAAACATCTACCCTTGCCCTTTCTTGTTCAAGATTCTAATCCAACAACCATCCTCACGTGGAGTCAGTCTTCTTCATTCATTCTTCATGTCATGCCAGTACCAGCAAAAGAAAAGCTTACTTGTTTCTTCAGGGATGATCACAGGCTTATGATAATACAAGAAAACTTGACCTAAGAACTGGAGACTTGGACAAAAGTCTGTATTAATGCACATCACCCACTATGAGGATTTTTTTTTCAATGTGAAGAAAAGCTATTACCAGGACATTGTCACCTGTGGGAAAACATTTGCAATCTCCAGAGCATGGAACCATATCCTATGACCACAGCTCTTTATAGGGATAAAATGATTTCAATTCAAGCAGTCTGCTAGTTTTGAGGGCTTGAAACTATTAGATCTCACTTCAAAAGAAGAGATGGGGAGCTTTACCCCTTAAAAGCATATAATGCAGGGGGCAGTTTGCTAGCCACAATACAAAACAGAGGATAAAACTGTTTCTTGAGCAGGAGGTGGGGTGTATGAAAAAGGATTCCCTCCAGGCAGTAGATAAGAGAATAGCTAGTATTTGGAAGCAAGTTGGCATGCTTTTAAACCAGAGAAGAAATGAATCACAAATTATTGTTCTTGAAGTTTCCTTTACATTTGCTAAGCAGCTTATGGTCATTTCTGAAAAATTAAGGAAAACTAAAAGATAGACACAAGAGGATTAGGGAAAGAAAATACTGCTGACAAAAACAATGAATAACTGATCTAGGAAATTGCCATTTAGTAAGTATGATCTAAATACTTTGTGATAGAGTAAATATTAGGAAAGCACATCTGGAAACGTAATGCTAAGAATAAACTTTGTGCAGGGAAATCACACTAGGCAAGACAACTTACCCAATAAATAGGACCAGAGAATATATCTAGGATTTATAGGAATACTATTAAAGTATTGGTTATAACAAATCAAGGAGTTTTCTTATTGGTATTTTCTTTTTCAGAGTAGTTTAAGCCTAATTATTCTCCTGTGTCAATTTTCGAACTTCCCAGGGAATAAGTATGCCAGATAGAATCCAGTTGGTTAGCCCCTATACATGAAAATGTGCCCTTTCTCAAATGGGCACTTAGCACAGTGCCTGGAAAATAGTAAGCCTTTAATAAATGCTAGTTGACTCTCTTCATATGGCCAGAACAAGCATGCCCTAAACTACTGAAGGCTTTTTAGAAACACTTAGAATGACCAATAATCATACCCAAATAGAATCAACTTCTGACCTTTCTCTGCTTTTCCTAGTCCTCCAAGTAAAATATTCAGGTGAGGAATTCCTTCTAAATACCTCCCCTTTTTATGTTTTTTTTTCCTGCTTGATACCAGAAAGAGTGCCAGTAAGATTGCCCATAGACCTTTTCCAGGTGATGGTGATACCTAAGTTAGTTCTGAATAATTCCCTGCTTTTTGTCAAGAGTGATGTAACTTCTCTATTAAGAGACATACTGCCCTTAACACGTACTACTGAGAGAATAACTCCTACTGGGCATTTCAGGACCAAAGCTCTAAAAGGAGGTTAATAAATGGAAAGGTGGGAACTAATGGAGTGGAGTCAGAAAAAAATGATAGGACCAGACACTTTAGGAATAGGGGAAAATAAATGGCTGAGGTTGAGTTCTCCAAATTTAAGAGCATTCTTGAGCAAAGCATTTTGGGAAATCTTTCATAGAATAGCCAGAGAAAACTGGAAAAGTACAATGCCAGAGGGAGTTAAGTATGAAGGTGACCACCAGGGGAAAGGGAAATTCCCAATAGTTATGACACCTGAGAAGACCCTTGCTGATTTGTCCTCTGTAGGCTAGGGCATGGGCTTCTCAGGAAGTGGCTGTGATCATTGGATGCTATGCAGAGAAATATCAATGTCATCAACAATTTGGCTTTCCCTTTTAACCCTTACAATTCCAGAAAGACTGAGGAGAAAGCCAGGCAAGGGCAAACTTTGTACTATTTTTATTCAGTTGAGTAATAAGTCTAGTGCGGTAGAATGATCAAAGTCAAATCCTGGCTCTTCCATTACTGCAGGGTGACCTTGGATAAATAACTTAACCTCTCTTTGCTTCAGTTTCCTCATATGGAAAATAAGTGGTTGGACTGGATGACCTCTAATTTCGATTCCACTATTTTTTCTCCATACATACAACAAAGGGAAACCTGATCAATTTCTGATGGTTATTCTTGACCTGTAAGTAGGGCTTTAGACCCAAGGTGTCAATAAACAGAAATGGCCTCTTTGATCCATAAGTAATGATCCTTGGGGGCTGCTTGTTGACTTAATTTTAAAATGTAAATTTATCCATTTTATCATAATTTTATTTATTTTGTTATATATTTTTAAATTCCATTTTAATCTGGTCTGGGCCAGCCACAATGGGAGTGTTGTAGTCCAAATCTTTGATATCTACAGTTTAAACTTCTCAAGTTTCCTTCATGTGTATTTGCCATACTTGATCTTCACAGCAAATGTGAAAATATGGCACAGGTAAGCTGTCTAGGTCTGATCAGTCCCATCTGACATTTCAGGAAATGAAGATGCAAAGGAGTTAAGTAGGTTGTTCAAGATCAAGTAACTAGTTAGCTGTACATCTGGGACTAGCATCCAGATGTTTGCTTTATTGTTGCTATCTCCCAGAACAAATATAAATAACTATAACCAACATTTATATTTCCATTAAAATTTATCAATTTAAATATACACATACACACATAACAAATATATATATGTATATGTAAATATATCCATAGATGTGCATTTGCATACACATGTACTATGTATATGCATGTATACATCCATGGCACAGACAACATGTTGCAAAAGTCTTTCAAGGATCTCTCTCTCACACTCATATACTACATATATATAAAACACACAAAGTACACACAGACCTCTATTTATTTTACCAGAGCCTTACAACAACCCTCTGATATGTTACCGGGGATATTATTAATCCCATTTGCAGATTAGGAACTGAAACTTGACTGAATAGCTCAAGGTGACAGCCCAGTAAATTTCAGAGGTGGGATTCACACTCAAGTTTTCTAAATCCAACACCTATCCACTGCCCTACACCGCCTCCCTTATTCAATGGCTAATAACACTGTTGGTTGGGACCTGTGAATCTAATAATATTCCCTTTGAGGTAGTGATCAGAGAAAGGGGATGACAATTTTGTGGATTTTTTTTAAAATATATTTTTAGCACGACTCACCCCATTATCATCTAACCAATTACTTTCTATGTATCATAAAATAAGTAAAACAGAACTATTGATATTTCTTGGCTTTCCTGGGGTGGCAGTGGGGAGAGGGGCATGCCAAGTAGCTTTTCACAAGTACTGTGATGTGTATGTATATGCATAAGTATATGTATATGCATAGGTACATATATATCCATATATGTGGATGTGCACATGCATATTCATATATGTACATACATATATATACACACGTGTACATAAACATATATATGTGCATACACATACATGTATACACACAGTTAAACTTGAATTAGTTGGGATTGTTTAGGAATCTTCATCCACAAAGTGAAAGGGGAGAAATGGCAATCTCTAAAGTGCCTTTGGGCTGTACCACGTCTAAGGGCTGTGACTGAGCTATGATGATTCATTTACTTTCGTGCTTAACTGAGAGTTATTTTAAAAGTCCTTTCTTCCCATGTTGTAAAACTTCGTAAAAGTGGGAATCCGTTTTGCAGCTTTAGTCAGTTCAGGCTAGCATTATGGTGAAAAAAGTGTTCAGGAGAGTCTTGTCATCCTTCTAAAGCTCAGTTCTCATTTTCTCAGACTAGAAATGGAGATGGATCATGGGATCACAGACCCAGAATTGAATGGGCCCTCAGTGACTATCTAGACCCAGCCTGAAGTTGACAGATAAGTTTTCTTAGCCCCAGGGATTTTGTGACTTCCCCCTCCCTAGGTCACACAGTTCGTGATAGAAAAAATGTTTACTAAGCCTGGAGAGTTTTCCTCAAAGTTGTCTTGTTAACTGTTAAATGAAATTCCTAATATCAGCTTATCTTTTGATCATTTACCTCTTTCTCATTGGAGAGGGAGGTCAGAAAGAGGAAAAAAAGATCCAGTTTATTGAAACTTCTGGTCAATCGGGTTTCTAGTTGCCGTAGAGGAATATGGGCTGGTCTGTGAGGATTGGAGGAGATCATTGGGACCAAAATCCGGAAATGGGGTACAAAGCAGTACCTTTTTTATTTAGCCTGCCGAATGCTCTAGATGCTGGCAAGGACCTGATTACTCAAACGAATAAGGACTAGAAATGTTCCATTTGTAGAGTCCAAATTTCTTTCTTCTTTTTTTTTCATGAAGCCTTTTATCCCTTTGCTTCCTCAGAATGCCCAATGTATATTTTGTGAAGTATGCTCCAAATGTATCAGTATCATAAGGCTTCAGTCAGTCTAAGGAATTGCTTTGTATTTACCAGACTATTTTTCCCCAAGAAGGAAGTTAATCAAGTCTAGTCCACAAGTTAACAAGCTTGTTAATTAGGTGTTTGCTATGTTCCAAGCACCATGCTAAGTGCTGGGATACAAAAAAAAAAAAGTGCTGGGGACAAAAAAACCCCAGTCTCTGTTCTCAAGGAACTCATAGTCTAATGGGAGAGACAACATGCAAATAGCTATATACAATAAAGGTCTATACAACAAGATACCTTGGAGATATTCATAGAGAGAAGGCACTAGCATTGAGGTGGGGAGGGAAGATTAAGAAAGGATATTTTGCAGAAGGTGAGATTTTAGCTGGGGCTTAAAGGAAGCCAGAGTGGCCAGGAGGTAAGAGATGAAGAGAGGCTGAATTCCAGGGAGCAGCCAGTGAAAATGTACAATTGAGAAATAGAGAGCCTTTGTAGAGAGTGGTAAGGAGGCTGTTGGTGACTGGAAACAGAGGGGGGCCAGGGCACAGTGGTTAGAGCACTGGGCTCAGCAGAACATCACATAGTAGCTGTGTGAGCCTGAACATGTCACTTAACCTCCATCTCCCTCAGTTTCCTCAGCTATAAAATGGGGATAATGACTGCACCTACCACCCAGGGTTGCTATGATTATCGATTGAGATTATATATATATATATATATATATATATATATATATATATATTTTAAGCAATTGGGGTTAAATAACTTATGCAAGTTTACACGGCCAGTTATTTCTGGGTGTGGTGCTAAGTATCTGAGCCTGGATTCGAACCTCCAGGTCATCCCGACACTGGGGCTGGTGCTCTTACTCGCTGAGCCACCTGGCCGCCCCTAGAGATCATATTTTTTAAAACTGTAACACAGTACCTGGAACATAGTAGGCATTTAATAAAAGCTTCCTTCCTTCCAGCCCACTTTACTGGATTGCAAACTATGAGAGAGTGAGAATGTACTCCCAAGTCAAAATCCACTCAAACCCAGCCAACACATCTCTCTAGGAGGCTGTAGAGAAAGGAGTGGTGGTTAACCAAAGGTCTGGTTAATGTGAACCAGACAATTTGCAGGGAGACAGCAAGATGGGTCTCCCCCAGTATAGCTGATTCATTTGTCTATTCATTCAGTAAGGATTTATAAAGCACTTGCATTGCCAGGGTTCCTATGGGAACCACAGAGATGAAGACCTGGTCCCTGTTTTCATGGACCTTAGAGTCTAGAAAGATAGGTGAGGTCTATACACTTACTTCAGGGATCTATAATTTGTTCCATATGGGTACTTGCCCCACTTTTGTGGACTGCAGCCAGGGGTGTGCTGGTAAATGTTTAACAATTGTCTCTCCAAAAAGAAAAAAAAATACATGCAGCACACATTAAGTTTGATCTGCAAGACTTTTTTCCTCCATCACTTGTTTTAGTCTAGACAATCAACAAAATAATAACTCTAGCCCCAATTAGTGTTTCCTTTTCTAACTCATTTTATAGATGAGGAAACTGAGGCAAGCAGCATTAAGAGATTTGCCCTGGGTCACAGAGCTAGTAATTTTCTGAGACTAGGTTTGAATTCATGAAGATGAGTTTTCCTGCTTCCAAGACCAGTGCTCTATCCACTGAACCATCTAACTACCCTTGCAGAGTACTTAGGGACCCACATTGGTAGAAGGATCACCCTTGCATTTAATTCCCTATACCATGAATTCACAGGTTACATCTTCCCCCACGTCCCCCAAAAAGTGTAATATTCTGTGTGGTACAGTTGACAGAGAACTTACAGCATAAAACAAAAACCTGTGTTTTTATAGTACCTCTAACTTTTATTAGCTATGCAACCCTGAGCAAGCAATCTAACCTCTCTGAGCCTTGGGGTTCCACATCTGTAAAATGAGGGAAATTCGACTTAATTGTTTCAAATGTCCTGCCTCTGGGTCTAAGATCCTATGATTCTCAAACCCACCTAACCATTCCAAAATCACCAGACAATTTCTGTCGTGTATTCACCCACTACAAACTCCCTCTGTCTTCATCATACTTCACCAAATGAAGTTCTTCCTCCCACATATTTGAATCCATTTTCCATTGGTCCGGCCACAGAAGAGAAAAGTTGTTAAGTGGCTGACATAACTGTCTAAAGTAGCCCAACCAGCTGTTTCACCCTCCAGGGAATACATCCCTCAGAGGCCTTCTAGCCATGGTGTGTATTGGAATCTGTCCCTTGTTCACAGGGGAAAACAATTTTGGTGTGTTTCAGGAGAAAGTGGTAATACTTCGGAGGCTTTTCACCCTCTTCCTTCCATCATTCTCCCTGAAACCTAAAGAAGGTGTCCATTTCTTGGGCTCTGGTTCCCTTGTACACCACCTCAGGACCTCTCATTTAATTTTGTTCTGCCAAAATGATATTTTTCTCCTCTATCCTCTGTCATCTCCATGGCTTTCAAACTTGGTAGTAAGTTTGAAAATTATAATGAATTCCCCACATTTTGAATTTTGCATTCCCTGTTCAATATTGCATTTCCTGCAATAAACGAATTCCCCCAAATCTTGAGGATTCACATTTCAGACCTGGGAAAGGTATAGTCCCTCCATTTTATAGATAAAGAAACTGAAGGCTCAAAGGGTTATGAATATAATTCATGCAACTAACAAGGACAAGGTAGAATTTTTACCTTTTAATGCCATAATAGTTTTTTTTTCCACAGCACCATGCTGCCTTGCATCTCAGAAACTAGATGTAACTAGTCTATCACATGGTAGAAAGAATGTGAGACATCCTAGATCCTAACTTTGACCTCTGGCCTGAGAATAGGCTTTTCAAATGTGTTCTTTCCAACAGGGGTTCGTTTCTCATTATTACGAATTTATGACACATGTGTTATGAATTAGTCAGGCTTCTACCACATTTCCTGGGCCTTGAACCTAGAACCAGAGAAGTCATATTAGAATCATAGCTCTGACAATTATCCACTGTGCGCCCATGGGCAAATCATTTCATCTCCAAGCCTCAGTGTCCTCATCTGCAAAATGGTGTTGGACTAGGTGACCTCTGAGTTCACTCCCTTTTCTATAGTAATGATCCTATGGTCTCCCTGCCCCCATACGTTTTTTCCCCACTCAAGACAGATAGACAATTTCTGGGTAAAGGAAATCTTCAGCCTCTCTTGATAATAATGGAAACAATTGTGTAAGGGATGCCCTTTGGTGGTAGCATGATCTCTTTTTCATTAGCGATAAAATCTCAATAACTTTTTGAAATTATAGTGGGTTTTCCGTCGGCTGTATGGGAAATGGCACCGTCCTCCTTCATATAACAATCCAGAGACTGGCTGGCTCGAGGTTCTCCTTAAGTACTGGAATGTTATCAGTCTGGTATTTTTGCTCCCGATCTAATCAGGGCAACATAGAAACTGCCATTTTTCATTTGTTAGGGGCCTTTTGATCCCATTCTGTGTTTATTTGTTTCAAGTAAAAAATATGATTTCTATTGCATACATCTATCCTTTCAAGTACTTTTTCTGTTTGAGATCAAATCACAGTTGTAAGGAGCGCAGTCATTAGTTATCACTACTAGATTCTGAGGCCTACACTTTATTTCCGCTCTTAGAAAATTGCCATTCTTTGAGCCCACATAACGATCAATTGCATTGAAACTGCTATATGCTAGGGTATTAATTTATTTCACAGTTTCCTTTGCAGATGTAATCAGAGTCTCCTATAACATATCCATTTCTTCTTTTTATTATATTCCTTTGCCTCTACTTTTCCGCCATCATTTACCTAAGAATGACAGGTGGAGCTTCCTTGCATTCTGTATCTGTGACTTATAGTCTACCTTGACTTTCTCCATTGCCATTTTTTAGTGAGATATTATTTTAGAGATGTAATCTTAGTTATTTATAACTGGGATGTTTGTTATATTGGTGAATTTACTAAATGACACTTTGGTTTCAGGGATATTTTTTAAAGGGGGATAAAAAAAGTCCCACTTCTGCTCCCCATTGGGTGCTTTAAAAATATCTTCTTAAGATGAAGGAAATACTCAGGGAGATTAGTAATTCATTTTTCTGATTTCTTAGTGTTTGGGACTTCTATTTGCATCATTTTTGCAAGCAATCAAGATGAGGTATTTAATAATGTGTTGTTAGTGTAAATGAGCTTTGCTTGGTTATTTATTTGGATATTTACCTGGTGACTTATAGTGCTTTACATATTAGAATTGGTTTGTCAACAATTAACATTCTTGGCTTTTATATAACCCATACTTCAGGTAATAGCAGATTATTAAACTGCAACCAGTGTGTTAGAAATCTGCCGACTGGTAATAAAATCCCTATGTATAACAGCAGCTGAGAAATACTGCTGTGTATTTATGCATAGATAGCAAGATAGATGGGCCCAAACCACAAAGAAGGTCTTGAAATGCAGCGTGTGACCAGCAGGTGGTGCTGCTTTTCTAGAAATGAAATCATCCTCATGAACAGGCTCTCAGGATCTTCCCCTGGCCCACTGCTTTCTCTTTATTTCTTTTCTAGGGTTTTTGTTGTTGATTTCTTTGCTTTGAGACATTTATTTCAGTTTGAAAAGAAACAACTTAAAATAATGAAACAACACAACTTATATTTTCCTCTAAATTAACATACTGGATGTTTTGGGGTTTTTTTTTTTTTTTTTTTTTGGTACTTGAAAGGAATAAAATATTCAGCACAAAAGATCACAGGTAAAGTAGATTTTTAGAAAGGATGTCCACCATGGTGGACAACTGGGCGAGCTTCTTTGCCTGACGGTGGGCTATGTGGAAAATTCCCACTTTTATCTAGAATCAATCAAATACATTCCCTGTGCCTTATATAATACTAGGATAATGGAAAAATTAATTAGGGCCACTTATTTTTTTTTTTTAACAAAGTGATACTGCATGTTGGATTAATGTATTTTATGAATATATCTTCAATAAAAGACCCCTCTTTTAGAAACCTTCTGGGATCGACTTCACTAAATAGGGAGTAGATTCTGCTGGGTGAGAGCTTAGGTTTTTGACAGCAAGGTCTTATATGTATTTTGAGAATCTAGGTTAGCACAATCTAAGATATCCAGTCGCCAGTTACTCTGCTTTTTAATATCAAGTAGGGAAAGCAAGCAATCGACAGGTTACATTTTGTTTGTTTGTTTTCTCTTTTCAACCATGTTTTCTTAACATCGTGAAGTTAGGGAAAGCCATCAGAGGTTTTAATTTTTGATTCTTCCTTTTCCAGAAGGTACATACAGATAAGAAAAGCCCCTACCCCAAACTATGGTCACACTTCTAGCACATTTTTGACACTGAAGGTAGAGTTCTGTGTCTAGGAAGGTGGGAGGATACACTAAAGGAAGACTTAAAAGTTGTAGTAGAGGAGAAAATTGGAAACTTTTTCAAAGATTTTTTCCATGTCAAAAGGATTCAATTTAAGAAACATTTATTATACGTCGGCTATCTTCAAGACACTAGGCTAGGTAGTAAACATCCAAAGAAAAAATGTTTCCTGCCCACCAGGAATTATGGGGGAGGGGCAATAATACAATTATAACAACATGGTCTTTATCATTATCTTAACTTGTATTCACATAGTACTTTAAGGTTTTCTTTTTTTTCTTCTTTGAGGCAATCTGCCAGGTCACATAACTAGTGAATGTGGCAGGATTTGAACTCAGGTTCTCCTGACTCCAGGGCCAGTGCTCTGTGCACTGAACTACCTAACTGCTCATACTTTAAGGTTTTCAGTTCTCTTTACTTTCATGGATTCATTTGTTCTCACCACCAACCAGGGAAGCAGGTGCTATAATTATCTCCATTTTACAGATAATAAAATTGAGGCACACAAAGCTTAAGTGACTTGCCCAGGGTCACACATAGGTACTAAGTGTCTGAGGTAAGATTTGAACTCAGGTCTTCCTGACTCCAAGCCCTACACTCTATACATTGTGGTACCTAGTGGTCCATCAAGTATAAAAGTAATACCGAGTAAAATAAAATATTTTCAAGAAGGATGGAGTACTAATAACTCAGTGGGGGGTGGGGGTGGAGAGAACTCTGAAAAGGCTTCTTATAGGAGGTAGCTAGGAATGCTGACAGGTGGACATGAGGAAAGGGACACCATTCTAGGAAAGGGGAAACACTTGTGCACAAAAACAGGGAAGAAAGAAGGTCATGTAACAAAGCAGGTCAGGAAGGGTATTACCAATTCAAGTTGTTTCTTTTTCTTCCAAAAGATCTTTTTAAATTAAAAAAAAAGCTTTTAAATGAAATTATTTCCGTTTAAAATCATTAACTAAAAAGTTGATCCAGTAAATGGTTCTCTCATCTTTTATGTCATTGAAGGGATACTTGTAGCATGTGGGATTAAGAATTAGGATGACACACTTTACCTTTCTTATATTAAAAAAAACTCTCCCCACTTATGTGGGTTTGAACTGAAGCCTAAAATATGAGTAATTCTGGAAAATGAAGGACTAGAGAATTGGGGAAAATGTTTCCTTCTCTATTCATCCATTTGGAAGTGTCTTGTGCTGAAAATTATATTTTATAAAAAATATTTCCATTGAATGGAATCAGTTTGCATTGGAAAATCAAATTGTGGTTGGCTTTCCTTGAGTTTCTGACTCTCATGGAGGGTGGAATCAGGTCCAGTAGTGGAAGGAAGAATATAATCGCTTTTGGAGTCAAGATAGACTTTATAGAGCACAACTGTGAGGAATCTGCCACGCGGGCTTCATAGGACCCCTGTCTAACTTGATTTTCCTGTCAAACATGCTCCCTTGAATGAAAAGGAGATGTCCAAAAGAATAGGACAATTGCAGCAAAAAAAAAAAATGATCCAGCTGGAGTCTCACCTGTTCTATGGAACTTTCTCAGTCCTCAATTCCTAGGATCCTCTCCTTTTTAACTTTTAATACTAAGGATTGCCAATATTTCCTTTATAACTAATCATATCCTTCCCTGGAGACAATTGTTAGATCACTTTTTTTATTCTTGTACAATTATTTAACTTTTTATAGTTTTATGTGTGATCTCACTTACCTGATTTACAAGCTTTTAGTAGGCAAGACCTACAGATCTCTGTATTCTGGTCAGAGTCCAGTACAATATCTTGCATTTAGTATATGTTTTTTTTTTTTTAAAGCAATCGGGGTTAAGTAACCTGCTCAAGGTTACACGGCCAGTTATTTCTGGGTGTGGTGCTAAGTATCAGAGCCCAGATTTGATTCCCAGGTCATCCCGACACTGGAGCCAGTGCTCTTACTCGCTGAGCCACCTGGCCGCCCCGCATTTAGTATATATTTATCAGGTAGGTAGGTACTGCTTAAGGGAAGCAGCTAGGTGATGCAATGAAAAACCTGAATTCAAATTTGATCTTTGATGCTCACTAGCTGTGGCAAGTCGTGTAATCACTTTCAACCCCAGCTTCTTTATATGGAAAATAATTCAATTAAATATATAAATAAAAAATCATAAAATAATGATAATAGCACTCCATCTCCCAGGGTTATTGTGATGATCAAATGAGATGATATTTGTAAAGCACTTAGCACAGTGCCAGGAACATAGAAAGTACTATACAAAAATGTTGGCTATCATCATCACCATCATTATTAGACTAACCTAAAATTAGCGGGCTAACTGGGTAGTAATGTGAAAGCCAACAGCTTCTAGAATAGACCCTTAAGTACCCTCCTGATAATCATTTTTATGAAGTAACAGGAAAGCCACACAACAGCCATTCAGCAAATATTTATTGAGTACCTACTGTATGCACAGCACTGTGCCCGGTCTTCACCAGGAAGGACACAAGGAAATCAAAGAAGCAGCCCTAGAGCTTATAAACACCAAAGATAATAACAAGGATTCCTAAGTAATGACTAAGTCATTCATTCAGGGAATGGCAAAGGCTGTTGGGTGAATGCTGTGGATAGAGGTCTGCACCTGGACTTAGGAAGAATGGGGTCTGCTGGCTTGGTGACCCTGGGTGAGGCACTTAACTGCTTTTTCATCCTCATTTTTCCCATCTGTAAAATGGGAATAATAATATTTACCTCACTGAGTTGTGGTGAGGATCAAATCCAATAACATATAAATATCAACTATTATTATTATTAAAGGAGAGAGAATCCTCTGGACTGGGGTAGCCAAGGAATGTTTCCAAAAAGAAACAGAAGTTGCGCCATGGTGGGAGAATGGCTAGTGTTTGGATAGACAGAGAGGACTGTGGTTAATAATGCTACCTCAGGACAGCTCTGGGGTCTGTGATGGGTCTGTTGTTTGTCCTGCTCTCTGTCAATTCCCACATGCTCGTGCCATATACCATACCCTACCTCTATCCTGAAAAAAAAAATGATAGAAAGAAAAAAAGAAATTCTCATCTCTATTAAGGAGGACCAATTTCCTGTTATTTAGAGGGGACACTGGTGTTTTACCAGTTTTCCATCTGATTTTCATTTGGTTTTGCTCTAAATGGTCCCAGGTCTTGCCAGTGGGGCCCAGCTTCAACTCTCCTCATCTTTTTTTCCTTTTTATCACACTTGGCAAAACCTAATTTTTTTGACCTGAGTGATACATTGGGGCCATATGGTATATAGGAAAGGAGGTGATGGTCAGATTAGCCCAAATGAGTGTATATTTGTTAAACATTTCCTCCAACAATCTGCTTTAAAAGAGCCTCTAATGGCTGGACAAAAAACCAAGGAGTGTTATAAATTGGAGGGTAGCAGCAGAGAAAGAAGGAAATGGGATTGATATTATGGAGAAAGACTAAGGGGGACTAAACCGTTCCATTGGCTTAGAAAAATCTAGAATTAGATTCTTTAGTTTGGGATTTTTTTTCCTCTCTTTTTTTTGTGTGTAGTGAAGTACAGAGCCCAGCATTGAGCAGTAACATATTGAATTCAGCTTTTTAAAGCAGTTTGCATCCAAGTATAGACTATTGGAAAATAGACACAGGAATCCCAAAATTCAAGGATGTCCTTAGGTGATTTGCTCTTAAAAAATGGGCTAAGTGTAATGTGAAGTTGCTCTAAGGACTAGTTCCCATATCCTCAGGTGAAGGGGCTTCAATATTTTTGGGTTCCCCAGCAATCTACTCCTTAATCAGTCATGTGATGTATGTCTAATGTTTTCCAAAAGTCCACATGTTTTAACTTTATCTCAGTTTTAAAGAAAGCATCCAATCAAATATTTGGAATAATAATAACAAGAATAATAGCTAACATTTATATAACACTGTGAGGTTTACAAAGCGCCTTACCAATATTACCCCCATTTTATCCTTACAACAACCCTGGGAGGGAAGGGCTATTATTATTTCCATTTTACAGTTGAGGGAAATGAGGCAGACAGAGGTTAAGTAACTTGTCCAGGGTCATACAGCTAGTAGGTATCTGAAGCCAGTTTGGAACTCAGGTCTTCCTGACTCCAGATCCAGATGTCTATCTGCTATACCACCTGCCTACTCTCTTTCCCATTCACATGGAGCTTGGTGGCAATTTCAGAGGTTCAAGAAAGGGGCAGCTAGGTGGCACAGTTAATAGAGCACCGGTCTCGGAGTCAGGAGGACCTGAGTTCAAATGCAGCCTGAGACACGTAACAATTACTAGCCATGTGACCTTGGGCAAGTCACTTAACTCCAATTGCCCTGCCTTTTCCCTTCCAAAAAAGCAAAATAAATATAACAAAAGGTTCAAGGGAGTGTAGAGTCTGTGCATAAGACTGTAGCAATGAGATTCAGGATAGGAAACAGCAATTAATTTTTAAAAATATAGTAATATCAGAAATGATGGCCTATGAAGTAGGAAAATAGAATTGACAGTTTGAGTTTCTGGGGCTCCCACATAGGGGATAGTCAAAAGGAAAAGACAATTCTTATTTTTAAAAACTGAACAAACTTGGACAAAAATCCTATTCAAGGTTCAATTGACCTTGAAGATTTGGTGCAGGGCATGGAATAGAGTAATGTCATGATGCCTTCTATGACAATTTATGCACACAGAGGATATCTGTGGTCAAATCCCCAAGGCCGATATGTCAAACTTACAAATTCCCAGTATGTTCTCCCTGAAACTACCCTGCTCTCACTCCCACTTTCTCCCCAAACCCTACCTAGGGTTTCTGACCATTCATATATGCAAATGAAAACCTTTTCTCATCAAAGTCTCCTTTAATGAAGAAAGAAACCAAGAAAGAAAATAGAGGTGCCTACCATGGAACTGAATCAGTCTAGGTCTTCATCACTGTATGCGTGGCCTGGCACAATAGCCTATGGGAGTGTGTGTGGGAGGGGGGCCCTGCCTGCCAGAAGTTTTTCCACAATCCATTCAGCCACTAATGCGATTTTCCTAAAGTACAGGTTGGACCATATACGCTTCCTACTCAATAAACTCCAGGGCCTCCCTATTGACTCCAGGATCAAATGCAAAATACTCTTTTTGCCACTCAAAACCCCATTTAGCTACTTCATGCTTCTTACATTTTATTCCCTACCAAGTATTCTTTAATCCAGCGACACCGACCTCCTGGCTGTTCTAGGAAAAAGACACTCAAGATGCTCAAGGGATTTTCTTTGACTATTCCCATGTCTGGAATGATCTCTCCTCATCTCTGCCTATAGGCTTCCCTGAACATCTTCTACAGAAAGCCTTTCCCAACCTCTCTTAATCTCATTGCCTTCCTTCTGTTAATTATATTTATTTATCCTGCAAATATTTTGTTTGCATTTTTATTTGTTGTCTTCCCCATTAGGTTGTCAGTATCTTGAGAATAGGGACTGGGTTTTTTAATCCCTAGCACTTTAAACAGTGCCTGAAACATAATAAGCACTTAATAAATATTGTCTGATTGATTGATTTTAGCATATGTCTGCTATGTTCAAGGCTTTGGTCATACAAAGATTAAAAAAAAACAGTCCTCACTTTAAGATGTTTACAATCTAATGAGGAGGATATATAATGTGATACTGGGGAGAATCTGATAGGGAGGAAGGAAGGAAGGAAGGAAGGAAGGAAGGAAGGAAGGAAGGAAGGAAGGAAGGAAGGAAGGAAGGAAGGAAAGAAAGAAGGAGAGAAAGAAAGGAAGAATGAAAGAAAAAAGAAAGAAAGGAAGGAAGATGGAAGGGAGGTAAGGAGGGAGGAAGGAAGGAAAGAAAGAAAAAGAAAGGAAGGAAGGAAAGAAGGAAGGCAGGAAGGAAGGAAGGAAGGAAGAAGAGAAAGTAGGGAGGGAGGGAAGAATTTATTGCATGTACTGGGAATTATTCTAAGCACTTTAACCAAATTATCTCATTGATCCTCAGAACAACCCCAGGAGGTAGGTAAATGATACCCATTTTATAGTTAAGGTATCTGCGGCAGACAGAGGCAAACTGACTTTCTCGGGGTCATACTGCAAAGAAGCCTATGAGGCTGGGTTGAAATTCAGGTTTTCTCACTCTAGGTTCATCACTCTATCAACTGTGCCACCTGGTTACTTGATAGGGACAAAAAAGGATGCAGGAAAATTATTCTTGGGAAAATGAAGACAGGAATGATCACTCTCAGCTTGGGATAGAGGGGCTGGGGCAAGTGGAAGGCTTCATAAGCACTCCCCCATGCAGTGACTGACAGATGCCTCTTGTTTTATTTTTTTAATTACATCAATCAGTCAATTGGGGAACTTGCACATGGTATGTGTACATAGAGGCACATATCTGTGCATTTATATACATGCATATAGTTGTATATGTATATTTATATAAAGTATACACACATATGTGTGTGTTTGTGTGTATGTATATAGAAGTAAGCCCATGATTTTATTGATTTAGAGATCTCCCAGTGTGGAAACTTCCTCTGCTGTCACAGGTTGGCAAGTTATTTGTAATTTATAACCTTGGCGATTGCTTGGGGCAGTTATATATACACTTACACACAGAAATGTATAAGGCATAAACATCTAATCTAACTTCTTGATAAGGGTGGGATGGAGGACAAGCTAAAATTCACCTTATGTAAATCAGTTACATTATCTGATTTCCCCCCCTTTATGAAGCTCTTTATGTTTTAGGGAAATGTAACTTGTCTCATGGTATGTTCGAACTCATTTGACAATCAGCCATATAGTAAGAGTTCCTTATGTATAATTATGTGAAAATATTTTTCAACAAATAGAGTTCATTTTGTATTACATGCCTATGTAGAGAATTGTAATCTTTCCATTCATAATGACCATTTCGGATGTACCCTTCAGTTTAAAAAAAATAATAATATGCTTTTATCTATCAGGCATCATTGCCTTGTAGTATGTAGTCAATGATTTCATTACATGTATTGTAGGGATAGGGGAATTGAGTGATAATTATAAATTCATAAATACATAATTCATAAGCAAAATGATTTTAAAGCGATGAATATAGAATTATATGTTTCTCAGAGAAAATAACAGAGATGTTCTGATTAAGCCCATATCTTGGCATATGTTAAATTCCAGCCAAACTGATGAGGTATATTTTCTTTTCTGAAACCACCTTTGATAAGAAATACATTACAAACTCATCAGTTTGGTTTCCTGTTAACAAAGAGACAGCAGCCGTCTGGATCATTCTGGATCCGCAGTGAAACTGCCACACCATGTATCCTCCAACTAAAGCTGTGTATGTCTGACAAGGGGCAGATGAATCCAGGAGTTATTGTGCAGGGGCTTAAATCTATGCGGCAGCTGACGGTTGAAATAATCATCTATGTATCGCTCTGAGCAAGCTGGGGAAAGGTTGAAGCTGTATATTTTCAACATATCGAGTCTAATGGCTAATCTGTTGTCTTGTACAGGGTGCTGGGTGGACATGTACCAAATGCTGACAGTTCCGAGGAATTGCTTCTGGTAGATATCGTTTACCTGAGTCTTAGAGTGTTGGGTAGTCAAACAACCAGCTTAGGTGGCAAAAAAAAAAAATCTATCTTTGCTCGGATTCTGGGACCCAAAGGATCTATCAGCACCAATAGCAGAGGGATTGTTAGTATTGGGTAATAACACCAGGTCAGGAGAGACTCTACCCAGCTATCTGGCCTCCTTAACTTTTATTCTCTGACTTCAAATGTTTCTCCACTAGAGACAGGAGCACATTCTCCTTGAAGATAAGTGGGAAATAGCTTAGGGAGTTATGGGAGACTGGCACAGATGAGGTGAAGAGAAAAAGAGAAGAGCTATGGCTGTTGGAAATGGGGCAAAAAATATTTCATCTCACTACTTGAACACTAAATCTTTGAAGAGCTTCTTAGAGACCATCAGTCTCTCCAGAGTTAGAAGGAGATATGTACATGGAGAAGGCAGAAGGCTGGTTGGAGGCAGAGAAGGAGAAGAGAGAAGTCGAACCTATGATCACAAAGTTTCCATCTTGATGTTCTTTGAACATATATATTTTAAAGGCTCTTTCCAATTCCCTTTTTTCTTCTTACTCCTCTGGGATTGGTGGAGTTCTAAACATTAGAAAGGTACTCCTTTCCCCATAGTATCTATTCTTTGAATTGAATTCTCTCAATCCTTGGCCCAAGAATGCAAGGCAGAATAATACTTGCTTGAGGCAGCTCTTCTGAAAACATGATATCTTGTACATTAATAGATACTGAACAAATATTTGTTAATTGATTGATTGAAAGCAAATTTTCTGATAAGGAAGAAAAATGACTAACATTCCAATGGTAGGCTGACCCTACAAAGAAAGACCAGGCAACATATTCTTCAAATGGATTGTTCTCTAGATTGGTGTGACTGTCATGTAGGTTAATTTGATTGGATCAAATGTAATGCCAATTTGTATCAATCTTTAAACTACAGATATGGAACTCTAGTTAAATATCAGTCACTTATTTTCTTACCAGGATGCAGAATGAGAGGGTTATAGTGAGAAACTTCAACAAGTACAACAATAACAAATCAGCCCACATTCTTTAGTCCAATTAGCCTTCCCACATTGCATTCTAGGCTTAATGGACTTCTGATCTTATATTTATGATTTTTTTTCTTCCTCCAACATACGAACTGGATTCTTTCATTATTTTGTGTTCAATTTGAACTTAAAACATTTCAGGGGGTGGCTAGGTGGCGCAGTGAATAGAGAACCAGCCCTGGAGTCAGGAGGACCTCAGTTCAAATCTGGTCTCAGACACTTAAACACAAAACCAGCCATGTGACCTTGGACAAGTCATTTAACTCCAACTGCCCTACCTCCTCCCCTTCAAAAAGCAAAAAAAAAATCATTCACCTAGCCAAGGAAAAAATGTCACTAATATAATCTATTAAAAAGACCAGAATTTAAGAATATGTTGAAGAACCAAGCTGTATTAACTGATGTGGTACATTTGCTAGAGATAGTAGGATGAGCATTTTTATTTTAAATTAAAAGTATAATACCCATCTTTTTTTTGTATTTAAAGTACATTTATATAGATATGAGAAATTATAGTGAATTTATTTTTAAAAATTATCTTAAAATTCTTGCATCTGTTGACTCACCCAGTCCTTTATAACTTAATGATGTTTATAGTTCTTTTCTCTACTCTCATATCAATTTCATAAAATCCAGAAATGGAAAATAGCCAACAAGCCTCCCTTCCTCAGTGAGCACATCATATTCTCTCTATGTCCATAGTAGACACTAGTGGCCACCTTGTGTATTGGAGAGGACCATGGTATGAGGGGAAGAGTGCTAGATTTAGAATCAGAGAACCTGGGCTGTAACAAGTTACTTTGCTTATCTCAACCTCAGTTTCCTCCTTTTTTTTAAGCAATTGGGGTTAAGTAACTTGCTCAAGGTTACATGGACAGTTATTTCTGGGTGTGCTGCTAAGTATCTGAGCCCAGATTTGATCCCCAGGTCATCCTGACACTGGGGCAGTTGCTCTTACTTGCTGTGCTACCTGGCCGCCCCAGTTTCCTCCTCTTTTAATTGAGAGTAGATAGTCCCTAAGTTCTCTTCTGGCTCCCAGTATATGGTTCTGTGATTCTAGTCTGGCATGTTCCTGAAATCCCAATGATTTACATCTGTCCACAGTATTTCCCTTTACATTTCTCATTTCATCAGTAGGATTCTTTCTAATATCACCTAGGTTTGCCACGCTGTCACTTCTTTTTTTCTCAGGTTACATCTTGCCTCCCTTCTTGGGATCCATTATGATATTTCAAAAAGAGTCTAGAGCCATTCAGTTGAGGGCATTTTTGGGGATGTTAACAAACTTGGCTTCCTCTTGAAACCTCTTGGTACTCTCTGTGTTAGAGAAGTATCAACAAACTGGTCAACAAAGAGAGATAAGTACCTTGTTAGAAATTCTGGTCCCACTGGACCACAGCCCCCTTACTGTACATGTCATGGATTCATTGACTTCACTGACAGACGTTAATTTCTATAAGAGATTTTATCTTGAATAGCTAATAATGTACCCATAGACAAAAATGACACTATTGATCTACTCCTACTCAGATGCATTGGACCAGTGTTTTGAGTTCTGTTTTGGTTCTTTAATAGAAGAGTTACCCATTTTTCTTTACTCAGACCCTCCTAAAATTCTGAGATTAGATGGTCAGAATTTAAGGACCAATTGTTTGGTTACGAATGTGGATCCTCTCTTTGCTCACCTGTTATCTCATTAAAACACATTCTTAAGATCTTAAAATGCACCCTCATTTTGTTGATATTTGCTTTCACCACCACTCTATTGAAGGCATCTTGACCCTCACTCTTACTTGTCTCAAGAACGCTTGGTACAAGCCATCTTTTGCAGGTTAGGCAACTATAACAAGACAAAGGCTCCTCTATCAGACCTTCTCAAGAAACAAAAGCTTCACGTAGACTGATGACCTAGAATATGATAATAATTTCTTGGGACTATAATTTTTAATAGTTTTCAAAAGATAAAGAATCTTCTGTGGAAATGTGTGTGTGTGCACGCAGATGCGTATGTATGCTGATGGAGAGGGTAGATATGTGTATTTTGGGAGCAACTCTTTCTTGAAGATGACCATCTTGGTGAATAATCATTCCACCGAAGTTTCCAACACCAACATCGGTAATAACAAAAACAGAAGATTTTCCAGGAAGGTGTTAGAAGAAAAAATCTGCAATCTCCAGTTTTAATTCAAAGTTCTGATTCTACTTCCTATTAAAGTTGGTTTGAAACATTTTAAACAATAGCACAACAAATACTAAGCATTAATTTCTTTTTTTTTTCCTTATTGTTTGGCAGTTAAGGATGAAGCCAAATCACGTTACCCCAAACGCGCATTTGAGCTCCAGAACGCAACATCAAAATTCCATCTTGTGGCCAAGCCAGGTGAAAGAGTAACAGGACCTGTCCCCAATGTTAATTAACAGTAAAGGGAGTCTGCTCCATTCAGCACCTTTTATCTTCTGAGTGCAGTTGAGCAAGGGAAATCTACCTCCTATCCACTGAAGCATGCATTCAGCTTGCCTAAAAAATACTGATACCATCCCCCAGTACTGGGGCTGGCCCAAGGTTACCATAGCTGCACCTTCTTGCTAGATGCCTAGACAATCAAAGCACTTTGCATGACTTTTACTCTGAGTGTTTTCAGTGTGAAAATGACATTACTAATGACCTGTTAAGTGTTTGCAGATGTGGGTTGCTCCAGATGTGGTGATTAATAATGTAATGGAGATAGCTAGTCAACTAATGTTTATGGGTGGTTTGTGTTTTATCATCTTCTGGGTTTTATTTCCTTTGAATCCTTTCTCTTTCCAGCCAGCAGGACATAGCCTGCCCCTTTGGTCACCAGGCCACCATTTTCCTCACTCTTCTCAGGAAAAAAACGGGGAATAGGAGTGGGGAGTGTCTCCCAGGCTGGAGCTCAATTTAGGGTTCACAACACATTGACATTTGGGTTTTGCTGAAACTCTGAAAGTTTTGACAGATGCCCTAGCATATTCCAAGGGCCCATAAAGAGGGCTTGGTAAGCTGTCACAAGAGCAAGTATTTGTTAGCCTGGCTAAGGACAGAAAATGAAACAGAGTTCCACAAAAATTTAGCTTTAAAAAAATAATAATAAAAAATCTTTTTGAAATAAGCTAAGATTTCTGGCCAATGTTTCTGGAAGACATTGCCTTTCTCTTTCTTGAAAGGAGAATGCTGATGAAAAGTCAAGCAAAATGTTGTTACAGATGTTCAGTTCTGCATTAAGGCAGTTAGAATTACCACCACATCTTAAATCAATTCACAGAATGTTGTCTGGAGGTTATGTCATTGAAATAATGAATCCTCTTTACTCAAGTATAAGCAAACATGTTAAAACATCATTGTAACTTTAAATTAAACTCCAGTGTAAACCAGAGGATCTGAAGCCTCATTAGACTTGCCTGACATTTTTCGGGTAACGAGTCTTCTCCAACTGTAAAACTGTTAGATTCGGTGCCTATTAGACAAGTGAGCTCTGGGATGTTACAATAACGCATTAAGTGTTATACTTAGAGATGTGCAAAAACAAGCTCTTGAATTTTATGAGGACTTGGAGGCTGGATGGAGTTCAGGTCCTATAAAAATTCCAGGTTGGATTCCTGAACTTGTTTGCAAATTCGAGAAACTGGGAAAAAGCAGCCTTACTTAATATGACTGCCTCTGAATATGGTTCCCAAAGTGTGAAGGTGAATTAAAAACAGGGGCAGATGATAATTAGCCAAAACAGCAGGTTAAATATGGGTCTCTAAAGTTGGGTTGTCATAGTATAGTAGCCCATTATTTCAATCCATTTGTCTTTCAAGAGAGTAAGTAAATTTAAGACTCCTTTTTAATTCAATTTTTATTCCTCTCATGTAGACACAAGAGCCATGAAATGAAAATTATATTTTATAGCTTAACTAAAAGTTTTCCTAGATCCACTTTCTTTAAATATGCAGGAAATTGATAGAATCCATATAAAGGATAATAATTAAATATGGTTTATATCCTACTTACGAAGAAGAAGTTATCGCTGCTTCTCTTGTGTGATCCAAGCCATATGTAATGGTCTTCATTACACAATGTCCATATATTTAAGCTGAAGACATTTCCCCTCTTCTCTTTGGGGAACAAATCTGAATTTCCAGGCTGTGAGTGTCGAAGGAAACCTTTGAACACAGGTTTCAGTTAAGAGAACAAATCCCAGTTTAAATGCAATATGATTATGATGGATGATCTTTCCTAGTTGCAATGAAAATAAATGGCTCCCTTGCTTAGAGTGAGGTTCAGCTCTACCACCAAAATGAGGTGTCTCTCTGGAGCTGGGTAACAGGTTTTAACTTGTGAGCCTGGTAGCTAAAAAGTACTGCAGGTAAATACAGAGAGTGACAGGGTAAAAACGTGATGGGCACTTAAGGAAAGAGGAAGATTATTTATTGTAGACACAATGCAAAGGGGAAAACCAGAATCAAACAACAGAAACAAAAAGGAATGCCAAGGATGATGACAGCTATTATGAGTCTTAACTAATAAAGACTCTAGAATTGTCCCAAATAGTTGTAACATCTGGTAGACTTGGAAAAAAGCTAATGGTGCTAGACTGTGTTAGATGAAAGGCCTTCCTTGGACTGACCCTTAACATCTGAAAACAGAAAACATAAGTCATTCTAACCAGGAGGAAAATAATAGTAGCAGCAGTAGCAATAACAACACTCCTTCTTCCTCACTCCTCTTTTTGTTTTTTTTTTTTAATTTTTGCTCTTAGCATTTTGCACAGCTCATTTAAAATGCTTTGGACACCAATGGAATCATGGCAGTCAGTCTATAGTATAAATCAGACCTCGCATGTATGTAGATAATGGATTTTCCTTCCACCAATGAGACAGATTAAAACATGAACACACACACTTAAATACTCACACTCTTACTACGTGTCTTTCCCATTACTAACTCAGATTCACATTCTCTCATCCTTTGAAGGGAAGATTAATTCAGGTCAAGCTCCAAGTTCCTATTTACTTGCTCAGAGATGCATATCAACTGGAAGTGATTTTTTTCAATACCATTTATATAGCTTGTATTTATTTCCTTTAATCTTCTAAATGTGTTTAGTCTCTGTGATTTGCTCTGAATACCCATTTCTGATAAGAGATATCTTACAAGCATCTTAGTTCTTGCTTGGAACACTGTGTGATTGATTGGGTTGGAAAGAGCATTTTTCAATTGAGGTGGGCATGGTCCTGAACAGAAGAACAGAGTGTGATAGGTTGGTTTGCATGGATTGGCATGGTTCTCCTCCCCTTCTCTGTTACTACCATCTTTGTTCTGCAAATCTTGCCACTGTCCTGCTTCTCTCTCTTGGATTTGTGAATCCTTGGAATTACAGAGATAGGCAAGCAGAAGAAGGGGGCATATGCAAAATGTCATACATTAGAGCTGAAGAGGAAATGGATTATTCAATTCATTTTTGGAGAAGTTTATTATTCTCTTATGATAAGTCCAATTTCATGGATTTTGTTTTATTTTTAGAGGTGATGAAATGCATGTTCAGATACGTTTTGTTCTTCCTGGATGCTCCTATTTTGCTGAGGTGTTTGTTTGTTTGTTTGTTGTTTTGTTTTTTTTCCAGATTTGCACCCAAGTAATCTGCATTAAACTTCTTTTAACATTATTACTACTACTCTCTTTCTTCTTAGCTTAAAGGTAACCACCATGTGCTATCGCCTTTAATTTTATTTCCTCCTCCTCTGTGTTACAGCCAACTATAGGAATTCAAGCATTCTCTTTTTCACTCTCGACATTACAGCTTTGGTCTGAATTGTAAGGGTGGAAAGACAAAAACTAGGATTTTACAGCTTATGCCCCTTGGTGATGGACGTAGTACACATCTGCTAATTACCAATCAAGCACCTAGCCTAGAAAGAAGCTTGATGAATGCTAATACCACTACAAAGCTTATTAGAGTATGGCTTGGCTTGGGGCAAAAGCAACAGAGTATACTATGGTGTTTGTAAGGTATATTGTACACTGCTTAGCAACCTACATCCTTTACTTTTTTCTCAGTGAGAAAATGGCCTTTGGTTTTGATTCACAAAGCCCCCACTAAAAGCATAATGGAGCTCAGTCAGTGGATACCTTCTGTTATACAGGTGGTCACTCCCACCCATCTCTCCAACTGCAACTCCAGTTATTTCATCACAGTCTGTTAGGACAAGACCTGTTCTCCCCAAGCCCCATGCCCACTCTTGCCCTCTTGGAAGGGTGGAGTGCCAGGGGAGGGAGTTGTGCTGGAGATGTAGGCACAATCGAATGCCAGTGTGTGTAATCCTGACTGATTAAAACATTGATTTATTAAGGCTTTCAATCCTGATTGCTCCTCAAAAACCATTGTCTGGCATGGCAGAAGCAAGAACCAGTTGAGGTGGTTCATGAGAAGGAATAGGCTGGCAGCTGTTATGTTGGTATTTCGAATATAACTTTGTCTTGTTAGCTTTAGTGGAACACACATTCTGTCATCCAGTAGCACCAAGGGTTGACCAAAATTAACTCCCAGAATACCGATTACTGGTGCCACATTCTTGTTTGCGTGGGCAGATCATTTTTAGGATTCATTTTTCTTTTGGCAAGGATTATTTCTAAACTGTTTTAGTTAGTTTGAACTGCTATGCTTAAAAATCCTATTATTTGAGAAGATTTTTTTCTTTATTCTTTCTTTTTTTCTCCCTCTTCCCTTTCCTTCCTTAGCTAGTCTCTTTGACTAACATATATGGTATTTTGTTGTTGAGTCGAAAAAGAGAACAGTGAATGACTGAGCCTTGAGTGAGTGTCCTTTGATATCTCGCCTATATTTCACAGTCTGCCCTCAAACTGTTCATAATCTCATGAGTTGCCTGTATTTCCAGTTGAAGATGAACAGCCATCAACGCTGTCACCCAAAAAAAAACAGCGGAATGGAGGAATGAGGAACTCACCCAACTCCTCACCTAAGTTGATGAGGTAAGGGACGGGAAGGGGGACAGCGGGCGGTTCTCTCTTCCAGCTTACTTCTCTCTCTCCTCCCTCAAGAGTCTTCCCTCCCCTCAAAAAATAGGGTTGGGGGATCGAGATCATTAGATGGATTCTTAAAGGCTGAAGTATTTATTCTGTCAGCTTGTCAGCAGTTAATGATAGAGCTGAAAAAAAATTCTGTCATGAAAAACAGTTTGAAAAGCTGTTTGAAAAATACATAGACTTTAAAGTCTTAGCTGTCACCCTGTCCTGTCTGTGTGTTGTTCTTAAACAGCCCTGGCACTAATGATAGCACGAACCAATCAGAGGAAATCGTGGGGTTACTTTGCCTCTGGCAGTTCTCCTTCTGCTAGAGTCCCTCCAAGGACTGTTTTCTGTACTTAAGGCCATATGTGAGATGTATCATCACAATCAAAAATGAACCTGAATATTACCTTCCTTTTATCCTGTCGATTGAAATCAAATTTCTGCTAATTGATTTTGACTGATAAAAAAGTCTAATAATCTGTGTACTTGCCAAAGCAAAGTTCAAAACTAATCTGGCTTCACTCAGGCTAAAAGCAATATTAATTATGAAATACAGGGATTTTTTAGATGAGAGCATCCATTAGGAGTTAAGGGTGAAACTATATTGGAACCAAATCTCTATTTTCCTCTTCTTAGACTGTCAGGTTTTTAGTCCTTAAGTTATCTTTGCAACTTTCCACCTCCTCCTACCCTCCTGACTAACGCAGGAGTTTATTTCCCCCAGCATGCAATGGTAACTATCATAAACCATCCAGGACAGCCCTTTGCCATCATTCCAATGGAACTCTCTAACGTTGATGGGAATCTATACTGTTGTTGCTTAGACTCTAGAGAAGATGATCTCATACTTCACCTACCAGCCTTCTAACTGTAAACTTCCTACTAATCAGACCTACCCTCCAGGTACCAACTACCATGGAACGGGAGTGATTTGCTGATCTGGGTAGCTCCCTATAAATGACTTTCATTATCACAATGAAACATACATCAGTCTTCTAGGTTTGTTTTTGTCTTGCATCCATCCACTTCTTTCCTCCCTTTGATTATTGATGTAGGTGAATAACTATTTTCCTCTTCAGATACTGCTTATATTGTCACTTTCAGTGGGCATCCATTCCTGCCTTCATTGTCTGTACTTATAGGTCCTGGTCAAAGGTACACTTCCTTTTTTTTTAAGCAATTGGGGTTAAATAACTTGCTCAAGGTTACACGGCCAGTTATTTCTGGGTGTGGTGCTAAGTATCTGAGCTTGGATTCGATCCCAGGTTATCCTGACTCTGGGGCTGGTGCTCTTACTCACTGAGCCACCTGGCCACCCCTCAAAGGTACACTTTCAAGATTACATATAATATTAGTTTTATAAATTATATATTGGCAGTGAGGTGGTACCCTAGTACATAGAGTACTGGACCTGGAATCAGGAAGACGTGAGTTCAAATCCAGCTTCAGACACGTACCAGATGTTTGATCCTGTACAACTCACTTAACTTCTGTTTCCTCAATATCTTCATCTCTAAAATGGGAAGGAAAACCTACCTCCAAGGTATTTTGTGAATAAAAAAAATGAGGGAACATTTGTAGAGCATTTTAAAGCAATGTATACATGTTAGCTGTCATCATTATTCTATATGTACATTATATATATATAATCTGTGTATGTATATATACTTGATAAAATGATCCTTTATTTACATAAATATGTATGTACACATTCACATTCACCTCTATTGAGTCCAAAGAAGTCACACAGATAGGTAGAGATATCAGAGAAAGGTGCATCCATCCAACTGTAGCCTTTATTTCCCCCGTTGACCATTGATTCCAGCTAAATGTTTTGTTAAAAGTTCTTTACCTTCCTGTTAGCTCAGGCTTGCTTGGATGACACTGATTTAAATGCTTGTTTACAGTTTATGAGAAGGAATAAAATGAACCAACTGCCAAGCTTCTCATTTTTATGATGCCAGTTGTCACGCTAGCATTCATCGCCAATTTACTCACCTTTGGGTAATCTCCTTATCCTGCACTAATAGTGTTATCCATTGGAAGTTGGAGGAGGGGGTGGTGGAGAACAGAGGGAGGACAGGAGCCCTCCTTCGCCTCAATTGGGAGGCACAAATAAATAAATAAATGCATACATAAATAAATAGAAAGCTGCAAATTCTGAAACCTTCGGAGCCAAATTCCCTGTCCCTGTTTGCTATGTAAAGTATGGCTCATTGCTTTGATCTTGAGTAATAATAATTCTGGGGAGTTATACTGTTTTCATATGCTTCAAAGCTGTGTCAAAGTTTTGCTGCTTAAGGGTGCTTCTTTATTCTGCTGGCTCTTGGGTACTGAGATGACAGGTCCTCTGTAAGAGGTGCAGGCTTTTTCAAGTCATAGCCTTCAGCAAAACATCAAATTACCAAATCCAGGGTAACACACTTCTGCACAAATGCCTTTCCTGTAGATATATTATACCATATATATTAAATACTTTAGTGTTACACGGTACATTTTATGTGCGATGGAAAGTGATGGTTTGAGGTAGCCTTGGGGGGGACTTTTTTTTTTCTTTCCACAAGCAGAAAAAGCTAGTGTATACCGTATCAAGTATGGTTTTTACAGGACTTTCTGCCCGAAGGCCTTTGTAAATAAGTAATGATCAACAGATTGGCTGTGGGTTTTTGAAAAGCATGCCTATGTCAGTTTGCATGATGGAGGAATATTTTCAAAGTGGATCCTGCTTTCATTGCCTGCCGAAGAGGGACTGAGGGAGAGTCAACATCCCAGGCTTGGGTTGTCTGCTCACTAGCACATTGGAATTGCTAAACATGGGTCAGGAATGGAGCAGAGAAGTCGCTCGGCTTCAGAGCCCTGATATTTCATGGTGGTGCTTTTGTCCAGCTGCCCCTCCTGCTGACTGTCTCTGCCAGCACCTGCCATCTTTCCCTGCCTCATAGATGACTGCGCAAACCCACGGTCACATAGAAAGCCTTCCCCCAAACCACAGGGAGATGACTTGGGAGCACTGAAGTTTGGTGTGGCAGAAAGGACACTGGATTTGGAATCAGGAAGGCAGGTTCAAATCTTGCCTCAGACAAACTAGTTTTTTGACCCTTGATTGTCTTTTCTTAGGTATTGTATGCAAAGATGTACCTTTCCACATTCTTTGAAATGTGAAGATGCAGATCTCTGTGTATCTTGGAATCTTTGGAATGTGGGTAACAGGCTTTGGAATCTACTAGGTTTCTTACTGTAAATCTCTTCCATTAGACATGTGACTCTCAGGGCCCTGTAACTTGGGCACACATTTCCAAAATCCCTATATACTCCCCTGCAGAGAACAAAGTGACCAATGGAACATTCATCTGGCCTCTGGAGCCTTCCTAACCTCTAGTCAAGTTTCCTTTCTTTCTGGAGGACATAGCACCCATAAGGCCTGTTCTCTGTGACCTGGACAATCCACAAAGGAGGAGAATGGCCTCTTTGAAGTGGATTTTTCAACCTTGACCTTGAATTCCTTGGATAGTGTTTAAACAGGGATCAATCATTCTAAAAATAGGTGAGATTTTAGAGGTCTATGGGAAGTGATAGGAAGATCTCATATGTAAGGCAAAAAGCACAGAATGGTATTGAACACTCCTTAATTTGTACTTCCTCAAATAGAGTATCCCCCTGTTCAAATGTTACTTCCAAATTGTTTACCAGGTAGTAAATTTTAATGGGCTTCCAACACATTGCCTGGTATTGCTTTTTTTTCTACACAAAGTTTGGTTGGGTTTCCCTTTTTTTGGTACAGATCTATGTTTTCACTGTAAGTAGTCCTAGTGTGGAAACCCCTTTTGTTTATGCAGAACAGCAATCAATCTCTAACTTATAGTCTTAAAGAGTTCCTTGGGAACTAAGAGGTTAGGTTATTTATCCATAGTCACACCACAGTATGTATCAGAGGCAAGACTTGACTCCAAATCTTTCTGACTCTGAGGCCAGCCATATTTCTTCTATGCCACACTGCTTCTCAGATATATTTTATGTATAGAGATCCTGACATATTATATCTTTCCATTATACTAACAGAAAATTACCTTGAACCATGCTTGAGTAAGATGATGAGTTTGGGGTGCCATGCCACCTGACATGACTTGGAATGGGGATGAGATCATCACAGCTCCCTTTCATTTCATAGGTGCATTTAGCTTATATTCAAGAGGCCTATTTTATCATTTTCCTTTTAACTTGAGACCAGAAGAATCACGTTCATGGTACAATGAACCACAGAGTTCCTATTTCCTAGTCCTCACTCGCCATGGAGCATGTTGCCCCCTTTAGGGCCAGAGGCAGGATTGTCTCTGTCTAATTGTCATCTTCTAGAGTGTAGGAAGGTTTGCTTAGCCCAGGCTGGATAGCATCATATTGATAAATATCTCAGTTATGGGATATAAATAAATAAAGTTCTCCTAAATATAGGAGAAGATAATAATGCCCAGTGTAGAATCAGTACAAGTTGCTAGCTAGAATAGCTGCATCTCTGTGTTTACACTTACAAAGAGCACTCAGTGGGTCACCTTAATAGATCATCTAGTTTATCTCTTTATTTTCATCTCAATGGGACCATCTGCTATTAATTGGAATCCATATTGTTGTTGATCAGACTCTAGAGAAGAAGATCCCATGATTCCTCCCACCACTAACTCATGGTTTGGTTATGGAAATAGGTCTATAGCAGAGATGGCCCACCCCATCCCAATGGAACCAAAACATTTTGTGGTTCAGAGCGTATCTTGGTTTTTCATAGAACACCAGCATAGGAATGTAAACTCCTTGAGGACAAGAATTCATTTTTTCTCTATCTTTGTATCCTCTCATGGCTCCTGGTATATAGTAGGTGATTAAAAATCTTTGTTGTATTGAATAGAAATGTTTGATTTCTTCCAAGAGACATTGCAGGGAACTTAGATCCCTGAGGTCACAGGACTGAATCCAAATCAAGAGTCCTCAAAAGTCATCCATGTCCCAGAGATATTTATAGGGGACTAGGAATTAGATTAGTATAATCCCACACCACATATTCTGGGGAGACACAGCTTAGGAAAAAGAAGATTGAGGGAGATATGATAGCTGTCTTCAAATACTACTATGTGGAAGAGATTAGACTTGTTCCGTTTGCCTCCAGAAAAAAGAACTAGACATAATACAGAGTTTTGCAAAAGAGAGGATTTAGGTTTAATATAAAGGATGGAAGAACCCCTCTCTACCAAATGGAGGAATCCTAAAGTGTTTTTGGAGTCAAGGAGTCAGTCCCCTCTTCCTAGACATCTCCAGACAAAGGGCAGATGATTATCCATTGCCTGTGTTGTAGAGAGGATCCTCATTGGGGAAATATTGGGATAAATGTCCACTGAGACCCCCCCCGAGATTCTGTGATTCCAAGGGGATGTGCACAAAGGGCCATTAATAAAGGTGAGTGGCAAGTGTGAGAATACGAAGTGAAAAACTTGAGGAGATCCAGATCACCAGCACCCAGAAAATTGTAGGTACTGTGTCCCTTCAGGGAAGAGGAAAAATGACATGAGGAGAAAACAGGCAGACAGGGAGACACAGGCTTCCCTACAGAGACACGAGGAAGAGAGAAAAAGATATGCTAAGGTCTCTCCAGATCATTAAAGGAAATAACCTCACCTGTTCATCATAATCGTGTCCTTTATTCGGACTTCTCTTTGCTCGAATGTCTCTGAGGACCAGGAGCAGCCAGCCGTGCCTGCCACACAAATAGAACTTGGGATGCCTGTGAAATAAAGAAGTGGCTAGCAAATAAAGTGGTGAAAAGTCCTGGACCTGTGCCAGCGAGTCACTTAAGAAAGTGTCGCAGGAGCCCAGAGTGCCACCCTCGGAACTTCAGCCACTGAGTGGAATGAAGGGAGAAGGCAGTGTCAGCCCAGCTAATTCAAGCCACCTCTTAATGCACAAACAAATGGAATGTGACAGGGCCCAAGGGGGCTGAAGAAGAAAGGAGTCGTTGGTCTCCCCCCACTCCAAAGAGAGGGGTGAACTTGACACAGGCCTCTAGACAAGTAGCATACTCAGCAAAAGGTCATTTTCTGTCCTCATTCATAGGAGCTTCATAGAGGCTGCTGGCAAAAACAGACCCATCCACACATGGGAGTGCACGCACCCGCACAAAGCTCCATCTGTGTCCGTGCAAATCCACACATCTCTGTTTACTCTTTCATTTGTATCTCAAGCATTCTCTTATTTCTAGTTAGTAACACCATAATCTAAAATATCCAATACAGTTGATTAACCAAAGTCCTATGCCAGAAAAATAAAGGAGGAAACCTCTATCTTTAATAAGTAAACAGGGGAGGAAGGGAGTAAGCATTTATATAGTGCCCAATATATGCCAGACACTGTGCTAAGCACTTATAAGTGTTATTTCATCATATATCATAGATTTTTCAAGCTGGAAAGATTCAAAAAGGTTTCCTAGTCCAATCACCTCCTTTTATAGTTGCAGAAACTGAGGCACAGAGAGATAAAGAGCCTTGCCCAAGATCACACACAATAGAGTCTTCGTTTAAACTCAGGAGCTCTGATTACAAATCAAATATTCTTTCCCCCACTCATTCTCATTTTGGAATGAAGGACTCAGAGGAGCTTTTCCTCCCATTAACTGAATGGGCGTAACCATCAAGCTTCATAGAACCCATTTGGCCAGCTATTTATAGAGAGACACATTTGGTCATTTTTTTTTTCTTTCCCCTGGACTTCTTGGCATTCTGAGGACAATGAACGGTATCCATACTGTCCTCTCTTTCACCCTATGGCCATCTCCCTTCCTCCTTTGTATGTACCAGGAAGAGCCTAGCCAGTCTTCTTTTGGACTCCTATGGAGTCTTCTTACAGATTCTATCATCTAATCATTAGAGCAAGAACTCAGAGCTGGAGGGAACCTCACAGATCATTTAGTCCGACCCCGTCATTTTACAGATGAACAAACTGAGACCAATAGAGGTTAAATGACTTCTCAAAATAATAAAGTTGAAAAACAATCCAAATTAAAGTCAGAGACGAGTCCTCCGATGCCAACCCACTATCTCTTCACAATAGCTCACTGCCTAGATTTGTGTTGGTTTTGAACACTTTACCTATTTTATAGAATTTGGCTCTGTTTGAAGCTTTTATTCAAGTTCATGTTTGATTGTTTCTAATTTACAGATGAGGAAATTGAGGTTTGGAGAAATTAGTTACCTTGCCTGAGGATTATATTGTGAGTGCCAAAGGAGAGTATCACGAGTACTCGCAAAGCTTCAGTGGATGCTTGAGCTCACTCATGTAGATATTCACTCCAATGAGGGGATAGCATCGTCTCTGAGCCTTCTCATCTCATACGAACTCTTGACTGTATTATATGTAAGCATGGCCATCAGATAAATATTAGAGTATAACATTTCCCTGGGAAATTAGTGAGAAACTCAAAATGAGCTTTCAGAGAGACAGAGAGAGAGAGAGACAGAGAGAGAGAGAGACAGACAGACAGACAGACAGACAGAGACAGACAGACAGACAGACAGAGAGACAGAGAGAAGGTTCCTCTTCATTGGAGTTCTTCAAGCCGTGGCTGGATGACCTATCACATATGTTAGAGGGAGTTTTGAGTTAAACTAGATGGTCAGTGAGGTCCCTTTGTTGTTGAGTAATTTTGATTAGGTTCAACTCTTTGTGACCCCATTTGGAGTTTTCTTGGAAAGAATACTGGAGTGGTTTGCCATTTCCTTCTCCAGCTCATTTTATAGATGAGGAATTGAGGCAAACAAGGTTAAGTGACTTGTCCAGGGTCATACGGCTAGGAAATATCTGAAGGTGAATTTGAACTCATGAAGATGAGTCTTCCTGATTCCAAGCCCAATGCTCTATACACTGTGCTACCTAGCTGCCTAGTGAAATTCCTTACAATTCTCAAATTCTGAGATTTTATGATTAAATCTGCCATCCAATGATGATAATGCTATATGCTGTTTCCCCCACCAAGATTTTATGATTCTTTTCACTTCCTAAGTACTTAAAGAATTGACACCTAAATTGTTTCATTTCTAACTTGGAAAAGGAATATGTGTCAGGGAAGAGTGAAAAAAAATCCTCTTAGGTTCATTAAAATAAGTATTGAACTTTTTAAGAACTAACATCTAACAAGAAATGGATATAAATTTGTTTTTTTTCCTCTAAGATCACATGCTTGTTTTCCTTGCTGCAAATTGACTTCCATCTGTCCTCTGTATTATTTTCCTATTAATGAAAGTAAAGGAAATAGAGGTAAGAGAGAGAAACAGAGACACAGAGACAGACAGGGAGAGAGACAGAGACAGACAGGGAGAGAGTCAGAGACAGAGAGGGAGAGAGAGAGACAGAGAGAGAGAGAGAGAGAGAGAGCACCATTAACATAACACACACATGTGAATGATTCTCTTTAGACCTTTATGTTACCCATTCAACCCACAGAGGGTCCCCACTGCATGAATAAGCTGTGCCATCATCACCAAACCCAACAACAGCCTTTGTGTCTCTCCCCAACATGCCAGTGTCGCCGCTTGCCCAGGACAAGCCATCACTCCATCCTGGCGAAGCTTTATAGAGATCAGTCAAAGCATTCAGGGAAGATTGAAGTGACAGGGGCCCACTGAGCAAATAGTCAAACATACAGCGCATCATGAAATATTCAGCTCTGACATAGGAGCCCTAAATGCTTTCTCAATTAAGAGCACCTATCCTGGCAGCCAGCAAACAGTAGTGTTGTGTTCTCTGCACTGGTTTGTCACAGGGAGTGGGACCAGACACATTCTAGGCGGTTTTGACAGGTTGCTTTGCTTTCAGGAATGTCCCCACCTCTCCGTATTCCTGTGTGCCTGAACAGATGTCCCCAGTTTGTCTCTAGGTGTTCTGCCAGTCACCAGGGCAGAAGCTGGGTGTGTCCAGTACTTTACAACTAAGGCAAGAGAGCAGGTTTCCTTGACCTGAACATTTCTTGACCCTGGAAAGGGAAACCTCCCATTTCTTAAAGAATTGATGAGACTTTGACAAAAAGCTAATGATTGTTTATGGTATGGTCCTGAATACCCCTAATAGTTCCAGGAAAGAAGAGGGCCTGATGCCTAAGCCTTATGACCAGATGCCTCATGTCTCCCGCCTAGAAATCATTTCTCTTTGGTCCCTGTAAGCAACATCTCCAACCCAAAAGAGAGGTAGTTTGGCAGAGGTAGGTAGTGACTTTTCAGATTATTTTAAATGAGGGCCAAAAAAATCAAGGTGATCACAGATTTGAAGCTGGAAAAGGCTTCAGAGTCCATATATGGTCCAGCCACTCCCTCCCTCTCCTCCCTTTTTACAGATGAGGGCAAATGAGGTCCAGAGAGGTTAGGGTACTTACCCAAGGCCATGCACAAATAGGGAGTGTAAAGGTCAAGATCTGAAGCCAAGTCTTATGTTTTGATGCCAGTGTTTTTTGTCCATTGTATTATGTTTAACAGGAGGAATGAGTAATAAAAAAATTCAGACTTTGCATTTTATGATATTCTTTATCAGTGGTTTAAAAAAAGAATCCCAAACCTTCTACCTCTGTTGAAAGTCCCCAAGTCCAATATGAAAACCTCCGAAGCAGACTATGTTGGGAGTTGCAGCACATGCCTGTGAGGGAAGCAGCGCTCTTTAAAATCTAATGCAGCCTTCCTCACAGCAGGTTGGCTGGAAGAGGGATTTCTGGTTTTGCTCTAGGCTGTTGTCTTAGAGGCAGGCTTTGTGGTTTTGCCTCTACAGAGTGGCATTTAGTTTCCTTGCTGAGATTAATTGATGGTAAGTGGCATTTGTTGCTCTATGAAAGCAAGAAACAATGATATTTTATTCTTTATTTGAAGTCAGGCAGGAATAATTTCTAGCTGAGGACCTTGGAGGTGTTATCTGGGACTTAAGGAACGGATATGTGAAAATTTTAGCATACCAGGTTTTCTCTATTGAAAAGAAAAGAAAAAAAAGAAAAGGGGGAAAGGCATCTATTGTTAAAGCAGAGTAAAGGTTTTAGTGCCTTCACATATGAGGGACATCACAAACAATGATTATCGACTCTATCTTCAGCTCATGTATTAGCAAAGTCCTTTGTGACAGTTTTCTATGGATGAGTCCCATAATGGCCCAATGGGCTGATGGAATGTATATGCCATATAATAATGTTCCAGTTGGAGATTGGGTCTTGGGAGTATCATAATAGACAAAGAGGCAGAGCCAGAGTCTAGGTATCCATTCTTTTGTCTACTCTCCTTTATCTGGTTTAAAGATAAGACTAATTTAACATTTGGTTTGGCCTGGGGAAGGGCAGGAAAGAGGATGAAATAGAAGGCCCCTTCCCATCAAATGCAGTGTTATGTTTCCTCAAGAATACCAGTTTTGGTGCATGGTTTATCTGGTTTGACTGTCTACATTGGTCAAAGTAATTTGATGCTTACAAGGTCACCATTTCACTTGATCCAATGTGGCAATAGTTGGTCATCCTTAAATTTGTATATGCATTTAATGCATGATGTAAATCCCCCTTGTGAAAAACTAATCAATTGTGTTTGGGGGCCTGGGAATAAATTGGAAGATATCTAGAAATATCCTAGGTATGGAACTTGCTCAGCCAAAACTGTGAGCAAGATGCTTTTTTCCCTCAAATGAACAGGCAGAACCCCAAAGCACCGCAAGAGCAATTAATTACATTAATTAAGGAATAGCTGCTAAGTTATACCACCTTTATTTCAAGGTGGAAGGAAGATTCAGCAGGATCTCCTCCAGCTCATAAAATCCCTATTGCCTGAGAAATAAAGTACTATACAGTATCTAAGTAGTTAGTAACAAATGAGCCTTGAATTAATTATAGCACATTTCAGGGGAGTTTGGGATTGCTTTGTGAGTCAAGAAAATACATCAAGTAAGTCGTGAAAGACAATATATAGTATCGGTCCTTGGTTCCAAATAACTGGTCTGTGAGGAGCTGTCGTTGAGAGTTTTAACAGTGGTTTTGGTTGTTGTTTTGTAAACTAATGATATCAGAAGGCAGTTCCTTTCCCACTTCTAACAAACTGCCCTTTTCCCCTATTGGGCCTTCTATTACTATAGCAACATTGACTGGTGCTCACAATGGCAAGTGTTCAGCCGTGTTCTCACAAATATAAACTATTCTTTGGGAACCTTCAAAATCTCAATGTAGCAGCATTCAAAACTGTAAATAACATGTCCTTTCGTTCCCACTTACCCTGGAAGGCTTTCTGCAGGCAACACCAACTCCCGGCACTTAAAATTAAGAACGTGAGATTGTTTGTTGTGGCTCGAGCCACCACATTTTAGTTGCAAAGTAATTATAGCTTCTGCCCATTGCTGTGATGAATCGCCATCATTTTCTACAGAAGTCCATTCAGCCAAGTGAGCCCACTGAATCTGGGAGCAGGCCTAGCCCTGGGCAAAATCATTAAGTCAGTAGAGCTCAACATGGCTTTTTCCTCCTTGCCCCCTGGGAACACAGACACTTTTATAGTGACATCCCATCCTGGTCTTATATTGCCCCCAACCCCCTTTCAGGCCCGTCAAAACTTTCTCATCTCATGGTGTATTTTTAAAAGTTTTTTTTTTCCTAAATTTTCTGATATAGGCACCTATGTCAGAATCAGCCAGGTGGTACAGTGGATAGAGTACTGGACCTAGTGTTAGGAAGACCTCAGTTCAAATCCCACCGTAGACATTTCCGAGGGGTAGGATTCTGGGCAAGTCACTTAATTTCATCAGTTGTAAAAAAGGGGACAATAATATCCCCAAGGCATATAATGCTAGGAGAAGTCATAGAAGCTTTGTGAGAAAGATAGCAAGCTGAAACACTAGACTTAGAATCATAAAGCTAGTCAGGATCTCAGTTTAGTCCAAGTGGTTAAGTGACTTCCCTAGGGTCACGCAGCTAAGATGTATCTGAGACAGATGTGTAAACTGAGGCCCAGGTAACTTGCCCAAGGTAAAACGTATCACAGGTGGGATGGTCAAGGACAAAGCAACAAGCATTTATTAAGTCCTTCCTATATGCCCAGAACTGTGGTAATTGAAACTCAGCATCCTCTGATTAGAGATCAAGTGTTCTTTCAACTGAACCAGGAACAAACCTGGAATTCATTGGTTCAAACATTCATGTATTCATTCCTTCAATCAATCATGCATCCATTCATTCAATCATTCATTTAGTCAGCATTTATCAAGTGACGATTATATGTAAGCACAGTGCTAGATGTTAGGGAGACAAAAATGAAAAGAAAATTTCTGCCCATAATGGAGTCAGATATGCACAAAAGTAGGTATGAAATAAGTTAGACTATGTTTAGTACAGAGGAGAGGGGTTTCAGAGGAAAGGAGTTTCAAAGAGGGAGCTCTCACATCTATCAGGGGCAATCAGAAAATGCTTCCTAGAGTTTATACTATAGGAGGTAGTCTACCATGTCCAGAAAGGCAGGAAAAGCAGAATATGCTGAGAAAGGCAAAAAGTCCTATTGGATTGGAGCTTAGTGGGTGTGAAGGGGGTGGAGAATCAAAAGAGAAGGGGTAGCTAGATTGTGAAGTCCTTTGAATGCCAGGTTAAAGAGTTTTTATTTAGCTTCTTAATCTTATTCTCTTCATCTTAATCACTTCCCCAGGACTCAGTTTCCTCATTTCTGAAAGAAAATTAGTACAGGAGACTGCTTTCATTGTGTGAATTGTGCATTGATTTCTTTCAAACACTGAAATCTAACAGTGAAAATCTACCCTTTTTCAGAACAGCAGGTCCCCACTGTGGGAACATTATTAAAAATATCCAGAATTTTTTAAAGTATTCTCTCTCTGTCTGTCTCTCTGTCTTTCTGTCTCTCCTTCTTCCTCTCCCTTCTTTTCCTCCTCCTCATTTCTTCTTCTTTTTCTTCTACTCCTCCTTCTTCTTCTGTTTCTTCTTATTTTCTCTTCCTCTTCTTTTCATTCTTCTTCTCTCATCTCCTTTTTCCTTCCTTGAACCTACATTCTGATATATACATTCTTGATTTTTCAATATCAGAGTTTTGAAAACATCATTATCATTGTCTCTCTCCTTAGTAAACTAGAGTAACACTAGACTCACAGAATGTCAGAGTTAAGCGAAGGCTTAGAGATCATTTAATCCATTTGTCTCTATTTGCACTTAGGGAAATGGAGGCCCAGAGACAGGAGGTGATTTTTCCAGGGTCCCACCCTTGGTTAGAGATAGAGTCTGGGTTAGACCCCATGTCAATTTCCTGACCTCTGTTGTAGTACCGTCTCCATTGCATCTTAAAGCCTTTATTTTCAGTATTCCTCTTACCTCCACATTTTTTTAAAGAATAACAACAGAGAATCTCAGATTTAGAGTTGGAAATTGCCCCAGAAGTCATATATTTCAAGTCCCTTTCTTTATGGATAAAGTAAGCCCAGAGAGTTTAAATAAGTTTCCTGAGGTCAAACACATAATAAATGGCAATGCTGAACTTTACCAGTTGCTTTCTCAAGATCAGTTCACACATTTGTCCCCAAAAGTATTTGACTCCCATGGTAATAGTGAAACTAAGGAGGTCTGAGGGATAAAACTCTTTAGAAGAATTTGTCCATCTCTCACTCTGAAGGCTCAGCCCTCCCTTGACCATTCTAATTAATATTCTGTCATCCTTCTGGGTGACCATGCTACTCTGACATATATTGAATATAGAATTATATCTATTATACCAGAATAATATCAGAATAAAGAATTTTCTACATATTAAAATTTAGAGCTATGGAGTACCAACTTGACAAAAATGGTTTTAGGGTAAATTAAAATTGAATAAAAATAAGGCAGCTAGGTGATATAGATGACAGAGTGCTGAATTTGAGGTCAGAAAAACCTAAATTCAAATCTTACCTCAGCTATGTCTTAGCTACATGACCCTGGGCAAACCACTTAACCACTTTCAGACTCAGTTTCCTCATCCATAAAATAGAGATAGTAAGAGTACTTGTCTCACAGGGATATTTGGAGGGTCAAATAAAATAAAATAAGAAGTGCTTTAAAATTTTTAAGTACTATATAAATGCTTCCAATTAAATATCAAATCAGCAACTTAATACTCTTAAAACAGAGGTATGAAACTCTGGCTAGCTAGTTCAAAACTCCCAAGCCTCTGGTAAACTACATTAAAATTTAATTGGCAAATGTTTAAAAATAAATAAAATGTAATTCATTAAATAAAAAATATTTAAAATTAACAAAATAAATAACAATGCAATACAACATAGATAATGTTAATCTGTGGTTTTTCTAAGTCAATATGCAGCCAAGAGGGAACCATTTTTATTTTGAGTTTGACACTTCTACTCTAAGACACAGCAAATGGATACTTTAAGGACCCATGATTTCTTTAATGTAGGTACTATTACTATCCATGGACTGGTCATCTGATCTTTTGGCATAGGGCCTTCATGAACTATTGTGTTCTATACCAACATTTGGATGATGAACATCTCAGAAATATCCTGAGCCCATATCAGTTGCCTCTCTAATTTATATCTTATTGGCATAGCCTTGAATACCCCAGGATCACCTCCACTCTACAATAAAGTACCATGGTAGAGTTTTAAAACATAAACTAATAATGTAAATAGTCTGCAGAAAGGTCTAGCTGTTTTTAAAAAATGACATTCACAATATGTTAAGGAAAGTGAAAGGAAGTGACCCCAAACTTTGGAGGTCACTGTCACTAAGGACAACTGTGTTGCCTCTAAAACCAACTCTGTGGTGTTATCACTATCAAACTGACTCTTGGTATTGGGCAGACCATAGATGGCACTTATCTTTGTGGAAATCACCAAAGTTGATGGAACAGCTATTGTTGAAGATGAATGTGCCCTGGAAAAAGGATGGACTGAAAAGGAGGGGAGAAGAGTCTGTCTCATAGGCTACCTCTGAATGTTCTTGTTTTCATATGAGAAAATAAATTGAGAGGATTAATGTGGCAATGTGGCTCCATGTTCTCAGGGCCAGTTTGTCAGGATGCTCTCAGCCTAAGGATGCTTCTTGTTTAAGCAACATTGCAGCTGGGGTGTGAGGGGAGAGAGAGAGAGATAGAAACAGAGACAGAGGCAGAGACAGAGAGACACAGAGAGAGACAGAGACAGAGAGAGAGAGAGAAGTAGTTAGATGTTTAGTGCAAATACAGTTGTCAAGGAAAGAAGGTGAGTGGGGGGAGCTGTTGTTTAGTATTGAAATCATGTATTCCAGATGTGGGCATTTGGTAGTCAATCCTCTCTGAAGTGACACACTGCTGAATCTTTAAAGGGCTTCAGTTGGGGAAAGCAAAATCTGATTGGGCAAATTGCTAAAATATTTAAAGTGCAGCCTGTTAAAGCTTTTACTGCGAAGAGCATCACGTCAGAAGTTGTAGTCAGAAAGAGCAAATAATTGGCTTTCCATACTCATCCTAGTCAGTCAGCATGGGGCTCTGTTCCTATTCCTTCCACATCATTGCTAAGGCTAATAGCAACCCTTTGGTTAGATTTTTTTTTTTTTTTAGTAGTGAAGGCGGGTGAGGGGAGTTAGTGGAGGGAGATGGGGGTAGGGAGGTGCTGACAAGGAGGGTGGAATGAACCTGAGAAGGGAGAGAAAGCCCTATTTAGAAAGAGATGATTAACAGAGCTCACCATTGAGGTTTTCTGCCTGCCAAATGTCAACTGGATGTGTTTTTCCAGGTTGATGGTGGTGGTTTCTCAGGTTTTGCTTTTCACTGAACAGGTTCTGCAAACTGTTTTTAATGACAATAACTTCATTTTCATCTTTCATGTCTTTCAATATGCAGCTCTAGGGACACCTTCCCATTGATATTTTATCACATTTTCCACTTACATTATCTTTTTTTTCTACAGGCACGACCCTTTGTTAATTCCTGGCAATGACCAGATCGACAACATGGACTCCAACGTGAAAAAGTATGACTCTACAGGGATGTTCCATTGGTGTGCGGCCAAGGAGATTGAGAAAGTCATTCTGGTGAGTGTCAAAGGAGCCCCTTCATAATCCTGACCAAAGCCAGGCTTTCTAGCCCTGAAATCTGTCAGCTGTTTTATGGGATGACACAATCCCCTGTCCTATTTTAAAGATGATGGAAATTAGAAACACATTGAGGGGGCTTGATCTCTGATCAAAGTTTGAACTAGGAGTAATAAATCGAGTCTTCCTTTCTTTCTTCCTTCCTTCCTTCCTTCCTTCCTTCCTTCCTTCCTTCCTTCCTTCCTTCCTTCCTTCCTTCCTTCCTTCCTTCCTTCCTTCCTTCCTTCCTTCTTTCCTTCCACATATGTTGATCCCCCTACTATATTATGATCTAGGAACAGATTCAGATCAGGTGAATGGCAAGTAAGCATGTAGTTTTATGTACCTGACCTTCCTCACTAAGTATATTGTAAAGTATATTCCTACCCTCTCCAAGGGTAGGAAATTTATCTTATTCATCATTCTATCTCCCAGTCATGTACATAGTCACACAAGCACATCCAAAATCCCTAGCATGACATCCTAAGGGTAGAAGGCACCTGATGTTGGGCTGGTGATGATAATGAGGATAACAACAGTCCTATTCAATCCAGTCAATAACACGCTTTGTATTAGCTGCTAAGGTTATGATGACAAAAAAAAAATGGAATTGCCTCGGCCTTGAGAGAGCTTACATTCTAAGGGAGGGACATAACCTGCACACAGGTAGGTGAATGCAAAATATCTACAGCATAATACAATTTAATCTCAAGAGAAAGAGAGCCTTACCAGTCAGAGGACTTTCATGAGTCATGTCTTAAAGGAGACTAAGGCCAAAAAGGAAGGTGCTCCAGGTACATCTCAAGGGTTAGCAAGCAGGAGAGCTGTCCAGCAGAAGGAGCAGCTAAGAATCCAGTCTGGCTGGAAGGGAGACCTCATGAAAGAGAGTAATGGGAAAGAAAGTATAAAAGTGAGATGGGAGTCAGATTAGTTGGTTAATGAACTAACCAAGGTTGCAAGATATTTCTTGGTTAGTGGATAAACTAACAACTATAGCTATAGGAAAGTTTATGAAGTTTACCTTAGCACTCTTAGATGTCATAATAATTAATAATAACAAACAATACTGGTAATGATAAGCATTTATATAGTACTTCAAAAGTGCCTTACAAATATTATCTCACTTTGTCCTCATAATGACCCTGAGAGGTAGGTGCTGTGATTGTCCCCAGTTTATAGATGAGGAAACTGAGGCAAACAGGTTAAGTGATTTGTACATAGCTAGTATCTGAGACTGGTTTTGCACTCAGGTCTTCCTGACTTCAGGTCCAGTGCCCTGGCCTCTGTACCACTTGGCTGCCTGGTGTAATGCTTTGGGCTTTCAGAACAAGGGAAGATCACTCTCTATTGGGGCAGCCAATGAAGGCTTGATCTGGGGGGCCTGATGTGGAGAATGGATGGAAATTACAGGGCTCCAAATGAATAGTGAACTGAGAATCTGTAGCCCCAAGTCTCTGGGATAACATTCTGGCGACTGGCATGTTCCTGCCTCTGCTTACATGCCACTCTCCCATCCCCCACCTTAGGCCCTGTTTGCATTCCATCTGCTTGTTAAAGTGGGCTAGCTACCCAGCTGACTTGGCCAATTAAAAATAATTAGGCGGCCTATCACAGTTAGTTAGAGTCAGGAGAAGCTTCGGTGCGAGGTGCCCATGCACTCAGACCTCCAAGCAACCAGTAACTAAGTCCAGATCTCCACCACAAAACTGACGATATTTGAAATGAGGTCCCCAGTGGATCCTCACTTTGTCGCAGTTTATAAAGCATTTCCTGAGGCCGGTGTCTCAGATTTTCCTGCACTGTTGCACAGGGAAACCGATAATGGTGACAGCCCCCACTTTATCCTAACGATCAGGGAGCAAGAGAGCCCGTTTCTCCCTCTCCTTGGGGGTTGTGGTAATAACCCTGACATTGTCATGAATCGCAATATTGGCATTTAAACAATCAATACACCGGTCAATTCTAGAGAGTAAATCAACCAGAGTTTGATATGTACAGTGGAAATTAATATATGTCCCCAAAGACACTGTAGGCCGCACGGGGCTATCTTGGTGTACAATGACTGGGAGTCATAGAGGGGCAAAAGGGAAGCAATGAACAGGAAGGAGTCAAGGAGAATGGCCCATAATGAGCTTCCTTGTGTCATTTATATTATTTCATATGACAGGATGCTAAAGGGCCAGCAGTAAATGAACATTTGCATTTCACAAAGACCTCAGACTTCTATCATTCATAGGTATGATCACTTCTTTGCTCCTGCTTTGATCTGTCCCAAATACTTTTTATTCTATTGTCTTTGTGGTGGTCTTCCTATGAAAGGCTTTAGAAGGCTAAGAAATAGAACACATTCCCACTGATCCATTGCATCATAGATCACAGATAGCAGAATCTCAGAATTGGAAGGGGACACATAGGCTGTCTTGTCAAACCCACACTTGCCCCAAATCCCCTTCCATACTTTCCCAATAAGGTATCATTTAGCTTTGCCATGAAGATCTCTAGTGAGGTTTTCCAGGGCAGCTTATTCCTCTTTGTATTGTTTAGTGTTTCAGATTCTTTGGGACCCTATTTGGGGTCACAAACTACTGGAGTCGTTTGGCCATTTCCTACTCCTGTTGATTTTACAGATGAGGAAACTGAGACAAACAGAGTTAAGTGACTTGACCAGGGTCACACAGCTAGTAAATATCTGAGGTGGTATTTGAATTTGAGAAGATTAGTCTTCCTGACTCCAGATCCTGCACTCTATGCACTGTGGCATCCCCTAGCCCTGATCCACTTTGGGACCACTTAAATTGATAGGAAGAGTTCTCCTAAATCTGTCTCTCTGAAGCTTCTTCCTTCTACTCTCTCTGACCATGCCCCACCCCCAAATAAGCAAGCATTTTTTTTCTCTCTCCCTATCTTCCCTCCCTTATTTAAAATAAAAAAAAGATACACTCTTTGTAACAAATATGTATAGTCAAATATCCAAAGAAACGAGTAGAAAATGTCCAATTTACATTTTCTATAAGGGCCCTTCAACTGCTTGAAGATGACTATCATGTCCCATGTTCATCCCTCAGACCTTCTCTTTTCCAGGCTAAACAGCTTCAGTTCCTTCCACCAGTTTTTATCCCCTGTCGTTTTCAGCTTTAGAGAAGGACATCAGGAGTGACCACCAGACTGGTCTGACCAAGGCAGTCCTAAACTAGGGTAGTCCCATTGGATTCTGTCCCAACCCATTCCATTCTTAATGCTCAAGGGCAATAGAGTCCTGTCCTTCATGGAAGAGGATGGGAAATGCAGGCCCAGAAGGGAAGGGGAAAGGAACAAGCATTTATTCATTAATTAAGCCTACTATGTTTCAAGGGCAGCTAGGTAGTCCAATGGATAGAGTTCTAGACCTAGAGTCAGGAAGACTCTTCTTCCTAAATTCAAATCCTGCCTCAGACACAGTAGCTGTGTGATCCTGGACAAGTCACTTAACCCTGTTTGCCTCAGTTTCCTCCTCTGTAAAATGAGCTGCAGAATGAAACTGCAAATCACTCCATGATCTTTGCCACAAAAACCCCAAATGGGGTCACAAAGAGTCAGCCATGACTAAAGCTACTGAAGGACAGCCACAAACCATGTTTCAGGTATTATGCTAAGCCCTTTCCAGATATCATCTCATTTGATCCTCAGAACAACCCTTGGGGGATTATTATTCCCATATTACATTTGAGGAAACTGAAGCAAGCAGATGTTAAGTGACTTGTTCAGCATTACAAAGCTCATAAGAGTATAAAGTCAGATTTGAACTCAAGTCCTAACTCCAGGTCCAGTGTTTTGACCCTGTATTATCTATCTTCCCCTAGAGAAGTTTCCAGAGCTCCCCTGAATCACAACAATGAACTCAAACCTCAGCTCATTCACTGAGATTGTGATTAGAAACAGAAGTTCTTGTCAGTCAGTCAACAATCATTTTTTAAATATTTTATTTTTCTCCAATTTCATGTAAAAAAACATTTTAATACTTTCCTTCAAAAAGAAAATTAAGTTCCAAAATCTATTCATTCTTCTTTCTCCTTTCTCCTCCCTGACACAGTAAGAAATTTGATATAGATTATACACATGAAATTTTGTAAAATATATTTACATATTAGTCATTTCAACAAACATTTATTAAGAACTTACTACATGCTAGATAGGGGCAACTAGGTGACACAGAGGACAGAGTAGAAGGTTTGGAGTCAGGAAGACTCAATTTCCTTAGTTCAAATCTGACCTTAGGCAGTTACTAGCTGTGTGATCTTGGCAGGTCACTTAACACTATTTGCCTCAGTTTCCTCATCTATAAAATGAACTAGTTGAAGAAGGAAATGACAAACCACTCCAGTATCTTTGCAAAGAAAATCCCAAATGGGTTCACAAAGAGTCAGACACTACTGAAAAATGACTGACCAACAAAAATTGTGCCAGGTACTATCCTAAACAATGGTTCCATGAAGAAAGGTACCCTTTGGAGCCTCAGTTTATGATAAAATGAGGATGTTTGAATAGTTGGTTTCTGAGGTATCTGTTAGCATTTTGTGATGTCCATAGATAAATATAAATTAGCATCACACCAGTGAAGAAGAAGGAAGGAGGAGGTTGCCCAGTGGGTCACTTTGATTCTCTATCAGAATATAAGATCCTTATAGGAAGAGAATTTTATTTTTTGTACTTGTATCCCCAGTACATCACACATTACTTAACACTTAATAGGTGTTTAATAGATACTTGCTAACTGATTGATTGAATTGAGTCCACTTGTTCCTTTTCTCTAGATTTGGAAAAAGAAAGTATTTTGATTCTTCTTTATCTTTCTTTGCTGTTAAACTTTGGAAATTGGCTCCCCATTACATACATTTGGGCTTCTCTGTTAGATCTGCCCTCTCTCCCTAAATATCTATTCTCTATAATGCTTCCCAGGACAGGAACCTGCATTGCTGAGCTTAGATGAATAGCATCCATAGACCATTTGCAGTATATGATCTAAGCTTTGTAACTGGTCTCCTTCTAGCAAGAGGCAACAAAACTTTTCTATCTGGGAGAAGTTCCATTTTGAATTCCCATAGTGGGCCTCTCTGCTTAAGTAAGCACTCTTTCCTGGGAATGCTTTTTCTTTTTGGTTTTGTGTTCAGTGCTTGATTTATAATAGCCATGCAAATAGGAGCAGGCCCCAGTGGCTTAGGGGTGCACAATAAAGTATTGTAATAAAAATGAGGAGGGCTGTATGGCTCAGTTCCCAGGTCTTATACCTCAGGTCCTGGTGCTCATAATACTAGCGCCTTCCTTCTGTTGATTGGTTCCAGTTTATCCTGTCTATATTTTCTTTGTTCATAGTTGATTTCACATGGTTGCCCCCATTTGAGTGTGAGCTCCTTGAGGGCAGGGATTGCCTTTGGACTTTCTTTATATCCCCAGCACTTATTATAGTATCTGGCATACAGTAGGTGCTTAAGAAATTCTTATTGCCTGACTGGCATCCTCATCATTAGGACCCAGGTGAAAAGTCATTATTTTAACGGACTAATGAGTTTAACCCAGACCTTTGTGTCTTCTTTTACTTTCTTGTTACAGACGAGAAGTGAAGCTGCCATGACAGTTCTGAGTGGGCATGTGGTGGTTTGCATCTTTGGTGATGTCACATCAGCTTTGATTGGCCTCCGGAACTTAGTGATGCCTTTGCGTGCAAGCAATTTTCACTACCATGAATTGAAGCACATTGTGTTTGTGGGTTCCATTGAGTACCTCAAGCGGGAATGGGAAACACTACATAACTTTCCCAAAGTTTCAATATTGCCTGTAAGTCCAAGGCTGTACTATTGATACTTTCTTTTCTTTGCTTTCCTTTTCAAGAAAATCCCAACTGGGCAGGATTGTTGTGTCTTTGATCATGAACTTGTTCCTTTGTCTGGTTATGGGCCTGAGGACTAAACCCATCCCTTGTGCATCATCTAGGAAAACCTAAGCCCTGGGAGACCTTATTAAATGAAATTTGCAGTGGTTTTCAGTCCCCCATCAAGAATGAATTTCAGCTAGTATCAAATGTTATTACCTTCTGAACACTCTTTCCCTTGCTTAGCCTCATTTGGTCCTGATGAATTCGATGGAGTAGTGTTTGTGATAAATTGATTTGTGCTGTTATTAATGATTATTAATACTTTGAACTATGTCTTCTCTTCTCTCTTTTCCCCTTAAATTTTTCTTGTACCTTTATTGTAGAAATATCAAGTTATTCTTCACTACTATATATTGGTCTTCCAGCTGCTCTCTCTCCCCACAGTTAATGGCAGAGTATCCTTTCCACTGGAAACTCTGTTCTTGGGGCTATTGTCATCTAGAGTATGATTGAATCTGATAGCATACATTTTAAAAAAGAAAACATTGGACTGTAAATCCAAAGGGAAGACAGTCAACCAAACTGGTATTTATTAAATACCCACTGGGTGCCAGGCATTTTGGTATGAATAGGGAATCCAAATAAGACAAAAGACAATATCTCCTTTTAAGGAGTTTAGAATTCAACATGAAAACAACTATTTACAACTAAGATGGCATAGAATAAATTGGAGATGGTTAAGAGAGAGGAATAAATACTTTGACCATAAAATCAGTGGGGTAGAGATTGGACAGAAGAATATAGGAACTCTATCTTTGGTAATTTTCAAAGAATATATGTATCCCATAAGCTCTAAAAAAACTTCTTGAAGGTTGAAATATTCAGCGTTTGATGTTGTTCCCATGTTGAAAATGTGTACCAGAATCATATTATTTTCTAAATCTTTCCTAATATTGGCCCTCTTCCTGAAGAGCCATATTCATTTTTTTTAAGATTTTATCTTATTTTTATTTATTTAGTATCTTATTTTTCCCCAGTTACATGTAAAAACAATTTTGGTGTTCATTTTTAAAATTTTGAGTTCCAAATTCTCTCGCTTCCTTCCTTCCCATCACCACCACCCAATTGAGAAGATAAATAATTAGATAAAAGTTATACATGTGTAGTCATGCAAAACATTTCCATAATAGTCGTGTTGTGAAAGAAAACATGGACCCCCCAAAAAAACTCAAGAAAAATTAAGTAAAATCAAAGTATGCTTCATTTTGTATTCAGACACCATCAGTTCTCTCTAAGTCTTTCAGAGTTGTCTTGGATTGTTGTATTGCTGAGATTAGCTAAGTCATCTTACAACATTGTTTTTACTTTGTACACAATACATTTCACTTTGCATCAGCTCATGTAAGTCTTTCCAGGTTTTTCTGAGAGCATCCTGTTCATAATTTCTTAAGGTACAATAGTATTTCATCATAATCACATACAACAATTTGTTCAACCGTTCCCCAATTGATGGGCATCCCCTCAATTTCCAATTGAAAAGCCATATTCTTATGAAATGATGTAATATATGATTATACCTTTCAATCTCCCTAAGGAATTGACAAACTTCTTTCAATGCAATTTCAGACCTGTGGGTGTCAGCTTCTAGAATACCAGAAATGAAAGAGCAAAAAGATAACCTAGGGTTAATGGAAAAAAAATCTCATTATTCCATTTTGAAAAGAGCATTAGGGCATTGATCTATATATAATACCCTTTGCCAGCTCCCACTATTTATACTTTGACAATCAGATCTAGCCCTCTTGAATCCCAGGTTAACACACCCAAAGAAAAAAAAACCAAGTGGCTTAATGGACACATACATACATACATATATATGTATATATTTGCACATGGGTAGTCACAGAGATATATAGGTAAGCCTCCCTCCAATACACATCTCTGTACCACAACAGATGTGTGCACTCATACCTTATATACAATTCATAAACATTGTCGATTCCATCATCTCTCCTTAAACATTTGTCTACCCAGAACATTCTAAATGGAGACATCTTTCTGGCAGGACTTAGCATAACAATTTTTGGTCAACTTGCTGCTGTTTCACTGGACTGCACCAACGTTTTCATTTGTATGTAAGGATGGGGTAATTGTTCATTGATTCCCTGAGCTTGCCCAATGGATTGGCTCACATAAATGCATAGGTTCTCAGATTTTATGGTACCATTTCAAACCTTCTAAAACCTAGTGTCCCAAGGCCTGGCACATTTGTATGAAATGGATTTCCACATATGTCTTCACATATTTCACTGTTTAAGCAATGCTCTATACAAAGTGAATGCCCAGAGAAACACAAGATGTTTCCATTGATATCATTTATATTTTTTGTATTTAGAACACATGCTTGCCCAAATGTGCTAGTGTTTTCGTGTTCCAGTGCTACCACTCTAAGTGGCAATTAAATGACTATGGAACAGATGATTGAAACATCCTTTTTAAAAATTTTTCATTTCTTTGCCTACACCTTTGTTTCTATCAGTGAAGGTAACTTCTGGTATGGAAATTTTTTCCACTGAGCTATGTTGGCAACTTGTCTATAATCTGTAGTCTTAGAGAGTTGCCTGGGGCACTGTTCAATTAAATGACTTGACCATGGTCACATAGATAGTATGTATCAGAGGCAATACTAGACCCAAATCACCCTGACTCCAATGCTAGCCTTCTATCCTCTACCCTACAGTGCCTCTCATTGGCAAGATAAACAATGTAGTTTTGTTTTGTGTTGAGAATATCACAAGGGAAAGAAAATAAATTGCTTTTTCTGTGGGAGAATAGTGCCTTAGGTCAGAAAATGTTCAAAAGCTATGCCCATTCTTCCTTGTCACTCAGTCCACTTTCCAAAATATATTGATGCTTATGACCAAGCTACTACTCTGTATTTATAAAAGATTGCTTGTCTTAATTTCTGCTGCCAATAGACTCTCATAGAGGGGCTGCTGTTTAGACATGAGAAAGCAGCATCCTGTATAGCACCCATGAGATCTGGTGAATCCTATCCCAAAACGATCAGTGAGGATAGTGATGAATCAAGTATTTCATATAGGTAGTCTGCCATGAAATCAAAGTTAAGCAATCCATTCAAATTTAATTTAGGTAGCTTTTATTAAGTGTTTACTAGATGCCAATAACTGTCATAGATGTTGGGTCTGGGAAAAACAAAAACAGTTCGAATAAAACCATCTCTGTCCTCAAGGAGGGTGCATTCTATCTGGAGAGGTATATCATGTAAATAAATAAGCAAATGCTAGAAAATTTCAAAAGGCAAGAATATTAATACTAATTAAAAGGAATCAGGAAAAACTCCTTTTAGGAGATAAATGAGATAAGCCGGGAAGGAAACAAAAAAATTTGAAGGGGGCAGAAATGAAAAGGGAGTATATTCCAGGTGTGGGGAAAGAACTTTTTTAAAGACATGGAGATAGGAAATAGAGCAAATTAGAGGACAGCCATTTGGAATATCAAGTATATAAAGAAGAGTAATGTGAAATGTGTGGAAAGTGAGTCTGGAGCCAGATTGTGAAGGATGTATCGAACTGAGAAGATGGTATTTTACTTGAGAAACAAGAGGTAGTAATAGAAGGTTATTGAGTAAGAAATGATATGGTCAGATCTATTTCTTTAGGGAGATTATTTTGACAAATGTGCAGAGGATGGAATAGAAAGGGAGAGAAGCTAGAAGTTGAGAGACTATGTAGGACTTGTCATAGTCTAGCCAAGAGGGGATGAGGACTGAGCTAGGATAATGGCTGTACAAATGGGAAGAAGGAATCTTGTGGTTGGAGGTGAACCTTAGTCTGCTTTGGTTTGACTCCGGGGCATAGAGATTATCAAAATCTAATCAGTGTTATATGGCATTTTCAATGCTGCTCCTGCCCTGGCTAAACCCACAGAGACTATCTGAACATGGAAGGTACAGGTACAGTGGAAAGATTGCTGAATTTGGAGGCATCAACACCTGGGTTCAAATCCTGGCTCTCCTACTTACTATTTGTATGATCTTGAACAATCAACTCATGACCCCTCTATACCCCAATTTTCTCTTTTTGTAAAATGAGGTGGTTGGACTAGATGAACTTCTAGCCTTAAATTCATCATGTTGTGGTAAGAACTATGCTTCTCATTATAAGGTATAATAAAATATCATTAATGGCTAAGAGAGGAACAAAGTGGGTTTTAAGATGGAAAGGTCCTTACAACTGTGTGGATCCAGAAAACCTTCTTTAAGGAGGTGACATTTGAATTTTACTTTAATATTAATACTGGAAGTGCATGTGCAGATAACAAGGGAAATTCAGGCATAAGGAACCATGTACAAAGGGATGGAGGTGGGAAAACACATAGCATGCATAGGGGTTAGTCATGGCATACATAGTATGTAGAATTGAGTTAGATTAGTTATAAGGCTTCAAAAGCTGAGTGCTGCAAGGCAATTTCTTTCCCTGAAGACCAGACCAAGAAGTTAGAACTTTGCTCAGTTGACAATAAGTAGGCATTGAAAGCTTTAAATAGAAGCATGCTATGACTTTTCAGTTTTATTGTTATTTTTTAACTTGGCCTCCCAATGTTACTTCCATGGATTTTTGAGGCTCTCAATGATTTTACAACTCCCTCCTCGGCCTCACTGAATTTCTCATTGTCTCTACTTGTTTTCGAAGCTTTCCTCTGCTTCCCCGAGGGGGAAAGAGGTTCCTAAGATTCCTCTGAATTTCAGAACACCTATAATGATCATGCCTTCTTCCCGGCTGCCTGGAAGCCCTCTCTAGCCCTTAACTCTATCCTCTTTCTGTTAGTCAATTTGTCTGAAATAAAATCACTAGTATATTGTTAATGGCCAGTCTTGACATCTCATTCTTATCCAATGTCTGGACTCCTCTCAACATGACTGCTCCTAGAGGTGTAGTTCTTCAAAAGGATCTCTCTGCAGGTGCCGCGTGACTCAGTTGCACCTTCATCTTCTTCAGTCTTTTTTCCCTCAACAGTCAACTAACCACCAATTCCTGTTTTGGAGAAAGTCCCTAGTAGACCTAACAAAAAGTTCTAGTTACCAGTCTAAGAGATAACCTTTATTTCAGAGGCAACATCATGTGATGGAATGAAGTTTGAATTTGGAGGCTTGAGATGTGAGTTTGAATCCTGCCTCTTCCAAGTGTTCTCTGTGTGACCTTGGGCAATTTGCCTCTTGGTTTCCTTAACTGTAAAATGGCAAGGGCTGGGGGGTGTCACAGTTCGACTAAATGGTTCTAAGATCCCTTCCAAGCCAAGATCTACAGTCTTAAAATCTATTGCTTTTAGCTTATTTGGAGGCAGATCCTGAACTTCCATGAAAGACAGTTTTTCAGGAAATCAGCCCCGTGCACATCCCCAGGTATTCTGGTATAGTTTAGCACTCAGGTGATCTATCTTTCTCACCCCACCCTCCCAGTACCCTGAATGTCTCCATTACCAAAGATTTAAAATAGAATGACTGCTTTATAGCCACAGAAATAATCACAGACAATTTCCACCGATTCATAGAAGAATCCAGCTCTATCCCTCAATGCACACACATGCAAGAGCTCTTCTGCTCTTTCCCCAGTTTTTGTGACCAAACCAAAAGCCCCATCACAGCTGTCCCACCGCCCTACCCATGCCTGGCCTCTGGCCCCACTGCATGCCATCTTCTCTTGGTTACGCAGAGATCACCACTTGGGTTTCTTGTTTTGTTCATGGGCTTTTTTTTTTTAACTTTACTTCATTCTCCTTTTGCCTGAGACAGGAGGTGACCTGCCATTAGATAAACAGACATTTAAAACCCACCCCCTCATTACATTCTGAAAGCTGGAGGTTGCCACAGGACGATGAGTTAAATCAGGACAATTTCAAAGCAGAGGAGATGGAAGGCCTTGGCATTATTCCTCTTCCACGTTTGTTAGTAATGGCTTGATTGAGTATGAAGAGGGAGCCTAAAATGCTGCCATCAGCACCAAGTACCCTTTAGATTAATGCGCGACTCCTATTCCCTGCTATATAGTTAGGCCAGCTTAATGTCAGGGCATAAAACAGATACTTGTTAAATAATTTCCCAAAGCTCCTTCTCAATCTTTAATTTGTTTTTATTTTTTCTTCTCTCTCTCTCTCTCTCTCTCTCTCTCTCTCTCTCTCTCTCTCTCT
>NW_027187339.1:4105368-4147906 GCF_028583685.1 Petaurus breviceps papuanus | reverse complement strand
TCTCTCTCTCTCTCTCTCTCTCTCTCTCTCTCTCTCTCTCTCTCTCTCTCTCTCTCTCTCTCCCCTCTCTCCCTCTTTTTTTTCTTCTCTGCCAAAGGGTACACCATTAAGTCGGGCTGATTTAAGGGCTGTCAACATCAACCTCTGTGACATGTGCGTTATCCTGTCAGCCAATCAGAATAATATTGATGATACTTCGCTGCAGGACAAGGAATGCATCCTGGCGTCACTCAACATCAAATCTATGCAGTTTGATGACAGCATTGGGGTCTTACAGGCTAATTCCCAAGGTAAGGACTGCCCTATAATACTCCCCTGCAGTGCCTACAGGGGACAGGACCTGGCAAGAGGAATATCCTTCATTCAGTAATTCAAAGAGCTTGCATCAGCCAGGCTGACAGTGAAACCCGCTCATTGCTGGAATAGCTTTTAAAGGGGACATCTGCTGTCTCTGGAAAGCTATGTGCACACACAAACACACAAACCCTCACAATGCATGCAAACACACATGCACATACTCACAAAATACATGCACAATGCATGTACTCACAATGTATGGAAACATGCATACCTTTGTGATACATGAATCACTCTCATACAAGCAAATGTACATGCACATGATATTCTCAAACATATATGCAAATGCACACACTCACACTCTTACACATGCATACAGACACACATGTACATGCTTTCACACACATGAGCACAGTGTGCACACACACATACATGCAAACACGTGGGCATGCATATATATTCATATAGCCACACTCTTACACACCTACATGCAAACACACACACACACTCTCACAATAAAATATAACACAGTGCACATATATACACACTCAGACATGTATGCAAACTCATGCACACTTGTGCATGCTCTTATACCCTCACAATACATGCAAACACTTATCTACACATTCATGAAAATACATGTGATCACATATGCACACACATATTTTTATTTACACATACATGCAGATACACATGCACACAAGCACACAAACAGACTGGGATCATTTAGAATAGATGAGCTTTTAGAAGGCCCAGAACACATTGATAACACATTGATCATAGCATTGGGGTCACTTGGCAGCATGTAGCTATGAACAAAGATGGGAGTGGTGATTAGCACAGCTCTGGATTGGCACCAGAGAAGTGATAGTTGATAGCTTCTGACAAATTCTGAAAAAAACGCCTTCCCCACCTTCCCACCTCCACGTAGTAGTAGAGAATATGCCTGAAACAAGCTTTTTCTTTTTTTTTTATTCACATGTTACTCACCCACTGAAAAATTTTTGTCAGCTTTCCAACTCTCTCCCAGAGAGTGGATGTAGCATAAAATGAACTGTCAGCCCATCTTCCCCACTCTGAGGCCGAGTAATATCCAGCTTCAGATGCTGAACTGTTATTTACAAAGGAGCTGCCTTCAGGGAGCTTAAAAAAAAATTGACACAGCAGCATCCCAGAAATAATGTTTTATTATCCCATGAATCTGATTATTCCAAAGTCAAAATGTGTCCACCATGATGACATAGATTGCCTCTTTCAATAGAACTTTGGAATTGGGGAGGGGGCGGGGGGCAGGATGGCCTAATAGGATGAGCACTGAGTGTAGAATCAAAACATGATTTTGAAAGCCTATGACTTTGACCCATATTAACTGTGTGTCCTTGAATGAAATGTTGATGTCTCAAAGCTACAGTTTTCTACCTTTCCAATGGGGCTAATACTCACTGGGTTATCTTGAGGAAAGCGTCTTGAAAATCTAACACACCACCGAAATGTAAGATAGCATTGTTATCTCTTCTATGATTGCAGTTGGATTCTATTTTATAAATATTTCCTACTCAGGAGTCAATGAGTCATCAATTCCTAAGCACACTTTAAAGCTGCCAGCATATGGTGGTTTGGGGTTATTTCCCTTGGAAAGTCTGTCTTGCTCTCCATTCAGCTTCTATGTTCCTAGTAGGTGATTTTGGGCAAAGCCTCATGTCCCTTTCTGAGGGCAAAATTTTAGTTCTGATTGGATGAGATGAGAAAGAAAATTCATTCCTTTCCTTTACCTCTTTATTCTGGTTTTTCTAATGTTAGCATTTTTCCTAAAGAAGTAGCCTGCAGTGTCATGGGATAGATGGAACAGTAGATTAATAGTTAAAAGATCTAGGCTTGACTCTCTACAAGTGAAAAATTTAGGCAGGTAATTTTACCTGTCTGGGCCTCAGCTTCCTAGGTTTGGCCTTGTAGAGTTAGGCCCATTCCAGCCAAGTCTTAATCTATGATACTATGAAACTGAAACACATGTAAGATTTGGTTGCTACTCTCAGTGTCTTCAAGCCCAAGTGTGTGTTCCAAGCTCACTGTTATGTCTTAGCTCTATATAACCACTTTCTTTACCCACTTAACTAAGTAGAATCCTAGCTGCCCCCAATCCTAAGTGATGCTTCAGGTAGGCATTGGGCAATGGCCAAACCAAAGGCATCTAAGAATCGCAGGTACCCAAGGGCGTTTTAAAAGAGTACATTATATAGCCTTGGAGATTTGTTGAACATAGGAAGGGACAGTGCATATGAAGAGGGAAGAAAGCAAAGACCATGCCCCAGAATGAGGGCCATTTTTTTTTGTTGTTTTTTACTCAATAGACATAATTTTCACTTTCTGTATTCTACAATTATTCTACTATTCTTTATTAATGCTGTGGAATCACTTGGATCCCCCTGGTGGACCTGAAGCTATCAGTGCTGGCAGGAAAAGATTAGACCAAACAGTAGTTCACTTTTCCATTTAGTTCAATACCCATTAAGTCCCATAATGAGATTCTTCCTGCCTTTTAAACAGCCAAGTGGAATCAAGTCCTAGCACCATCAAAAATGTGACTCTATTGCCTAAAAGAGCATCTGTCTTTTGATTTGGGCTGTAAACCCTGAGAGTGGCCATCACTTTACCTAGATAACCAAAATATCAACATTCCACCCCTTTCCTTTTAGACTCCCCTCTGCAGCACATGTAGTTTCAGAGCCAAGCTGTCATAGGGACTTGAATACAGGTTTTCCAAAAGATTTGGGATGTGATGGTTACTTGTCAAAAACAATTAGACTGATAGGTGGCACCCCCCTGGCTCACTGGGCGATATGATGTGACAGCCCAGGCCGTGAGAATCAGTTTTAATACAGAGTAGTCAGGACTACAGCAACAATTACATAAAGCAGGTGAAGCTGCTTCTGCTGGTCAGCAAACATCAGCTCAGAACCACTTTACAGCTCTTTACCGGCAACTAAGTGCCTTTATTTACAGAGTGGCTGTCACTTCCCTCTGCTTGGAGATCTGGTGTATTATTTAACACTCATTTATCTAGGGAAAACATTTCAATTTAAATCAGCTGGCACAACAGTGGCTCTTGCCAGACTCTATCCTCCTTATGCAACTCCCCTCCCCTGACTCTAAAGGACAAATAGTGGAGCTTACAATGTCCATCTATGGAGCAAATAAGCACAGCCCTGTCTGTGGCTAGGGTGGGAAGGAGGAATAGGGACCCTTTTCACATTGCCTTCTGATTCTGCTCTTTGAAATAGTCTAGATGTGAACAACATGACCTGTTGTTCAAATGCTGAGTTTATGAGTTGAACATCTTACATGACCCCCCCTTTTTGGGGGTGACTCCCAGTGTGGCATCTGCCCTCACTATGCTAAATGGCCACCCAACTGTAACATATAGGAGGGACTTAAAGATGATGTGACTTTCTCAGAATCATATAGCCAGTCAAGAAATGTGGCAGGCACTGTGGTAAGTGCTGGCGACACATAGAAAGCAATGGGTTTTGTCAGAGGTGTCAGAACCTGGGTCTTCTGTACTCCAAGGCCGGCTTTCTCTCTACTTCACAGTCTCTCAATCTGCACACATGGAAAGGGGGAAATGAAGATGTTGGCATATGGATCATATGATCATAGAGCTAGAACTGGCAGTGAGACCCAGAGCTTTTCCTACTCTACCATACCACTGTATGTGTATATGCATGTATGCATGCATATACATGTGCACATATATACAACATGTATATACACGCATGTATCTATACACACAAGTCATTTGGTTTCTCAGGAACTTTAATTTCCCCTTTTGTAAAATTGTGATAATACCTGTGGTAGCTACTGCCTAGGGGCTTACGTGAGAACACATGTAAAGATAATTGAAAACCATTATATATACATATATATGCACATGCATGCATACATTAACACAATACACATTTATGTGTGCACTAATATATGCATAAACATATGGATATATATCCCACACAAGCATGTATGTATATACATATGCACATGTGTATATGTATGTATATGTCTATATGTATAGAGGATAGAAAACTGATCTCAAAGGTAGGAAAACTTAGAGATATGAATTTAAATATATACATATGCATACATATAAACACAAAGTTCAGAGAAGTTGACTTGTCATATGTATATGTATATGTGGGTATAGATATGAAGTTGTGGCTCACCATATACACATGCTTCTACATGAATGTGTGTATAGAGATACATATATAAATTTATATACATATGCATACATATTTGCATAAGCACACATCTATTTATATACATATGCATTAATATTGATATAATATTATATATTATATAACAAATATACATATTTATATAAACAAGGCTCAGAGTTTATTTGCCCCCATATGCATGTATGTATAGATATGAAGTTGTGATTTACCATACATGTATGTGTATGTGTGTATGTGTGTATATGTATGTACATGTCTGTGTGTACATGCATATATACACAGTGTGTGTAGATGGATGGATGGATGCATGGATGACATCCTCATTTATATAATGAAGGTGTCTGAATAAACTATATATAAGATTTAATGTTCTGAATCTGCTTTATATTTTTCATCTATAGAGATAGGAATAAGACCAGCAGTACCTTTGCCAACATAGGGTAGCACCTTCTGTGAAGCTTAGAGTCTTAGATCATTTGAGTTGAAGAAGCTTGCCAAGGGTGATGACTCCAGGATGTGTTAGAAGTGGGACTTAGCCTTAGGTCTTCTGCCTTTGCGACCAGCTCTCTATGCTCTCTGTCATATTACATATATGTGTACAATGTTATGGTTTTCAGAAATCTTTAAATATATTATCTCATTTAAGCCCTTATGCAGTAGATTCTATAAGCATTATCACCATTTCATAGAAGGAAAAACTGAGACTCTGAGAGGTTAAAGGATTTCTCCACAGCCAAAGACCCAGCAAGCATCAAGGTGGGATTTGACTAAAGGCTTCCCGAACTCTCAGTAGGAACCCTGTTCACTTCAGCAGACTGGCCCACATGTTTATGTAAATCAAGTGGTCACTGCAGGATAAGCAGATTTCCCCAGGTATATTTGTAAATAGATACAATAGCATTGAATACATATACTTAGAAACACACCTTCCACCCCTGGTCTTATGTCACTCATTCAGAATGCTACTGATAATCTTGCCTAGATTCTCCGGTGCCTGGCATGGGCATGAGGGCTTTGTGAAAGCCTTATGTAGGAAGTGACGTTTTTGGCATAACAACCTTCACTATATGGAAAGGGTTAAAGGAAGACTTGGAGGGCATGTGCTGACCTACTTCTATAGTCCAAATTTATATTGGTTGTACTAGAGGAAAAACAAAATGACTGTACCACTTGTTACATTCATGAATGACAAAAAGCTCACACTCACAGCACCTGTGGGGCTCACAACACATCTGTCAGGATGCCAGAAGATTCTGAAAGTGGATACAACTCTCCCAGATTCACATAGTCTTCCCCTATAGAAAAGAGGCTGAAATCAATTACATGGACAATAAATTCCTGCATTTAGCTTAAAAAAAAAATCATTATCTAAGTCCATGTGTGAAATTAGAGGTAGGGAACCCTGGCTGAAGCAATTCCCAGAAAAGAGTGATATGACCAGGTATGATGGTGCCTATACTCCCTGCTACTGGGGAGACTAAGATTGGCATATCTCTGAACTTGGAAATCTGAGATCCGGTAGTCTAGCGTGATAGGGTATCCACATCAAGTCTGGCATTAATAGAGCCCCAGGAGAGGGATATCACCAGGTCCTAAGAGGGGTGAATGACCCTGGTTGGAAAAGGAGCACGTGAAAGCTGCCATGTTCATCAATAGTGATTACAATGTGTATACACATACACACACACACACTCTCTATCTCTACATACGTGCATTTACATACAGATGTGTGAGCACATATGTAAACACATGCGCACAAATCATATAAGGCACATATACTACATGTGTGTGCACATGTGAGTGTATATGGACGCACACGCAACATAGATATACACATATACATGTATGTATATCTATATATGTATGTGTGTATATGTATATGTATATGCATGTTACAGAATAATTCCTATATTTCCAAAGTGCAAGAGATGGGGAAAGTAATATTTTTTTTTTAATTTTAAAAGGCAATGTAGTATGGTAGAAGGAATACTGGACTCGAAGTCATGAAACCTAGGTTTAAATCCTGACTCTCTTGTTTGCTACCTGAGTTACCTTGGTCAGGTCATTTCTACTTTCTAGGCATCAGTTTCCTCATTTATAAATGAAGGTTTTGAACTGAATGCTTTGAAAGGTCAATTCTACCTTTTTAATCCAATGATCAGAAGGTTTTAATTGAGTAAAGTTCAATATTTGTCAGCAACAATATCCAAAACAATAGTATATAGCCTTTAAAAGGTCAAATCAAATCAGGTCAAACAAGCACTTAAGTGCTCACTGTATGTCCTGCAGCATGGTAAACAGAAGGGCCACAAAGGAAGGCGTAGTTCTTTCCTTCAAGGAGTTTATGAGTTAATGGAGGAGACAGCATATAGACAACTGTATATATACAGGGTGAGTTAGGTGATCTCAGAGGGAAAGCACTAGCACTAAGGGGGCACTGAGACTTGCTTCTTACAGAAAGGAGGGATGAGATTTGACCCGAGGCTTGAAGTGAGCCATGGCAGGGAGATGAGGAGGGAGAGCATTCCACACTTGGAGAGCAGTTGGTAAAAAAAAAAAAGACAGAATCAGGGGGAGGAACAACAAAATGTCACTGGATCATCAAGTATGTAAAATGTAAGAAGAGACTCAAAATATATGAAGGGGACAGTCCTGTAAAAGCCAAGCAGAGGATTTTATATTTTATCTTGGGAGTAATAGGGAGCCACTGAAGTTTATTGATTTAAGAAGGTGTCATAGTCAGCCTTTAAGAAGGTCATTTTAACCTTTGATTGGAGAATGGTTTTCCACAGGAAGAGATTAGGGGCAGTAAGACCACCCAGGTTAGGTATGCGGTGACAAGGGCCTGTACCAAAGTGGCTGCCATGTCTAGGAGAAAAGAGGATGTATGTGAGAAATGGAATGCCATAATAAGTTTAGTTATGAGAACATAGTGTCCAGAGAGAAGAATGTAAGATTACTCTTATATTATACCCTGGTCTGTGTTCAGTTTACAGGACAGCATTTTAGCAAAAATATCAGTAGACTAGAATGTACCCAGAAGAAGATGAGCAGGAGGATGAGATGTATGAAGAACACATTGTATAAAAATTGATTGAAGAAATTGGGGAATATTTAGCCTGGAGAGGAGAAGGCTAAGGGCAACTTGATAACAATCTGCAAAGATTTCAAGGTCTTTCATTTAGAAGAAGGATCTAATGTGTTCTTCAGAGCTAAGAGCAAAGGGGGGAATTCTTACAGTGAGAAATTTAGATCTATGTATTAGAAAGTGGCCTTAATTATTGAAAAGTTGAAGGGGATGCCTTGAGAGGTAGTGGGCGGTGGCAGTGGTGATGGCGGTGGTGGTGATGGTGGTGGTGGGGAGAGAGGTTTCTTCCTTAGTGGAGATTTTCAAGTGAAGGGTAGATGAGTACTTGTTTGGGATGACTTGTGGGCATGGGGTGACTAATTGGACTAGGAATACCCTGTAGTCTCTTCCAACTCTGATATAATGTAAACTCCTCAAAGGCAGAGACTATAGTATTTTTGTCTTTCTATCCTCACAGTTTAACATAATTCCCAGGGCTTCATCATCATCATCATCATTAGAACTTATGTAGATCTTTAAAGGGTCTTCAAAATGCTTTATGTATAGATGTATTATAAAGTGATTTATGTATCGATCCTGGCAATGCCCCTGTGAGGTTGGTATTTTTGTTATCCCCATTTTCGGGATGGGAAAACAGAGGCTGAGAAGTTAAGTGATTTGCTCAGGGTCATCACACAACTAATGAGCATCTCAAGCAAGATTTAAACTCAGGTCTTCTTGACTACCAGTCCAGAGATTAAGAAATACTTGAGGAATGACTGATGGATAGTTTTTGAATTGTAGAAGGAATTCTTGCTCTGGTACAAAGTAGACTAAATGGCTTCTGAAGTCCCTTCCAACTAACATTCCACTTTATGAGCAGGTTGAAGCAAAATAAAACAAACACAGACTTTGACTCCATTACCAGAAGCATAGCATTCCAGTGAAAGAAGTTGGCTAACTTACCATACTCTGCTGTGGTCTGACATATCTGTGTCAACCAATCAATCAACAAGAATTTATTAATACCTGCTATGTTCTAGGTACTATGGCAGGTTCTGGGTATATAAATATAAAGAACAAAACAACCTTATACCTCTGGAGCTTACATTCTAATGAGTGAGAGAATAAGAACATATAGAAGTGTATACAGCATGAAAATAAAGTGAATAAATAAATACATAGGTATATGTATATATAAAGTTGTTAACTACCAAGTAGTTTAGGAGGAAGGGCACTAGTGGTTGAGAACATCAGGAAAGATTTCCTGCAGAAGATGGTGCTGGAGTTGCATTATAAAAGAGGGATTTTATAAGACGGAGGTAAGGAGTTAAGAGCATTCCAAACATGTGGGACAATTAATGCAAAAGATTGGAAATGAGAAATGGAGTGTTGTGTGTGAGGAACAGAAGAGATATAGAACATACACATGTAGAAAAATGGAAGTCTTACAACTATAGAGTACTCATAAGAGTACTTATTTATTAATTAATTAATTATTATTATGATTAATTAATTATTAATACTTATTAAGTCTTGCAGAGTTCTGGGACTCATGTCTTATTATGGATGGTTGAAGGATTAAAATGTGTAGCTTGGAGAAGAGAAGGGATAGAGAATATATGGTAGCTGTTACCAAATAGTTGAAGTACTTACCATACCAAAGGTAAAGGGGATTCCATATTAATTAGTTATTTATAACTGTAATAACTTTAGATTACATTTGCAAAGTGTTTTCTATACAATCTTATGTCTGTTCCTCAGAACCATGTCATGAAGGGCTTACAATTTTTATTATCCCCATTTAATTGACTAGGAAACTGAGGCTCAGAAATTTTAAGGGAGTTGCCCAAGAACCCACAGCCAGTAAATGGTAAAACCTAAGACTGAATAAAGGTCTTCTAATTTTACATCTAGTCCTCTATCAGTTGGTGTTTTGAGATCAGTGAGTTAAGTTCACAGGATGATAAAATTCAGTTTATTAGAAAGATGGAATGGGATTTCCTTCATGTAGATCTTACAAATAAGGAAACTAGCAATGCTAATGGTGGACTTTTCTGTAATTTGTCATCATAGTGAGATCCTAGGTCACTGAAAAGTTGAGTGAGTTTCAGGGTCATACAAAAAATAGATGTAAGAGATGAGAGCATTTGACCCTGAGTGGCTTGTTCTATACAATCTCTCTCTGTCTCTCTCTGTCTCTGTCTCTCTCTCTCTCTCTCTCTCTCTCTCTCTCTCTCTCTCTCTCTCTCTCTCTCTCTCTCTCTTTCTCTCTCTCTCTCTCTCTCTCTCTCTCTCTCTCTCTCTCTCTCTCTCTCTCTCTCTCTGTCTCTGTCTGTCTCTCTGTCTCTGTCTCTCTCTGTTTCTCTGTCTCTCTCTCTGTCTCTCTCTGTCTCTCTCCCTCTGTCTCTCTCTCTCCTTTTTCCCCATCTTCCCTTCCTGACTCTTCTTTAATCATAAACACTATAATATAAGCAGTTGCTTTATAATCCCCCAAATACTCAGCAAACTGAATTTTGCCTCAACCACAAAGAGGTCAGGAATGTACTAGAGATAAATATAAATGTAAAGTTAGGTAGAGAACCCAGTCTCTGCCTAACTGTTAAGAATTTCCCTAACTGGAGGCTTGGAGCAATTGTGATTGCACTCATAACTTTTCCTCTAAGATAAACTCCTATAAAAGAAAAGCAGATGGAACCACATATACCTTATGGGCCATTTTATGACCCCCTGTGCTTAAAACAAGCTAATTCTTATAATAGAGTTTTATATACATAAAATAGGAACAGTCTAAAACTTAGAGCTAGATGGGTTGACCTCAAAAAAAATGCTGAGATCTAGGAATGTTCAAGCAGATGCTGACTGACTTGCTGTCTAGGATAGTGCAGTAGGAAAGATCCTTGCTTCATTTTTATTTATTTTTTGGAGGGGGCCAGAGGGAAGGAGGGGAGAGATTGGATGTGATTATCTCTGTGGTCTTATAGTGTTTTTCCTGACTTGATATTCTTCAGGGATTTCTTCTTTATACATAGTCCCTTCTTCCTTCCTTCCCATAAATACCCACAGAGGAATAGTTGTGCTTGGAAGGGATGGGGTAATAGCTTTTAGCGGAAACATTCTTCACTATCCTGTATAACACTGTTTTTGTATCTAAAGAAGAGAGTTACCCACATATCAGTGAGCATCTATTCATCTGGATTTTCCATTGATTTAATAGACCACCCCAATCTTCAATCCTCAAGTTGACTTTCAACACCTACCCTCCCCCAGTTTTTCCTTTCCTTTAATGCCCATCAACTTCACTACACTCACATTCACATGCAAACCTGTCTCTCTGCAAGTACACCTATGTATACACACACACACACACACACACCAGAAATCAGAAAAGCATTTTTCAGCTGCTCCTGCATAATAATTCACTTTTATAATATTCTCTTGTTCAACTCTGAAATGGTGATGGGGGAAAAAAGGTTTCTCTTTATATCCACCAAATGTGCAAAGCTCAATGCTAAAATATTTTTCTTCCATTGTAACTGAAACGTCTACTGGCTCCCTTCCCAAAAACCAGAAAGACAATTATACTTAACTGTTTAGAGATTTATAAATACTACACTCGAGTAGCCTCTGGGTAGTAACTTTAGATACCCAGCCCAATAATTTTCTTTTATTGGTTTGTGATTTAGATCTTATTTTGAGTCCTATATATGAGCAGTACATTTCATTAAAAGTGCTTACTAAACAATAAAGAAAAGTTGGCTTAGGGCCCCAAGCAGGTCTCAAGTACAGGAGGGAGGCTGCACTGTAACATTTCTTCTGTGGACATTACAAGACAGATCACAGAGTAGCAGTTCAAATGTATTTCAGCAAAGCAACAATTGCAGCTGTTTTCTAAATGACTTCAGCTTAGGAGAATTTTTCCTACACAGCGTATTTCACCACATGAGAGATCCTCTTAAGACCTCCATTTACAATTCTTGTAATAGATTCCTGGAGAAGGAAAGAAGAAAAGAAAATTCAAAGGGGGTGGAGAACGTTTGGTTTCTTTCTAGGCTTTGGAAGATTATTCCTCTCTCTAGCCCCTCCAAAATTGAAGGTCCTTCATAGGATAAAAAAGTAAAACTGGGCAAAAATAAACTTTGGATTATTTTTTCTTTTCAACATGCAGAAAAGGACATATTAACATCCCTACCTGTAGTGTGCCCAACTCAGGACAAAAGCTAGGGAGGGAAAGCTTCCGGGAAAGCAATTGAGAAGATTCTTTGGGGCTCATCCTTCCAGTCACAGTGCCAGCCTTTGGCAGAGTTAAGGTCTCTCTCACAAACCAGATCCAGCTGTAAAAGGTCACAAGAATTTCTTGCCTTTCCCACCACTCTTCTCTCCCCTCTATGCTTTGTTGTCTTGTGAAAGCTTTCATAGCACCATATTCAGCAAAACTTGTCTTTGGGGGCTCCTGAAATCCTTTTTACCTAAACACAAGCCCCTCCTCTTTGGGTTCTGAGAAACAGCTCAGATAGTGAATACTAAAGATTATCTCAGGAGTCGAACTTGGCTTTTCAAAAACGCTAAAGGTCAGCTTGCAAAGAGGATGGGGCAGTGGGCTCACCAAGGAGCAGCTATCTCTTATTGATAAGCTCAGTGTTTCTGAATCAGAAGTAGCTGGATTTATTTGCCCTAGAAATACCTTTCTAGCCCCAGCTCTCAGTGCCTTAAAAACAAACAAAAAACACTTTGCACAAACCAATTTTAATCTCTGCCTGGGCCTTAAACCCAGGAATCTGAAGTTTGTTTTGGCCAATTCTTGACTGCAGCCCCATTCTCTGGGTTCCCTTCTTCCTCTACCAAACAGCAGTGAGCTGGGTTATCTGGCCCTTGCTCCATCCCAATAGGACAAAACAGAAAAGATCAAAATTAAGAGGAGATGAATCAGCCTGAGGCACCACACATTTCATCCTGCCTGTCTATGGGAAGGGTGTAAATGTGTGAGTTTTGCTATTAATCAGAGCTTTAGCCCCTGATACTGTCAGCATGGGGACTGGGCAAGTTGAAATCAGACTATGGCTCCCTTTCTTCTGGAGGCAAAGATATGCTGCCTTCTGGCTTATGTTCATTGACTTGAATAACCTGTGGAGGTTCCCAGACCTTATTCAGTCTGCTGGGATAGGAAAGGCCACAGAAGTAAATGAAAAGACCAGTCTGCCCCCAGAACTGAAGGTCTCAGGTGGCTAGTTATCCTTGGAAGATTGCCTAGGGAAGCTGTCAGATGTGAAGAAGGGTAGTGGTGTAATCAAGGAGAGGTACACTAAGTCTTTCTGATTTATGCCTTTCAAACCCTCAAAGGTTTCTGATGAGATTCTGGACAAAGACAAGTGGATCTGTCATTCAATGAGCATTTACTGAGAGCCTACTATGTGTAAAGCACTATGCGAAATCTTTTGGAATGTGAAGAATTGTGAGACATGGTCACTGACCTCTGGTTTCTTCCAGCTTAGAATGGGAAATTAGAGAAACAGATGAGTAGGGATATGAGACAATAGATTTGAAATATCTGAATGCACGTTTCAGAAAATAAGTACTAAGCCAACACCTCTGCCCCAGAGACATTGAGGTGAGAAGAGACATAAGAGACATGAGGAATGAGGATGTCTTTGATGAATAGAGCTTATGGGGAGGATCTAGGTTGCAGGGAAGATAATAAGCAAATGCAAGGAGGTGGGGAGAGAGAGAGAGAGAGAGAGAGAGAGAGAGAGATGTGGAAGGAGCCTACGGGGATGGAAGGCAGCTAATCCAAATGCAGGAGACAGGAGATTGAATGTTGTCTGGAAAAGAATAGCTAATAGATCAGTGTAGTTGGACCATGGAGTGAACAGATGAATGAGAGTTGAAGAAGACTGGGAAGGTAGGAAGGGGACTGATCATAAAGAGCTTTAAATGTCATTGAAGGACTTTTATTGGATCTTTGAAGTTAGAAGAAGTTCATTGAGCAGTGGGGTGACATGAACAATGGCCAAGTTTTCTAGTAAAACTCAAGGAAGGAAAAAATCACTCCCAGCTGGGAGATGTAGGAGAGAAAGGTCAGGATAGGCTTCCTAGAGGAGGCAAGGCCTGAACTGAGCATTAAAGGAAGAGCAGGATTTTACAGGCAATGATGAGAAGGAAGTACATTCCAGTAATGGTAAATGGTATCCAGAGTTCGGAGATGGCATTTCAAGTACAGGGGAGGAGGAAGGGAAAAGGGAAAGGGAATGGACATTTATATAATAGCTACTATGTGCCAGTGTGCTGCCAAGCACCTTATTTTTAATAATAATAATTTGAATAATAATATTATGTCATTTGATCCTCACAATAACCCTATGATCTCCACTATTTCAATGGTATGATAATCCTCATTTTATAGAGCAAACTGAGACCAACATGATTGAATAAGTTGTCCAGGGTCACACAGCCAGTAAGTGTCTGAGGTCAGATTTGAACTTGGTCTTCCCAACCCCAAGTCTGATGCTCTATACACCATATGATCTAGGAGTCCAGATCAGAGCTAGAGAGTTAGATATAAAAGTCGTTGACATGGGGGGGGGGTGACATTTAAACCTACAAGAATAATGCACAAAGAAGAGAACACCTAGAATAGTCCCTTGAAGTATATCCCTTCTTAGGGGTTTGGAGGTAATAACAAACAAAGCAGAAAGGCTCAGACTATTAGGAAGAAAACAAGGAGAGGATACTGTCAATGAAGCCAAGGAAAGTGGAAATCGTAAGAGAGTAGGAAGTGGTAACAACAATGACTACTACCAAAAAGTCATGGAAGATGAAACTGAAAGACGACAATTGGATTGAGCCATTGAGGGTATCAATGACTTCTGGGAGAGCAGTGTCAGTAGAGTGGTGCCAGTGAAAGTCAAATTTTAAGGAACTGAAGAGTGAGATGTGAATAATGAGAAAGCGAAAAGAGGGAGAACAGACTATTCTTTCTAGGGAGTTGATAATGAGGGAAGGAGAAAGGTATGGCAGTAAGTTGAAGGGGCAAATAACAGTCAAGGAAGAATTTTTTTTTAATTACAGGGGTGGTATGAGCCTAGTTGTAGGAAGCAGAGAAGGGATGGGGCAGGAGGTGACAAAAGAGCAATGGGGTAAGTTCCTAATGAAGAACAGAGGTAAAGGGTCAAAGGCATAAGAGAGGGGTTAACTTTGGTAAGCAGAAAGGCAGTATCATCCTATGCATTTAGAGCAAAAGAGAAGACAGAAATATATAGGGAGGTTTTGAGATGTGGAGAAAGGGTGCTCATGATGGATAGCCCCAATTATTTCACTGAAGTAGGAGAGGGGAGCTTTTGAACAATCACCATGGGGAGTATGATAAGAAAGCAATAGGAGATGACTTAAAGTTGCTACAAACTAATGGAGGCTAAAGGCCTAGTTAAGGCTAGATAACATGAATGTATAATTGACCCCAGTCTATAAGGTTTGATGACTTACTCTAGCAATTTTTCTTAGGTCAAGAGTAGCAGCAGAGAGGGCAAATGCTAATGCAAACCCAAGATTAAATATGAGCAGGGCATGGAGAATGGAAGAATAAATGTCTAGGGATTCTAAGCTGGAGTGTGGTGCCTTGTTGAACTGCTTAACTATATAGTGTTCAGATGTTGAAGGGAGGAGAGATGCTAGTACAAGGGTGATGGAATGAGAGAATAACAAAGGATGGAGGGGCTTCAAATCCTCATCCTAGGGGAAAAGGAAGGTCCTAGATGAATAAGGAAGATCTCCAGAGACAGGTCATTGTGTTATATGGTGCAATGGAAGAGTTAACACCATTTTCCCTTCTCTGGCCAGCTGTTTGTATATTCCATGGAAATCACGTACATCCAAAGAGCCTTAGTGGAGATCCAGAGCTGGAAGGGGTCCAAGATTTGTGCTACCTTAGCATAAATGGCCCAGCATTCGCTGGCAAATGATCCCCTGATAGATGAAGACTCACATTAACAAATTGATGATTCCCTCTGAAAAGTGTAGGCTCGGTCCTGCTGAGCTTATGCTGAAGGCTATGGTCTATGGACATGATGGCATAGACATCAAAGAGGAAGCATAGTGCAGAAGAGAGAAAGAAGAGATGGAGAGGAGAGACAGAGAGAGAGAGAGAGACAAACGGAGACAGAGAGAGTAAGAGAGAGAGACACACAGAGAAAGAGAGAGAGAGAGAGACAGAGAGAGAGAGAGAGACAGAGGGAGAGAGACAGAGACAGAGAGAGACAGAGGCAGAGAGACAGAGACAGAGAGAGACAGAGAGAGAAGAGAATACTGGGGTGAGTCAAGTGTTTGCCACACTGCCCTTAACTATTTGGTGTGTGGCACTGAGTACACTTGTGTTTCACTTGTCTCACCTGTAAAATTGGAGAAAATAATAACTCTCTAATCTTCTCATAAGGGTATTATGACAATCAATTCAATTAAATTCGTTGAACAATTCATAAATACCCACTATGGCCGAGTCATTGTACTGAGGATACAAATAAAAACATATATATACAGTCCCTACTCTCAAGGAACTTGGGTTCTGTCAGGAAGCATGTAACATGTACATATGTGTATATACACATATACACACAAATATATGTATATGTGTGTATAGATGTGTGTGATATTAGAGTTAAAGGAGACATCCAGGCAAAGTGCTCTAGAAAACTGAGAATGCTTGCTATATTCAATGATCAAATGAGTTTATATAGAAGTACTTAAGAAAGTATTGGTGAAAAGGTGGATAAAAGGGAAGATTAGTAAGAATAATGCCCCATATAATAGTGCCATTGCAACTGTTTTTAAAATGCACAGAAGAGAACAGAAGGAAGTTGAGAAAGATTGAGACAATCAGGACAGTTTTGAAAATAATATACAGAATTATATATATATATTTGTATATGTATAATATTTATGAGTATTTTATTTACATATGTATATAATATACATACACAAACATGTGTGTACAACATAAGCAGCATGAAACAGAGATTCACAGTTTCATAGAGAATCCTTTTGTGTTCTGCTATGTGTATGGAAATGTTCTTTTTTTGGTGTTTTTGCTTAAAATAAAAAAATAATAAAAAGAATGTGTTGAGTGCTACCCAGATGCAAGGCACTGAATTAATATAAAAGGAAATAAATGTAAAATCTTACACTTGGGTTTATTTTTTCCCAAGTACAAGACAAGTTTAGAAAGCATTTGCTCTGTTCTGGGGGTTTTAGTAGACTATAAACTTGATGAGTCAGCATTATGTGACAACCCACCCCCCCCCCCCAAAGTTAAAAAGGTTTAGGCTATGTTAAGAGAATCATGGTGAGACTAGGGTTGAAGATCTCAGTTGTGCTGGTGAAGGTCCTCAAGATCAGCTCATGAGATTTTATGACAGAACTATTCCCAGTGTCCCCAGGAGAAAAGGTCTAATTAGGAAGGCTGATAGCTGTGTTCACATATTTAAAAGTGCTATCATATGGCAGAGGAATTTCCTCTATAAACTGGATTGTTAGCTACTTGAGGGCAGAGACTTTCACTTTTCTGCGTGTCCCCAGGACCTGGTATGGTTTCTACACACAGTAGGTGCTCAATAGATGCTTTCTCACTTGTATGATTACTCTGTTTGATCACAGAGGCTAGAATTAGGAACAATGAGTAGAGACGGTAGAGAAATCGTTTTAATCTTAATGTAAAGGATTTTGTTGCTTTCCAAAAGTGGGATGAGTTCCTTCATGAGGTTCCTCTCACTGTGTATCTTCAGACAAAGCTGGATGGTTGCTTCTCCCATGGATTATAGAAGGAATTTGTGTTTAGTGTGAATTGGATTCAATGGTGTTTAATGTGGTGGAGTGGAAAGAACACTGAGTCAAAAGTAATCGCATCTGGGTTCTAGGTTCCAACTCTGTTGTTAACTAGATTTAAGACCATTAGCAAGTCATCCAACATCTTTAAATCTCATTTCCTCATCTATAAAGTGAAGGAATTAAAATTGTATAATCACAAATATTTAAGGCTATTAGCCTGTGATGCCATTGGCTTCTTGTATAATTTCACCAGTATTATCCATGTCTCGCTAATGACAAAAAACATAGTGGCATCAGCAACCACATTTTTGCTTCAGTCCATTGACTGCCATCACTCCTAACACTGTAGAGCAGAAATCACTAGGCTCAACCCATTTTTGGTATGGAATAAGTATTAATTCATGATGACAAATGATAGTTGGTAAGAAAAGAAGTCTGGGACAAAAACTTTCAAGAACAATTTCTGCCTTTTACACTCCTAGTCCCAGAGAGAGCAGGGACCACAGAAAGTTTACACATACATGCAAGACTGAAGGTAGTCCTTGTTTTCATGTTTTCCCTCTAAATTCTTCCATTCTTGATCCCCATTAGTTAATACAGACATGAAAGGTGGACAAGGAGGGGAAATAATGTACATCAAGGCTGAAGTATCCCACTTAATCTCTAAGCTTCTCATTTACTAGTCCCCAGATGATTATAAATCCACTGAAGCTTTCTTCTTACAAAGCTTATTTGTCATCCCAAATCACCAAAGGAAACCCCCTATTATGCAGGTGTGTCTTATTTATTTATTTATTTGCATTTAGGATGGTAAGGAATAAAAAAAAACCTGCCTTTTTATGAGCATTAATTATACACCAGGCAAGGAAGCAATTGCCTCTGTGTTATGAAATATTAAATCAAAATACTTCCCGTTCCCAGATGTCCCAGAGATAAATACAGCAGTATTTTGAAGCCCCTCTTGGAGCTGTTTTGCCTGCAAATTTATAGTTTTGTCTCCATTTTCAGAAAACCCTGTTTTCTGTGAAGTATAGCACTCTTGGTAGTTTTTTAAGAAGCAAACTCCTCTAGAGTTGCCTATGTAGGCAACAACTCTTATGCCAATGGCACACAAGGGATCCAGGGTTGATAGGCTCCTTTAAGATGACAAATGGGCTGGAAGTGTTATTGTCTTTGATTGCATGCCTTACATCATCTGTATGTAGGAATAAGAGGGCCATACTTTATCTTTAGCCATTTTATAAATATTTAAGTCCTTATAGTTGCCTAAAGATATTAAAGCATATTTTACAGTAGTTGGAGTATAAATATTATATATAGCACAAGATACCAAAGTAGTTTAATGAATTCATAATTTTCTGTTCACTTTTATTGGAATGTGTTTTATGTTAGAAAAATTCCATTTAAAGAATAAGATGCCATTCTACTCCCCGAAAACACAGAACTGTAGCAAACATCAGTGGGGCTATGTTACCATGAGAATGGGAGGCTTTAACATGGTAGAGAAAAGGGGGTTAAGACAAGAGGAAGAATTTCCCCCAATTTCTGCTTTTTAATATAAGTAGCTTTCTAATAAACAATTTTCTAGCTTATTTAAATTATAAAACACTCCAAAGAAAGATCTCGTCTTGTTTGGTTTTAGTGGTTGTCATGTCCCTAAACTCCTCTTTCTAAGATGTTATTTAGGAAAGACGAGGGAAGAAGAGGGAAATACCACCCAAACGGGCAGGGGAATAGCTATGACTCAGGTTTCTGATTTGGACAACATCCATCACAAGTGTCACCTTCCCTGAATGCAAATGAGTATTTTTGTTTCCTCTGAGTGGATGGGGAGATTCACGGATTATTTTTTGGTATATATTTTCAGTTTTCCAGTGAAATATAAAGAATTTCCTCTTTAATATTTCACAAAGTTTCCCTAGTTCCCAGTGGGAGTCCATGCTAGGTAATGTTTGCTAATTACCAACAACAAAACTAGACATACAAAGCTGGTAAATTACCTGACCCTTTCCATTTTAATGAGACAACAAGGATTTCGGGAAGGGATGTTGTTTCAGTGGTTAATGGTGTCAGCAATGTTGTAATTGTGGGTTGAGACGCATTAGCTGAACAGCCACGTGTAGGAAGGGCTTTCTCTTGACAAGCTCTTTGGAGACTAGAGCCATATTATCATTAAGCCTTTGTCATTTGCATGCTGCTAATCACTTACTTTATTATCCAGTGTATCCATTGTCTTTCTTTAATTGCTCTTTAAATTAAAATTAAAAATAGTTACAAAGCCCACCATGGCTGGGATGGTGTCTTGATTATGAAGATAACTTCAAGAAAATGAAACATATGATAATATATTACAGGGATTACAAGAGAGTTCCCGTTGTTAGATTCTCTGCTGACTGGTCTCAGGGGCTTCACTGCAGCATTTTCTCATGCCTTGGCCCATGGTATTTGTTTAATAAATGGTTATTTATGACCTTTTCAGCTATTACAGAAACTTTTAGAAAAGAACCTTCTTTTGATTTGTTGGAGCCACCATGCTTTTCTTCTCTGGTTACTGCTTCAAGGGTTGATCATGGGAGAGAGGCTGAAAATCTCTTTGGGGGAGCACATGATACTCAAGAAATAAGCTCCTTTTAGAAGTCCTTGCAAGTTCATTCCGTCCATCTATGTGAAGAGCTTCCATAATTGACTGAATCCTGTCATGCCCTATTTACTAAGAAAGTATGATCATTCAGCAATACAATCTAACTAGCATTGATTATATATTTGTTGTGTGCAAGACAGGAGACAACAAGATAAAGGAGATAAAGTATTCGGCTTGGAGTCAGGAATATCTGGGACCAATGTCTTGGCTTTAACACATGTTAACTTGATGTTTGACCATAGGAAGGTAACATCTTGACTCCCTAAGCAATATTTTAAGACTTTAAATTACAAGTGAATTGCTGATCTGAGTCCGTGGAGGAAATTTCACCACCAAGGAGTTCCCTACACAATAAAATCAGGTGGATCTCACCACACACATGGCACTAGGGATACAAATTTTAAAATTTCCAAGCCCTCAAGGAGTTACTATTCTACTGGTTATAGAGTTCTACTGTGAATTCTGTTCTACTCCCAACTTAATCTGCAGAGCGATGAAATTAGTTTTAGTTTGTAAAATCCCAGATTCAGAGCTGAAAAGATGTAGGTATCATAAAGGCATCACTGAAGAAAGCAAGGCGCAGAGTACTCAAGTGACTTGTCCAAAGTTACACAGACTGAGTTGCTTATTTGCTGCTGTCTCTTGTATTTGGATACTGTTAAGTGTTCTTAATGCCATGGCATCTATGATATCATCGTGTAAACTGATCTTTATAACTTATGGCATCAAACAAAGGGCAAAAGTCAGGGGAAATGCTTTTATACCAATTAACCTCAGCAATTTCTTCAGTGAGAACTTTGTTTTCATACATACACATGTATGTGTAGGTATGCATATGTGTATATACATGTCTATACATGGGCATGTATCCATACACAGTTATGTAGATTATATAAGTATACAAAACACACATATATACATGGATGACATAGAAGTATATGCATGCGTGTATGTGTATGCATGTAAACACATATGTGTGTGGTATATAAGTATGTGTATGTATCTATATACACATTCATATAATTTTTTTTCCTTCTCATAGTTCATTCCACATTGATATATGTGTGTTCCTGAGGCCAGTTTCCTCCACCAAAAGAGAATAGGAAAATTGGCCATAAACCAACCCACTACCAGCCCAGGGGCTCTCCATATGGTGGGGTAGTCCAACAATGGAGGCAGCCTAGGACGGCTCATCTCCTAAAGTAACAGTGGAAAAACAAAAGGAGGGGAAGGAGCAGGAATTCAGTGGTTTTATAAGGAGTGATAAGGTCTACTCAGACACATCTGATGTCATAAGCAAAGAAGAGTCAATTAGTAATGTTCCTAGGGAGACTAAAGTTTCTATCAAGAAAGTTTCTTGGCATAAAAAAATTCTGGAAGATGAAAGTGGTGTCAGACAGGAGAAAAGGCTGTATAGAGAGCAGTGACAGCTATTTGAAAGAAAGACTAGACCATTTCTCTTCCCCAAAAAATGTTGACTTCTCTAGCACTGGACTAAAATTAATAACTTTTGGATTCTGGTTACCATTAATGCACTGTGTGATATTGGTCTAGTCACTTCTCCTCTTTAAAACTCTCTTTAGGGGCGGCCAGGTAGTACAGCGAGTAAGATCACCGGCTCCAGTGTTGAGAAGACCTGGAGATCGAATCCCGGGCTCAGACACTTAAGCACCCACCCAGAAACACCTGGCCGTGTAACCTTGAGCAAGTTACTTAACCCTAATTGCTTAGGGGCGGCCAGGTGGCTCAGCGAGTAAGAGCACCTGCTCCAGTGTCGGGATGACCAGGGATTTGATCCGGGCTCAGATACTCAGCACCACACCCAGAAATAACTGGCCGTGTAACCTTGAGCAAGTTACTTAACCCCGATTGCTTTAAAAAAAAAAAAAAACTCTCTTTAGGGGCGGCCAGGTAGCACAGCGAGTAAGAGCACTGGCTTCAGTGTTGAGAAGACCTGGAGATTGAATCCCGGGCTCAGACACTTAGCACCCACCCAGAAACACCTGGCCATGTAACCTTGAGCAAGTTACTTAACCCCAATTGCTTAGGGGCGGCCAGGTGGCTCAGCGAGTAAGAGCACTGGCTCCAGTGTCGGGATGACCTGGATCAAATCTGGGCTCAGATACTCAGCACCACACCCAGAAATAACTGGCCGTGTAACCTTGAGCAAGTTACTTAACTCCGATTGCTTATAAAAAAACAACAACAACAAAAAAAAAAACTCTATTCTTCATGGCCTTTTATTGGCTTTAAAATTCTACTTCTGAAAAGATATCTGTCTCTGACAGATGCCAGCTGTGTGTCCATAGGAACCAAAAGGATCACCATAGTCTGCCCCATAGAGATTAGACATACAATGGAGTTGGGTGGTTATTCTATGAAACATACATGAGGAGACTGAGAGTTTTACTATTTTGAGGAGAAACTGTTAATTGTGATGACTGAAGCTACAGGACAGAGAAAAAGGCCCAAGACCAAGAGGACTGAGTTTAACATTTAGCTTGTGGAGAAACATAAAGAGAATACTTCAGAAGAGACTTTAATTGGTATTCTGAGAGAACTGAATGGTGGGACTCTGCTTCCAGAATTAAGAAATCAGCAGTTGTAGTAACTTTGTATTTATGTAGCTATAGATTTAAATGTAAACATCTACATCTACATACACATATGTGTGTATATATCAGACATATATGTACATATATAATGTGTGTATGTTATAGAAATGAGCAGAAGTTTATGGGAAAGCGATTTCTCCAGCTTATCAAACACATACCTAGAATCTTTTATGGAACAGTAGCCCTGCAGAAATCACTAGATGAAAGTTTTCTGTGATGGCAGGCTATTGTACATGTATTGCAGAGGGATGCACTGCATATCTTGGCAAATATTTCTTTTACACTGAGTTAATTTTCCTTGCATTTCAGATATGGACATTTTAGTTTGCTCATGATTAGTTACTCTATCTTCTGCCATTGGCTCTCATACAACTGAACAATGGCATTTGGCATTTTAAATGAAAAAAAGACACTTGAACTGCATGGCAAATGCTGAAAAAACAAAACCCATAGCACAGAGAACATAAAGCAACTATTTATAATGTAGAGGTGGTTACCTTTTAAGTCGATCTATCATTTTAATGAGCTCTTTGCATTTCTTTGATTAATGTTCAGATGAGAGGGAGGGGAAACAAAGGGTGTAATAGAAGCAGAAAAAGTGTGGCCTTGGCAACATGAGGGGGTCTTCTGTTTATTTTATCCTTACCTACTTAATATTGCTGACTTCCAATTTATACATCTGTCTTTGCCCTAATGCAAAGTACTCCTGTAGTTTATAAGAAATGTAACTTACCATGAAAGAGAATCTTCTAATTGGCAAACCAGCTTTAATTTTTAACTCTAAGGGCAGTGTAGGGAAAATAACCCTGAACAGATGGGCAGGACACTAGTATCTAATCTCAAGTCAGTTAGTCAGTAATCACTTCCACCATGGACAGATCTCTGCCCATAATAATAATTCACATTTTTATAGCATGTTAAGATTTAAAGTACTTTCCTCACAATAGTGCTGTGAGCAATGTCTCACTGTCCTCATCATACAAATGAGGAAACTGAGACTCAGAGAGATGGTATGAATTTTCTTAGACCTTATAGCTAGAAAAATGTCTGAGCTGAAATTCAGACCCAAGTTTCTCAACTCCCAGCCCACAATTATTTCCGTGACAACACATTCCCACATAGAAAAATTGGTACTGAAGTTAGAAGCCTGAAAGTTCATCTTAATAGCAAGATTAAAACAGAAAAGTAGGTAACATGATCGCATTTGATATTAACAACTCATTATTCATGTCAACTGGTACACAAAATAAGGAGATATATGCTTTCCAAAGGTGTTCTTCCCTGTCATTGAGGAAAAACAAGGCAGAATTCAAGGTGGAGAAGGATTCCGTATAGAAATGAGATAGGTGTTTATGGATGACATTGTACTCACTGCATATAATGATACCTCCTAACTGAGAGTCATAATCCCTCAAAAGAATTTGACTGAACTATTCACAAAGGCCAAAAATATAACTAATTAAGTGAACTTAGAAAGTCTATTGGCTAGCCTTTGATGTACGTTTGGATGAAAAAAACTATAGAGCTTGTCCATCAAGATTTCAGACACTGAAAATCAACAGTGAGCTGGACCCAGCATTAAGTAGGTGAAGTAAATGAACTGGATTGCCCTTGGGACCCTGCATAGTTAGTTGTTGTTTTTAATGCTCCTAAACATCTCTATGTAACAAAATTCCATCCATTTAATGCCGAGTCTTCTAGTGATGTATAGCTTAATGTTTTGGGATACTGTAATTTAGAAAGAAATGGAGTTGAGGAATACCCAAATGGCAATGAGGAGATGTGTGGTGAATTGGGGCTGTAGCACATCAGCTTCACTGCATGCCAGGATATCTTACCCCCTCTGACTTTATCTTAATAAGGTGATTTGAGGGCACTTTACATGATGCTCACTCAGGACATGCTTTGTGAAGCTTGCCACAGGTTGGAGAGACAGGACAAATAATGATGATATTCATATATGGGCATGATTTTTCCATGGGTATTCTAGTTAAGTAAGTTGGATTCACGTCCCCACAGAATAGCTTGCAATGAAAAGCACGGGAGGGATTTTGAGTCTTGTTTGCCTGTCCCAAATCCAAGCTCTAACAAATGAAAGGTGCCGTAAGCAGACTGCAGGGCTGCTTCCCCTGGGACATTCATCAAAGAGAGAGTTTCCAGAAAAATAGTGTACTTAAATATATCAATGTAGCACATTTGTGAATGGGAAATAAGGATCAGAATTGTAGCTCAGGCCTTTGCCCTGTCCTAGAGAAATCAGCCAAAAAAAAAAAAGTTTTCTATAGCATCCAAAGAATGAAGATGAGCTCATGTGCATTCAATAAACATTCTTTTCACTGAAGATTGAGCATTTGAAGTATTTTACCTGGAGCTGGGAGAAGGCCCAGTGATGTGGTTCAGATCTGAGAGGCTTGTTTGAAAAGGTACAGTATAAAAGGGATGTTCTCTGTAGCCAGAAGGGATCTGTGTGACTCTGATCCTCATGTCTCTAGGCACTGTGTGGGAGATAGTTATCATTCTATGGTCATGCCCATTTCCATCACAACATGCCCAGGTTATTTGGCCTAACCCAGATAAACTTGTAGGTTGAATAAACCTGGGAGTTTTTCCTCCATCTCCCCCTGACCTCTAGCACTCTCCATGGTGCCATATCCTTCCTTGGCTTTTTAAGTGGGAACTAACAAGGTAGGAAGGCCTTTGGGCACTGCACTTTCCAGAATAGCTGCGTTCTTGCTAAATAATCTTTTTTTTAATTGAGAAACATAGGTCAGCTGCCCAGCCCTTCTGACTTGGTGACTCAAACTTCATGGGAAGTCACTGAAAGCAGCTGTGAGAAAATATTATGAGGTTAAGCAGACACTTTCCTTTTGCTGGATTTCTCTTACAGCCATTTATGAAAATCTATTTCCCAAATCAGCCCTGTGCTCATGGATTTTTTTCCACAAGTTAAAAAGCAATTGTGCTCCTAGACATGGAATTTTCTTTCCTTCATGTGCTGAGGAATTTGTTGGAATACATATTGCAGAAATGACTGCTGTGGTTATTACTGTAGCTGCTCAGGGGAGCTATTCAGATTCCTCATTTATTGGAGCTTAATAGATTAAAAGTCCAAATTGAGTCTCATGATATAAGCCTAATCAAGTTCTAATCTGCATAATTTTCCCATAAGCAGCTATGGGAAATTTGTATAATTTATGTTTCAGCAGTTGCCAATCATGTGTTAAATAGCATTGTTGCATTTACTTATCAAAATATTTTTATTGATCTTCACTTGCTCTGACATTTGACTTGAGAATTTTTTTTAACTCATAGGAGATTTAATTTATCTCCTGGATGATGTAATAGGAGATGTTTCTCTTGATTTTTAACATGCCTTTCTAGATCATTTTTAACGCTGATCTTTTCCTTTTACAACGGCATATTGAATACCTGTCTCAGCATGCAGAGATGATTCAGGCTAATTTATTTCCCAAGTTTAACGTAGCATATGGATTTCTAACCATCATTTATATGCACACAATAAAAGCTAATTTGGACTTACATTTGAACCAATTCCTTTATGTTAAATATATGGAAGTCGTAGTAGAGAGAGAAAGAGAGGGAAACCCTTGTCTTCATTTCTCCATCTCTGCCATAGGAGATGATAGATAAGAAATTTCCTTTCTGTCTCTCACTGGGGGATTTCACCAGGGAAGACTTAGAAAGTGCTTTGTATTTTCCCCAAGGAAAAGCAATGTAATAAAGCATTTATTATATGTACTAAACTGTGCTTTGGTGCTACACAAGTGCGTTAAGCCTAACTACAATGGGTCCCTGTTCTGCTGTTCCCTACTATTGTTTAAAGGTGAAAGCAATAAAATGGTATGGCCAATCCAGCCCTGGTTGACTGCCTTGGTTGGGAAGAGGGAAGAGGGGAGCAGGCCAATAGGAGAAGGGAACAAAGTGCCATCCATGCTCGGGCTGGTGAGGGGAGAAAGGCACTGAATTTGTAGGGGGCCTAGAATATAGAAGATGCTTAACATGTGCTTATTGAGTGATTCATCCCAGATTCACATTCCTGATCTGTGACTATCTCTGAAATCTTAGACCAGTGGTTTCCTTTCTCTGAGCCTGAGATCCTCAACTATAAAATATGGAGGGTGGACTAAACGACCCTCAAGTATTTAGAAATGTCCAGATGAAAGGGAATGGTTATTCCTTAGGGCTGTTTATGGTAAGATTGCATCTCCTACAATCACACAAGTTTTAGAGCTGTCAGGAACTTCAAGAACTATTTAACCTAAACCACATCAGAAAAGGTTCTTTACACTAATATGCTCAAATGGTCCTTAAATTTTTAACTAGACATCTAGTGAGGTGGGACTTACCACCTCTTGAGGCAGATCTTTTCATTTTTGTGCAGTCCTATTTGTTAGTAAGTTGTTCCTGACATGTAGGCAAAAATTTGGTTTTCTCTGTGATCATTTTCCTTCTTTGTTCCCAATTTTCCCTTTGGGGTCAGACAGAGGCAGTGTGGTATATGGTCTTCAGAACAATCACTGTACTTGGAAGAGAAAGTCTCAGCTAGCCAATGATGTGAACTAGGCCTTTTTATGGGCAATCCAAGTCCCTGGGCTTGGATGGGTTCAGCACAGAGTAAAATTAAGTTTGGCCACTGATGGTGGAAAGGAATCCAGAGTAAAGTAATAGAAACAGATAAAAGAGGGATGACAAATGTCTGAAAAGCAAATGATAGAGGAGTACCTTTAAGGATAGAAATGCTTCTTTTCTTTTTCTTTTTGTGTTTTGGAGGGGGAAATGCAGTGCAATTGAGGTTGTGACTTGTCCAAGGTCACACAGAGGAATACTTCTTGTAAGAAATATGACCACCTACCTTCACCTGAACTGATAGTGCAAGAGGTGTTTCGGGAGTAAAATTAATAGGTTCTGATAATCAAAAACAGTAGTGCCATTAATGTAAATAAGGAAGGTTAGGTTTAGTGGAGACGTTGTATAAGCATGTTACTTAAGAGAGTGAATGGTAATGTTCTAACCATCTAGGATGTGGAATTCAAGATTGCCTGGGGCTACAGGGAAGAAGAGTTTGTCTTTGAAGATCACTCATAATTTTGGTTACTCTCATGACTTCATTATCATCCCACCCAATTAGGCCCAAATAAAAGAATAATGATGCTTTTATGGAGGCATGAGTCCAGGATGGAAGGCTCTTACTCTTGATGTGATTTACACTGATTTGAGGAAATTATCAGATTTGAGGGAATCTCTCTCTCTCTCTCTCTCTCTCTCTCTCCATTATTCATATCTCCCAGTTAAATCAATGTTTTTCCTAAAAATTAATTTCCCATGAATTAGTCTAACTAATGGAAGTCATGTTTCGCAGTTTCATTATTCACTGTATGTTGCTTAGGATCCCCGGAGGATTTCATGGTCCTGTGGTATAGACCCACAGAGATAGAATGCTGTTTTTCAATGGCAAGGATTTAAGGTCAAAGAAGATTTTTATTTACCTTTGAAAACATACATGGAAGGGCCATGGCATTCAGTAACCAAGACAAAATTTAGATGTATTTTTTCTGACTCCTGTTGTAATGAATAGTATAGATGAGGTCAATTGGCACCACTTCAATTTTTTTCAGAAGCTAGGAGTCCTACCCCTCCAAATAAATTACAATTGAGAAAATGGGAATAAATTTTAAAATGTGGGGCAGACCCCATATTTCTGACTTTAATTTTCCTATAGTAGGATACCTAAGAAGGTATTATTTCTAAGGGTTCATTGACACCCAAACAGTAGGTATTAAAATGAAACCCTACTCCTTTTCTAAGAGCAAATGTGTATTTGTCTGGGGAGAGGGAGGTAAGGAGGAGGTAGACATTGAAATCAAAATAATAACTACCTATATTGTATTGTGTTACCATTACAGAATATTTCCACTTATGTTATTTTGCTTGATGAACATAAAAACCTTAATGAGTAGAAGGAACGCATATTATTTTCCCCATTTTCTAGAAAGCAAAACAGAAACTCAGGGGGGTGAAGTGATCCTATAGCTTGAGTGTGATAAAATTAAGTCCTGAGCTTATGTTTTCTGACTCCAAATCCAATGCTGTTTTCACCAGAGTCATTATTAAAGCTTTTAGTTCAAGAATAAAAAAAAAATAATGTTTTATTTAAATAAACAAGAACTACTATATTTAGATGCCAATACTTCAGTACTATAAGAGACATACAATATATACACATATATGCATATATACATACACATACTCCTATATGCACACACATATATATGTGAAAAGAATAAAAGTGGAAGCAAATAAAAAAATGAATTGAATAGCAATGATTTGATTTGACTAAATACATTCAAAGAAATTTGTTCTAGAGGAAGAAACATTTTGAAGACATTCAGGAACTTATTTTCAAGATAACTCAGAGCAGCATATTCCAAAAGAATAGAAAAAATAAATATGGCACGATTCCTTGAACAAGCCGTCAGCAACTGCCAATTGATGTGCCTACTTTCTCTTCTCTTTATTTTTTATAAAAATGATCTCTGGATATAGGGAGGGTATCCTTGAAAAAAAAGTTATGAGAAAGGAATAAACAGGTTTTCTCAAAAAATTTTCTGTAACAGATCATGTTTTCACATCCAAACATTTCACTGAGAGATGTAGAAAATGTAATTTTTCTGTGATTTTTTCATTGGTAACAAAACACACACACACACACACACACACACACACATACACACACCTCTGACTCCATAGAGAAAAAAGCAGCTTTAAAGACTTTCTCTCCAACAAAGCAACTCCCAGGTGTATGGAAAGCCAATACAAGAATCCTGAGAAGATTGAACCACAGAAATAATTGTGTTCCATGATCATTTCACCATCAATATCAAATAAGGAATAAAAAGTGTTCACCACTATCATAAAGGCTGTTTTTTGGGGGGGAAGGATGGGGGGAATCCAAATGGGACAGGACAATTCCCCATTCTTCCCTTCAGTTGTTCATAGTTGTAAATGATAGTGTAATTATTACAGAGCGCTTTAAGCCCTCTTCATGGAAATCCATTGCTGTGCAGAAGAGATCACTCTAAGAGACCACACAGGAAGAGACAAACAATTCATATCACCCAGATTATGACATTTAATTGGATGGTAGCCAAGACAACAGGCCAGCACTGTAGCTGGACGATGCATTTGGTTCAGAAATGAGCGAGAAGAGAATGTACTAGAATGCATTTAGGGAATTTTGTAGAGGTTTCAGTGATTTACCATGTTCCTTCCCATCAAGAAAGCCCATGTTCTAGCAATGCTGTCTGGAGGTGAATCATGGAATAATGGCAAATCACAAAGAATACAAAAGACAATAAGTGGTAGTAGGCTTAAGATTGTTACTAATGGTGACTTTTGAGGATGGAGTGACAATAAGAACTTTTATCAGCTACATAGAACTAGAAAAGAAGGTAGATTGGTCACTTATCCAAAGCAATGGTTTCTATACGGAGATTGTACATATGCCCTTTACAGAATCATAAGATATTGGAGAAGGGTTTTTGCATGTTTGATGGATCATCTGTGAAGGGTTTATGCCATAACATGGCAACGGATCACCCAAAATGAAGAGGCATATGTAGGTCATGCTAATCTCAGGGAAAAAGAGTACACATGGTAGTGAGATTGCAGGAACATAGAAATATTGATGGATGTCCCAAGCCAAGTGCACCACCTTCACTCCCATCCTTGGGGTGATGCTGAGAGAAGGGCCAGCCATGGGCCACCTGCCAATTTGACAGTTGTGAATACCAATGGAATGAAGGGAAATGGAATATGAAAGCAAAATGAAGTCAGACTAGGAGTTGGGCATGTCATTTCCAAATAAACGTTTCATGCAAAAGAATCGAGTCTTTTCACAGCTGAAAATGGAGTCTTTAAATAAGATAAAATAAAAGCATTGCCTTAGCTTGTTCCAGGTTCTGTAATGAAATACAGTTTTCCTAATATCCTGTGACCTGAATTTCTCCCTGCTTTATGGATGCTATTCCTTGATGTACAAACCTGTATTTTCTCCAGTCAGCATTCCATGATGGCTGTCAAAATACAGGCCATGTATTATGCATATAGCATTACCGATTTAAGGTGTTTACTTGTCAAGTTGAAGAAATTCAAAAACGTCATATTCACTGAATCCGCATGGCTGTCACTGGGAGTTTTTCATGCCTTTGAATGAAACTTTTGATGAAAACAGTTCAGGTTTTCCCTTCACTTTTCCAGAAGGGGGAAACAGAGAGTATTTTAAATCCATGTTCTGGGTTATACAGTTGGCAGAAAACGTGTGTTTTCCTTGAGTCTAGAAGGATGGACCCTGAAGCTCTCCCTAGTTTCCTCAACAAAGATGCCATTATGTCTTTCAAAAAGATAACTCACTGTGGTCAAAATACATTCGGGGAAAAAAATAAAAATGAAGTTCAATCAGGAACAGAAAATTAACTAAAGCCAAGGATTTTTTTTCCTCTGAAAGTACGAAATAAAGTTATGTCCAGGAGAAAGAAAAAGTAAGATCTTTCCATTTTGTGGTATAAAGGATAGAGATAGTATCCATTAGGACTTGGGTCTGGAAGACCTGAGTACAAATCACACTTATTAGTTCTGTGAACCTGGGCATGAAACTTCATAAACTTTAAAGTGCTAATTAAATATTAGCTATTTTTACTGGTGCTGTTATTATTATTATTATTTATTTCAGTTCATGCCTTTTATATTACAAGAAGAAAATGTTATACTTCAGCCCTGGAAATTCTTTTCTCTAGCCTCAGTTTCTTTTATTTAGAACATGAAGAGGTTGAATTCAGTATATATGATTTGTTCTTTCCCTGAGAGATGATGATTTCCATAAAACTCCAGATATCTAAAATGCCAATATCATCTTTATTTCATTATGTCACCTTGGAAAGACAATTTGGCAAAAACAGGAAGCTGATGATAAAATAACCTTTGGGGTATATTTGAAGTTGATTTATCTGGAGGCAGCTCATGGTAGGTGTTTAGTTCTTTGTCCTGGGCACCTGGGAAAAAAGCAAGTGACCTCTCATTCCCAAGTATTTAATTCTTCAGTTATTTTATGCAGCAATCTGCTATGGAGATAGGTGGGGAGACACACAAAGTTAATGCAAACCCTGCCATCATACCTGCCCTCTGTGTGAATGGGAGCAAATCAGCACTTACTGAATTAAGCTAACAGTAACATTTACCATATGCTGCCCTCTGTAAAATTAATTTCAGCTGAATAAAAATTGTTCCTGCTTTGCTTAGTAATTATTCTAAGAAATTATCAAAGTCACATGAGATGGCCATTCAACTTTCCTAGTAGCCTAAAGATTTTCTCATTTTTCTTGTATATGTTTACTTCACATAACCCTGACTTATATTTATGCAAACATAAATATATTTATGCAAACATAAAAAAATACTCAGTATTAATGATTGAGACCCATAGTGCCAACTACCAAGGAATCAAAAAAGCAGAAATCAAGGGGCAGCTAGGTGGCGCAGTGAATAGAGCACCAGCCCTGGAGTCAGGAGGACTTGAGTTCAAATCTACCCTCAGACACTTGATACATTTGCTAGCCATATGACTTTGGGCAAGTCACTTAACCCCAATTGCCCTTCCCCCCCCAAAAAAAAAAACAGAAATCAAACTGGCTACTTTCCAAATTGGTTATACCCAGAAATCCACTTGTTAGACTTAGTGTGTAAGTCCGAGAGTTCACTGTAGGTTTGGGTAGCAAAATCAATGGTCAATCCTTATCTCAAATCCTTCAGGGTAGTCAACATGATTTTTAAAAAAGGAAGAAAGAGAGGAAGAAAATAGGTTGTAGAAGAGAAGGAAGAAGGTATGGAGGAAGGAGAGGAGGAAGAAAGAAGGACAAGAAGAAAGAAAAGAAGAGAATAAAATAAAGAAGTATAAAGAAAGTAGGGGGAAGGAACAACAAATGGATGAGAGAAGGGAGAAAAGAAAAAGAAAAGGAGAATGGAGGGCATGGAGGCAAATAAGGAATGGAAGGAGGAAAGGAAAGGAAGAAATGGAGGGAAGAAAGGAGATGGAGATAAAGATGGAAGGTAGAAGAATGGAAAAAGAAACAATTAACTGAAAGTTTGTTCCTGGAATGTAAATAGAGTGCAGATGTCAAAAATGGATTTATGGTTGATGATTTAACTTGTTGATTCAAAAATTGCTCATGAATGGTTTTCTTTCCATTGATATTCCAATACCCACGAATAATCTTGGGTGGCAGAATGAGGATCTGAAAAGGTCTCAAAAGGCTAGGATAGTAGGTGAAAGTCTTGATATTTATTTTTTTTAATTATTAATTAACAGATTTTCTCCTTACCTGTGATTTCACTCCTACGTGAAATACCTGGTGATGAAATTATTCCTTTGTGTCTTACAGTCTTGTAGAAAATTGCTTGGGACACTGAGAATGAAAGGAACTTCTCTAATGAGCATCCATATGACATAGTGAGACAAGAATTAACACAAGTTTTTCTGATCCCAAGGACATACCTCAATCTACGATGTCATACTGCCTTTATATTTAATAAAGATAAATACATTATCTTGATCTTAGTTTTAAAAGAACAACCAGCTATTGACTTAAGGATCAAGAGACCTGAATACTAATTATAGGTTTGCTAATACCCCATCACTTCTGGGCATTGTAGGCTTCTGACATTGCAAACTACGTCTTTTGGGGGAAAGTCACATCACCACTCTTTACCACACTTTTCTCAACTGTATTGTGAGTGGGGCAGAATAGATTGTTTTTTAAAAGTCTTTTAGAAAGTCAATCATCCTACAAAAATGAAAATTATCACAGAAAAAAGGGAGGGGGAACATTCATGTTTTCTAGATGAGAAAACATTTTCTGCATAAGGAAGAGATAAAAATCAGATAGTCATAACAGAGCACAAGATAAATTCGAATTTGCTATATACTTAGAAGATGTGGCCAGGAAACCATTTATGTAAAAATGACTTAGGGGATCTGGATGCAGCGTGAAGTCAATATGAAGAGCACTGTGACCTAGTAGCCAAACAGTAAATGTAATCTTAGGTAGTCTATGGAACAAGGGAAATGTACTCTTCCCAGGTCTGGAGTACAGGTACCATATTTTAAGAAAAAAATTTGACACACTGGAGAAGGTTCATAGGAGTTCAATTAGAATGATGAGGAGACTTGAAATTGTCTTACACGTGCATTGGTTGAAAGCACTGAGGATAGCTAGCCTGGAGATGAGGCAACTTGGGGAAAATATAACCAGCTTCATATATATGAAGTATTGCCATGTAGAAGAGGTATTGCAATTTGCTTTATCCCAAAGGTAAAGTAGGATGAGTGGGTAGAAATTGTAGGAAGGCAATTTTCAGCTACATATTGGATGAGGAAAACTTTACTGACAATTAGAACTGTCCAAAACTGGAATAGACTACTTCATGGGGTAATGAGCTTTACATTGCTGGAGGTCTCTAAGCAGAACCCAGATGACCATTTCTTGTGATATTGTAGGAGAGATTCATGACGTCCTGTCTGACTCTAGGATTCTAGGATTATCTTAGTTTGTACATTTCCCATGCCTAGGGAAACATTTATTTTATTTTATTTTAATCAACACTAGGGCTTTTCAATAGTGTTTCCACACAATTACACTGATTACTTTACTGTAATCAATTGGTTTCATAACAGCTTTCTATGAAGCCATATCAGAAGTCAGTTTTGTCTAGAATTGTATTAGAAAGCAAATAAAATTGTTTGCGTCTCTAATATTCCTCAGAGGAGATCCTGGATGTGCTTATTTTTTGTCACTCAAATTTTTATTAAGCTGTAATTACCTTGCTTAGATTTTCACTATGTTCTAAATTCAATCCGTCATGTTCTAATCCTAATTTTCACTTCTCTACTGTCTTCCAGGGTTCACACCACCAGGAATGGACAGGTCATCCCCAGACAACAGTCCAGTCCACGGGATGTTACGTCAGCCATCCATCACAACTGGGGTCAACATCCCCATCATCACTGAGCTAGGTAAGGGGTTGAATTTACAACCTGTTTTCTTTTTCCTCCTTCATATGGGGAAGGAGGAAATAAGCTCAATTCCATGCCTTTTCTCTTTTTGGAAAACATCCCACCAGGAATATAGACAGTTAGTGTGAATACATGAGAAAGCTACATGACATCTTGGTACTGGGGAAGTGGTGGGAAGGTTGAGAAAATTTTCATTTTCAATAAAGGCTGAATTCCTGCTTCCTTCCTATTGGAATCTGTTCCTGAAAATGCAGCAGAGGAGGATTTTTAGTGATGAGTTCTATCCCATTTTCTATAATGGTTTAGTAAGTTAGCCTCAGCCACAAGGGACCATCTCTTCTGGGTATCACAGCAATGAAATAATGAGGTAAATTCTCCCACCTTTGTATGAAATTTAAGATCATCCAGTCATAGAAACTGGGTGAGTTGGAGAAGCAGGCTTATTTTTCCCAAGGATAATTGACTACAGTTTAATCCCTCCATACAAGCTAAGGTTATATTTCACGCCACTATGGCCCAATAGACTTTAGCATTTTAAGGACCTTGGACTATCAGGAGGTGGCATTTAAAAGAACATCTACTGAGCTCTGGGTGGCCAAAGGCAAACTAGCAAAACCATTAAATTGTTTCCCATCTCCCCCCCCCCCCATTGCACATACCACTGGGGGCCTTTTGTCCTTTTCTGTCAGTACTGTATCTCTCTGACTCCCTTCCTTTTCTCTGTCTCTGTACTTTCTTTTCCCTCCCTCCCCTCCCTCACCCTAAATTGTTGTACCCTATTAGCGAAGCCTGGCAAACTTCTGCCTTTGGTTTCAATCAATCAGGAAAAAAACAGTGGGACGCACATTCTCATGATAACCGAACTGGGTAAGAAGTATCGTTTGCCTTCACGTTGGTGTCTTTTGTTCTATCTTTGGTGCTCCAGCCCTCATCAGCTTGTTCTTTCTTTCTCTGGCTGTAACAGAGAGGCTACCCTCATGGCGCTGCTTTGAATGTGTTTTATTTGCGGCTCTGGTTGGAATCAACTGTCTTGCTCTGGCCTTTCTTAATGATTTTCTTTTTTTTTCCCCACCCAGCATCTGCAAACCTTTGATCACACCCGGCTGACCTGGCAGCTGTTTCTATAGCATCTTCACACCAATTCATTTTCTTTGGCCTGGGTCTTTTTTTCTTTTTTCCTAGCACATCTCCCTCCCCTTCCTTCTCCTCCCTCCTCCACCCCCCCACCCTTTTCTCTTTTATTTTCTTCTTCCAACCCTCTGTCAGCTTGACTGACATATCTTCACAACTCTCATAGGAAGTCAAAGAAGAAATATAAAAATTTCAAAATACAAAACCAAAGATTGTGCCTTTCCTCCAGCTGTTTATTTTCCTTTGTTCTGACTTTATTCACCTCTTTTACTAGACCTTGTCTCAGATGCCCAGGTTTGGAGGCTACCAAGGCAGTCGAGCTCTGGGGAGATACCTTCTTCTTAAAGCCAGCTTATGAGAGGGGTTGAAAGGGTTAGATTAGCCAGCCACCATGGCAGAGCACTGCCCCAGTGGTCTGACCCCATCTTGTCCAGAGACCTTCCTGGAAAATTCAGAATAGAGTCTCATCAGGAAGATAAAAGTGTGAAGCAGCAGCTAAATTTGTCAAGTTCATATATGACTCCCCATGACTTGGTCAATGACACTCTGGACCCAGATGAGTAACAGGAAGTGTCAAAATGGGGGATTGGTCTTATGAACCAGACAGATAGAATCAGTAAAAGTGCTGGGGAAAGCACCTCCTTCAAATGGCAAATGAAACTCACAATCCATTTCTTGGTCTCCCAATATATTTCAGAACAAGAGAGCTTTTAACACAGTAATCTTGCTTGTAAGATGTCCAGAAGCCGAGGAATAAATTGTCAGCCATTCAACACTGCATTATCGTAGATGTGACTATTTATCAGAACGAAACTCTCTCAGGTCAAAAGTAAAGTGTCTCTGTTCTGTTTGCAACTGTGGGATAGGTGTCTTCTAATATTTATAGCATTTTCCTGAGAGCTTCAGTCTTTGAATTGACTGTCACATAATCTTAAGTCTGTAAACCTCAAGAGGTCATACAATCTAAGCCCCTGTCCTAGGAGAAAGACCCCCCTCCCAGCTGAGGAAGGGGTTCTCTAGCCTTCTCTAAAGATCTCATTCAAAATGATTCTACCTCTTTCAACCTGTAATGGTATTTCTCAGTCTTCATGATCAGTAATTACTCTTTATATCCACACCATCTCATGTTCCAGAGTTGAAGTCCATTTCTCCTTGTTTTAACCATAATAATACCTGACATTTCTGTAAAGTGTACAGAAATCTTAACAGTTTCAAAGGGCTTTCACGGCCATTATCTCATTCTGTTCTCATGGAAAGCTTGTGAGATAGGTAATCCCCATAGTCTCATGCCTATTTAACAGATGAGAAAACTGAGCCTGAGAGAGAGAGAGTAAGTGACCTACTGAAGATCCCAGAATTAATAAGTGACAGTCAGAATTTGAACCCAGGTCTGCTGACTCCATGCCAAATGCCCATATCACTTCTACTCTCTTCAATAGGAAGGAAGAGAAGATAGTGATCAACTTTATTTCATTATGCTTTGTACATTTAAAAATTATAATTTAATCTCCCTTCAGCCTTCTCTTCATGAAATTATTGCTCCAAAACCAACTAAAATCATCAAGGCCCTATTATTTGCTAAGAATACTCATTTAGCTTTAGAAATCCTATTTTCAAGAATTTAAAACTCCCCAAATCTCTCCTTGGACAATTTCCCAGCCTCAACTGTCTATATCCCTTTAAAATTGTGGAATTGTATATAGGGTTTTCTTTAGAATCTTCCCAATAGCTCTTTTTATGACTTAAATGTTCTAACATGTCATAAGAGAAGAGTTGGCCATATGCCATTTATCTTCATTACTGATTTCTCTCTCTAAACTGCAGTATTTCCTTCTCCTTAGGACCCAGAAGCACCCCCTGCCCATTTTCTTGGCAAACATGTAATAACCAGCAACCATTCAGGGTGCCCACATTCTGATGATGATTTTCTTTTCATTAAATTTCTCACACTTGTGAGCTGCTATTATAAACAAAATTGGATTTTACTTTTCAAAAACAGATCATAAAGTATCCTTAGTCAGAAGCACATGTCTTCTCTCCAGTGGAGCCATAGCTAGGGTAAAGTGACTGGGACCTCGCCCTGGTTATGGGAATTCAGAAGATGCTAACAGTACTCATAAGGTACAAAAATAGCTGAGTTTAACATATTAACAGTTGAAATAGCATCCTACGAAATAACATGCTTCCTTCCTCTGGTAGTCATACTTTGAGGTGAGCTACCTTCTCTGGCCTTGTCCTATATCCTCATCAGATGTTTCACAGTAGCCCCTAGTGTCTCTGTCTCCCCACCATTGACCACTGGGACCTTTCCCCCATACTCAACTGAATGTAAAGGTGATTTGAGAGTATATTTTCTTCCACTTGACCTGAGTGAAGAAGTTGTTAGTTACAGCTTTGTCCATCTGTCATTGGGTTATTTATTCATTTCCAATGTGAACCAGTGTCATCAGAAAGAACCAGCAGTGGCCTACCATATATCCTAGGTTAAATGGATTGAGTTCTAGAGATTATAAATACCCACTAAAAAAATCCACCCTAGGACATTCTCGTGAAACTAGGGTTTCTAAGTGCCCAATGAAAAGAGTAAGAAGTCAGAACGCTCAGAATGGTAGACCAAATGGAAAACTAGAAAATTTATGAGAGAAACAATATAATAGCTTCTAGTTTAATGATGGGGGTGAAGAAGGAATGAATATGGAGTAAAGTTGGAAAGATGGTTAATGAATATCGTACCTTTCTACATCTTACTCTAGAAAACCAGAATGGGATCTTTAAAGGTTAACTCTATGCTATTGTCCTCCCTTTCTCTCTGTTTTTTCTTTCTTCTATCCCAAACAGAAAAGACTTGAGATAAGGCACTGATATTTAGATTTTTTTTCTTGTTACTGACTACAGCATGGGAGAGATTTTAAAAAAAATCCCAAGAAAAAGGGTTACTGCTGATGAAGTTAGGACATCAAGAACTTCAACTTACTAACTTACTTTCATGGATAGATAGATAGATAGATAGATAGATAGATAGATAGATAGATAGATAGATAGATAGATGGATAGATAGATAGATTACATACACACAAATGCCAATTCCTGAGGTCACATTGGGAACTAACATCAATTTGTCACTTTATCTTTCCTAAGTTGATGACATCTCTATGACATGATCAGTCAGTCTTTAGTTTCATGCTTGGAGAGTCTTTACTGGCCACATAATTTGGCATCAGTCTATTTAAAGAGAATTACATAAGAGAGTAAGTCATTTGGGAAAGAAAAAAGAGAGCTTGAATCACCCCATATAGTCCAAAAGCCTCACATTATTTTTGCTGATGAGAAACATCATATCTGCTGGTGATGTTGCCCACCTTGATTTTTTGCTCTGGGGTTGGTGGTAACATTAAGCCTTTAGCAAGTGCCCAGTAAAAAAGAAGCTCCTTTAGGACAGGAGCTCTTTCATTTTTGCCTTTGTATCTCCAGTACCCAGCACAGTATCTAGCACACAGTAGGCACTTAATAGCCACTTGGTGATGAATGAACATCTGCTATGTGAAGAGCACTGGGGCCATGCCAAGACAAAATCCAGCGTGGCAACTAATGATATATTCAGATCATCTGCTTGCATAGTGAACTCTTTACTCATCACCGTTTGGGGGTCCTGGATCTTCAAATTTGATAGTAGGGAGAAATCCCAGTTTATTTCTCTGTGCTGAAAGCCACTATCTGTCTGAGCAAGAATTCAGTCAGTCTAAAGATATGGCTCTTATGGTATCCCTACAAGAAGGCCTTGCTTTTTGCCATTGATCTGAGAGTCATCCAAGAGGAAATCATCCCCACTCTTTGAGTCCCTATGATGTCAGCCAAGGGGCTTACCTCATGAATCCAAGAACTACAATTTCTATTCCCCCCTCACTTCCACCCTTGCCACTCCAGGATCCATATTTCCCCCTCCATTTTAGCTTCATTTCCAGTGCCATCAAAGAGACTGCTTATTGCCTCTAAGCCATTATAATGCCAGGCTTTTTTTATTTGTTTATTCACTTAGCTTAACTCACAAGGCGAGACACTGGTCACTGATTGATGTCTTATGACTTTTTTAGTGAATGATACTAACGTTCAGTTTTTGGACCAAGACGATGATGATGACCCAGATACGGAGCTGTATCTCACACAGCCATTTGCATGTGGGACGGCATTTGCTGTTAGTGTCCTGGACTCACTCATGAGTGCGGTAAGTAAGAAAATTCGGTCCCTGCCTCCATATTGTGCGAGGAACCTCAGCCAGAAACACTGATGTAGAGAAATGAAAGGACAGAGGTTCTGAAAAGGCAGAAGTGAATCCTAAACTGTCAGGAGATTGAAGGGTGTAATAGTGATGGTTTGGTGGAAAGGACACTAGATTGGGAATTGGAGGAAGGGGATGCAGATCCTGGGACTATTACTACCCATCTGGTGCAGTCATTTAAACTCACTGAGGCTCAAATATTTACCTGTAAAAAGAGGGAGCTGGAGTAAAAGATGACCTTAGAAGTTCCTTCTAATTTGGAATCCATGTTTCTTTTAAACAGTTTATTTCTTTTAGCACATATTTCAGAATCAAGGTATTTGTTTGCTTAAGAATGGGATAATAAAGGTTTCCATCTAGTCAGATTGTAGATAGCTTGAAAACTCAGATTTGCCATTTTTATTAATTTATTAAACAAGGAAAGTATGTCAAAACAGACTAGGGTTATTATGAATTCTTTCCTTAGAATAAAAAAAAATAGGTTTGTTATACATTAAAGCCTTATTTTTACTTAATTCTCATCAATTCACCAAAATAGATCAGAGAAGGACCTCTTCAAATCAAAACTTTTTAAAACATGTTTAATTTGCTTCATGCATTAGAAAAAACAAACCAACCTACAGTTTAAAACAAAAATTTCAGTTTAATTTTTTTAGTTTATTCTTTTTCCTAGAATAATAGGTCATAGGATTAGAGTTGAAAGGGACCTTAGAAATCATTAAGTCCAACTCTCTCATTTTCCAGATGAGGAAACTCAGTCCCAAATACATTAAGTAACTTGCTCAGGGTGATGAAACTAGTGTTTGATGCAGGATTTGAACTTGGGTCTTCTTGACTTCCTGTCCAACACTCAGTCCATTATGCCATTTACCTGCCTTGATGTGAGTGAGGTCTGTACCTCCATCTTTTCCCACCAGAGGACTCAATATATATATATATATATATATATATATATATATGTATATATATATAGTGTGTATATATATGTATACATATATGTATATATATATATGTCTTATGAGGTGGGTAGATTGTTTATGTTTCTTCTCCCAGACTTCCCATAGGTCTATTCTCTTGGAGACCTTCAAATCCAACAACTTTGCATCCTGCTCTCCTGGCTTACAGTGGTATCTCTTCTAGGAACAAAGGCAGAGAGCCCATTGGACCTAGTTCATGCACACCTGAAAAGACCAGAATTAATGAGGGAGACTGCAGAAACAATACAAGATAAGCGTCATTAAATAGGCCTAATATACTGCACCTCTGACTTAAAAATCATTTCAGCAATTCATTCCTTTAGAAATCTCATTTTACCTCTGATCTTAATTAGAAAGATTTCAGAAGACCATTTACGTTCTTTGAAGATTAAAATGTTTATAGGTGACCTTCCTTTAGAGCTTTGAACCGCACTATCAAAATTAAAAAGCAAAATTATAAAAGGGGACATTGCCTTTAGGTAGGTATTCTCCTTCAGATTTTTTATTTCAAATTACTCTGTCCCAAAGATGGAATGTAGGTGTTCAGTAGCAATGCTCTCTGACTTCTCATACAGACATCCATTGGAATGTAGGTGATGGTGTTGGTGCTGTGTATGTGTGTGTATGTGTGTGTGTATATGTGTGTGTGATAATAAGTACATAAGAACTGGAGTCACATCACTCTCTTCATCATCAGAGAGAGTGAGGCTGCAAATCATTTTCCAAATTGGACCATTTGACTAGATATTTCCCATTTCCAAAACAGAGACTTTAGGGGAGAATGAAACAAATGCAATAATAAATATCACAGGTAGATGTTATCAGTTTTTACCTGCAGATGATTGACTTATGTCCATCTATTTAAAATGTACTCCATGACAGGGGTAGGGACCAATCCTGTGATTTCATTGGCATAGGGAACTCCTGAGAGAGGAAATACCCTCTAACAATGCAGGTCAACACTTTCTCAACCCCATAAGAAAGTTCTATGTAGAGCAGTAGTTCTTAGTTTTTTTTTATGGTTCCCACTGGAAACCTATGGACTTATTCTTAGAATGAGGCTTTCAAATACATAAGATAAAATACATAGGATTACAAAGCAAATTAGTTATATTGACATTCAGTTATCAAAATGTGCAACATGGACCCCCGGCTGAGAACTTCTAATATAGGATCACAAATTTAGACATGTCAAGGGCCTTAGTGGTCAAAAAAATCCAACCCCCCTCATTTTACAGAGGAGGAAATTGAGGTACAAAAGGTTAAGTGAATTGCCAAGGATTATATAGTTAGTGTCTGAGATGAAATTGTGAATTCGGGTGTTCCCAAGTCCAAGTCCAATGCTGTATCTATAATGTTATACTTCCATTGCACATTTTCTATGGCCTCAGTTGGTAGGCATTTACAGCT
>NW_027187339.1:4084360-4105358 GCF_028583685.1 Petaurus breviceps papuanus | reverse complement strand
TGGTTCCACTGATAACTAGATTTCCGAAAACCAAACCAAAACAACACAACAACAGAAAAAAAAATCCATCACCTGTGAATTGCTCAATTCATATTTTGGGTTGTTAAGCTGCTTCTTCTATTTCTCCTTCTTCTTTCTTCTTCCTTTTCTTTATTATCAGACTGGGTTTTATCAAGAATTGAGAAGAGCTGTTGTAATTAAACACAACTAAGAAATGAAGGGAAACTATATGACATGAGTAAGAGCCTTCCACACAACGGGAACCGAAGAGAGAACACATTCCAGCTTAGGCAGCCGTTTACAAACAACACTGAAACACAATTCCATTTAGATGTTGATGATCTCCTTTTTTCTCACCCTCTTCTCCAAACTGCCATTTAATCAGGTGTCTAAACACTCACAGAATATTGTCCCTCATAATTCAACTCCTGCTGCTCACTGCCTCATTTGTGGAAGGAATAATCTTTCCATTCATCACACCCATTCCCAGAGTAACAGATAGGGATGCTCCAGATGCCATGTCATGGTACTGTGGAAATCAACACCACAAATACCTCCTGAGAGAAAGAATAATGACATTTATGCCTAGATAGCTCTGAGAAGAACATCACAATTTGGAAATGCATTATTCAAGCTGAAGTCAGGGCACTGTTCACAGGGCAGTTGTGGGGAAGCTTATAGACCAGACAGCGTGGCAGCATACAGTCCCTCCTTCCCACTGAGGACTATTGCTGGTCCTCAAGGTTATGTTGACCCACAGTTCTCCCATCCTTCTGGGGAAAGTGGCTGAAGAAGCACAGTGTGCCTTTGAATTCTACCATCCGGTATTTCCAAATGTCATCTCTCAAGATCCTTTCTTATGTAAGCTCTGACTTTCATCATAACCAAAGGGAGGGGCAAGAGGGAATCTTTCTCCATCCAGTACTGGCAATAGCATCCTATGTGCCCAGATCCCATTTGTCACTGGCCTTCATTTAACCTCTGAAACCCACTTCTCACCAAATTATTGACTTAAATCACCATTCTTGCTTACATTATTATAGTGGTGAGGAAGAACAAAATAATAATAAACTAACAATATTCTCTACAAAACCAATGACTTGATACCATGTCTCTATCAATAATTGACATTTATATATTGATTTGTAATTCATTAAATACTATATATATATATATATATATATCATGTCTTATGGACCTCAAGAAAACCATGCAAGGTTAACTGTAACAGGTATCATGACTTTCATTTTAGAGATGCAGAAATTGAGACTCAGAGATGTTAAGGTATTTGCCTTCAGTCATATGTTTTGTGGGATTTGATCTTGAACCATGTCCATTACATCATGCTAACTCCTCATGTCTAGAATGGTGCCTACAAGTGTGATAGGAAGAATTACAGACGTACAGTTAGGAGGCCTGGGTTCAAGTCCAAATCCCAACACTTTCAAGCTGTCATTAGCTTTGGCAAGTAGCTTAACCTTCATCTCTCTGAGACCCAATTTTCTCAGCTATAAAATGAGGCATTTGAATTAGGTGATCTCTAAATTCTCTTTCAGCTCTAAATCTATGATTCTATTATCCTAAAATTCTCTTTCAGCTCTAAATCTATGATTCTGTTATCCTATAATTTCTAAGCCTCAGTTTTCTTCTCTGTTAAATGGGGAGAATTAGCATCATTGAATCCTCATCACAGGATTGCAGTACACAGAGAGATCATCATGAACTTTGTACACTTGAAAGTACTTTGAGGATAAAAAGTTATTGTATATGCTATAACATTTAATATAGAATTATACACTAACCATATAATTTTGTCATCATCACATTGATCTATCAGATGCTCCAATTCAGTGAAGTAATGTAAAATGTGATGTCCTCATGTATTAATTAATATGCCCTTTTGTCCCTATGGGTAAAAAAAGGAGCAATAATTATGACCTTCAGAGGACTGTGAAAAAATTGAGGCTCAGAAGACTCAGAGTCAATATACATATCCCAAAAATCTTCATGCCATTTAAAACTTTGATAGCTAATAAACAAAAACTATACCATGGAGAGTAAACTCTTTATGTGCTCTGGTCCTTTCCTAGGCAGAGATCTGTAGCACTCTGGTCATTAATAGCCCAGCCAAAATGAGCAAGACTGCACATTGTTCAGGGAAGAAACAAACAGCATTTACAGTTAATAATCCTAGACATTAACACTAATGAGTTTGATTTTATGAGTATGTGCTTGTGTGTATGTGTGTATTTAATGAAGTTCATTTTTACAGTCGGACTAAACTGGAACCTTGGCCTCTTCTCAAAAAACAAATAAACCAAGAAAGATGTGGGTTGGTCCAGTCTCTAGAATATGGTACATTGGAACAGGGAAATTTCCCTTTATGAAGGAACCATTCACTAGAGATACTGAAGAGCCATCACAAACCTTAAAAAAATTGTGATGTTTCTTAAGTGTCTCTAGAAAATGGCCTCTTGGCCAGTTTTATAGTTTGCATGGAGTCAATCATGGGGCCATCAACCTTTGGATTTTGCCATCCAGACATTGTCATAGAATTTGAGAGTTAGAACCTCAGAGGTCATCTAAGAGCGCAGCCTCTCCAGAAAGGGAATCCCCAACAAGTGGTCATCCAATCTCTGCTTGAGGACCTCTCAGAAGGGGAAACTCATCACCTTTTGAGGTAGCCTGTCCCATTTTTGAACATCCCTAATTACTAGGAAGCTTTTTCTGATATCAAGACTAAATTTGAAATTCTCACCCATTCTTGGTTCTGCCCTGTTAGGGCAAACAGAAAGGGAAACTTATTTCTTCCCCTTTTGTGACATACTTTCAAATACTGGAACACAGCTATCATGCCTCCCCTGAGACTTTCTTCTTCTGGGCTAATCATACCCAGTCCCCTAGTTTCCCCTCATATGGCAAGGATCCATGGTTCTTCACTATCTTGCTTGTCTTCATCTGAATACTTGCCAACTTATCAATGTCTTTCTCAAGCCACAGTGCCCAGAACGGAAAACAATACTCCAAGAAAGGTCTGACAAGGGTTGACTACAGTGAGATGATCACCTCCCTATTTCTGGAAGCTATGATACTCTTAATGTAACCCAACGTCAAATTTATTATTTTGGCTGCATATCACCCTGGTGATTCACAATGAGCTTGTAGTTCATTAACCCCTCCCCCTCAGTTATAATTCAGAACAACTGCTATCTAGATAGAGATCTTCCCCCAACTCATTTTTGTCAAGATGTTCTATAAGACTTTACCTCCATCCCTACTGAATTTCATCTTAGTATATTCAGCCCAATGCTCTCACTTGTCATGATCTTTGGGGATCCTGACTGTTATCCAGCAAGTTAGACATCCCTGCCAGTTTTGTGTCACAGAAAATTTGATCAGCATGCCATCTTTGCTCTTATCCAAGTCATTGATAAAAATGTCAGACAGCACATTGTCAAATACAGATCCCTGAGGTACTCCACTGGAGACTGGCTGCCATGCTGACATTAATTATCACCAACTGCCCTTTGAACTGTCCCATTCAGTAGATTCCCCTCCACCCAAGCCTCATGATCTAACAATGGTTAGTTAGTCCTTGGGTCTACTTACATGTAGGCTCCATTCAGCCAACCTAGTCCAACGCGACCTAATCCAATTCAGTGAGCATTTATTAAATGTCTGTCCAAAGCATTAGAGCTAAAATGAAGGGGAAAAAAGGTTCTTCCCTCAAGGAGTTTTTTAATGTAGTGGGAATGGAGGGAGGATATAATATATAAACAAATAATTGGGAATCTTTAATTCATTGTGTCTCCAGTGCCTCACATATAATAAAACTTAATAAATACATAGTGTTTGATGATAATGATGAACGGGTTGATAAGCATATATATATATATATATATATATATACATATATATGTATGTATAATGGTAAGAGAGAGAGAAAGAGGAGTGAGTATGGTGATCAGGAAACACTCCTTGAAATTCAAAGTAAATCACATTGTCAGGCAAGAAAACGAAAACCCCCCTTGTGGCTATGATCTAAGTGGTAGATAGATGTTGGTCTTGGTATGAAGGGTTTTCAGGTGTGGAATAGGATTGTCTACTCAATTTAGAATGCAGAACCATAGGCTCATATTTTAAAAAAAAAGCCCTTGCATTTATATAGTACACATTTTACACAGTATTTATATAGTACATTTATATAGTTTGTCAAGCCCTTTTCACAACAAATATAGTACAATGGAAAGGATACTGAATCGATAGTCCTAGAACCTAGGTTCATTGTTCATATCTTGTCTCAGGCATTTATTAACATATGACTCTGAGTAAGTCACTTAATCACTTTTCCTCAGTTTCTGTATCTGAAAAATAGTAATGTTACAAAAAATGAGGTACTTACCTCATAGAATTGTTTTGAAGACCAAATGATATAGCATATGTTAAGTGCTTTGTAGACCTCAAAGTACTTATAGAAATGCTAGCTCTTGGTTGGACCTCTCTAGATATGTGATTCTATTATCCTCAGTCCTGTGATGTATGAAATATGGTTATTACTACCCCTGTTTTGGAGATGAAGGAAATCAAAACTCCTAGAGATTGCATGGCTTTCTAGTCATATTCCTGGAACATAGCTGAACACAGACTCAAACTCAGGTCTCCCAGTTTCTAATCCCATGGTCTTCCCCCTCTCACCCCTCCCCCCATGCTGACTTTTAAATCAAACGTGGCCCAAAGTAGATGGAAAATAGCAAATGGCTCTCTCTCCTCATAAGGAAAAAAATGCTAAAAATAAAAACCTACACCATGAAAGCTGGCAAATATAAAAAATGGCAGCTATGACATGGAAAATGACAATTTTAGAGCAATTATAAACGCAAGGCAAAGTGCCATTAAAGTTAAAGCAATGTTATTAAAAGATGTGTTAATTTTCAGTTAAATTTTCTATAAAAGACCAATTAGTTTAAAAGGCTTGACAGCATTAACTATGAAACATAAGCTCTGGTAATTATACTTAAAAAAAAAGAATGCTTGGTTATAGCATACTAGAGAACAGCCCCAAACATTTTCACCCAACCATAGCTGCCTCAGCCTTCAGAACTCAGGCTAGATGGCACTGCGGGCTCAGATATCTAGATATGAATTTACTTGTCATTCATAGTGGTTGGTGTTCCTTTCACTGTTCAATGTTCTGCCTTCTCTCAGAAATCACAGAAAGAGCAAATGCCAATGCCAGGAGGGCCTTGGACATCTTCAAGTCTAAGGTTCTCCTTTTACAGATGAGGAAATCAGCCCAGAGAAGCTGTTACCTACCCAAGGTCACACAGCTTATCAATGACAGTGTTCATTCCACTGTACTGTTGCCCTCACAGGCAACAGACAAGGTCCTAACTAAGTTTTCTCATGCTATCTGGGGCCTACTAGGCAAAGTTCTGTAAATTATTTAAAAAATTACTTGTAAATTATTTGCAGGTGCTTTAAATAAGGTCAGAGACCATAGGGTAGATCCCATGGGACCTTACTCTGGATTGAATCCAATAAGCAATTATTAAGGGTCAGCTAGTTGGCATATTTGATGGAGCACTAGCCCTGGAGTCAGAAGAACTGAGTTCAAATCCAGCTTCAGACACTTAATAGCTAGGTCCATGGACAAGTTACTTGCCCTCCCCCAAACATTTATGAAGTGTATGCCAGAGGCAACTTGGTACAATGGTAAAGACCTGACTTATGAGCCAGAAGAACACAACTTCAGGTCCTGCTTCTGACATCTTACTGACTTATTGACCATTTTGAATTGATCTAATGCCCTAGGGTTCTAGACAACTCTCCAAAACTCCAAGTTCCAGAGGAGGTACTGTCTGCATTAGTACAGGTAATTTCTTCATCCAAAAGTGCCTCATCCTCTGTCAGTGAAAGCCTCAGCCTTGTTTTTTTCATTAGGTGATGGAGCCATACAGACAAAAATGAAAGAATACTTGCCCACAAAGAGCTAACAATCTACTGGGAGAGAAACTTGTATAGAAATAAAAAATACTAATAATAGCTAGCAATCGTATGGCAGCTTAAAATTGGCAAAGCACCTTACACCATCTCATTTGACCTGCACAATGACTCTGTGAGGTAGATGTTGTTACTATCCCTGTCTTACAGATGAGAAAACAGGGGTTGAAAGAGGTTAATTAATTAATCACACAATTAGTAAGATTCAAATCTAGAGCTCAGTATTTGATGTTGAGTCATTTCTGTCATATGTGACTCTTCGTGACCCCATTTGGGCTTTTCTTGGCAAAGATGCTGCAGTCATTTGCCAGTTCCTTCTCCAGCCTGTTTTACAGATGAGGAAACTGAGGCAAATAGAGTTAAGTGATTAGTCTAGAGTAACACAGCTGGTAAGTGTCTAAGGCAGGATCTGAATTCAGGTCTTCCAGGCTCAGTGCTCTATACACTACATGATCTACCTGCCCCATCTACTGAGACAACTAATTTGACAGCTATGTCAAGTTTGTTTTTTTAAGTAATTTTATTTAGGGTAGAAACTAACAACTCATAGGGGAAAGTCAGGAAAGGCCCTTTATAGGAGAGGGCCCTTGAGCTAAGCTTTGAGCTAAGGAAATTAAGAGGTAGAGATAAAGAGGGAGAACATTTGGGAAAGATCTGGAGGATAGACTGGACAAATTCAGGGAGGCAGAAGATTGAATGTCATTTATGAGAAATGGGCCAGGATAGTTGGAATACTGCAACACCCAAGTGCATGAATAGGAGTTTTGTGAAATCATTGGGGAAAGACTGATTGCAGCTAGTCTGTGAGGGACTTTAAACATCAAAGAGTGATGTTTGTATCTTGTCGCAGAAGCAGAGACAGGGAACAGGTAGCTATTGAAACTTCTTGAGCAAGGGAGTGACAGACTGGTCAGACCTGTGGTTTGGAAATATCAATTTAGCAGCTGTGTAGAGAGTGGTTTGGAAAGTCTTCAGACCCATTTGTGGGTCTCTGCAGAGTAACACTCTCCCAAATGCGAATATCCACTGATAGCAGTTACTAGGACAGCATCAGTTATAAGGCACAGGGCTAAATTGGACAAATGCCTTTCCCTCTTTACATCATAGTTTCCTTCCAAGATTTTTTCCAGCTCTAAATCTATGACTCTGTGTTTGGGAACCAACAGCAGAAAGAGAGATGTTGTGTAGGCAAGCTTACAGCATTATCTTTAATTATGACTCAGATTTGCATAGCACATAAGATTCATAAAGCACTTTCATAGAGTCATCATTAGTATGGATTTCATTAATTGCCTCTTATCAAGCTTACTGCCCCCTCAGATCCCCAGATCTTTTTTCAGATGAATTGCTGTCTATTCATGCCTCCTCCATTTTGAAAACTTTAAACTCTAGCATCAGACTTTTCCATTTGTCCTTAGTATAGTCCATGTTATTTGCTTGGGCCCAATGTTTTGGCTTCTCGGCATATTTGTGACTTCCAACAGTGCCATGAGATATATCTGTTATCTCCCCAATGGAACTTAATTTAAAAACTTGAGCAGGATACCATACTATGACTTTGTCCAGGACATTGATAACAAGTCTCAAAGTGGCACAGGGTCAGTTACAGAACCTGATCTAGCAACTTGGTAACCCTGTCAAAAAAAGGCGATCATTCTGGAATGGCCCAATTAGAAAGGACTTCCCCATATCTCAGGTGACCTAGAATGAGCAGAGATGATGATAATAAGGGAGGAAAAGAAGGGAATAAACATTTATTTAGCATCTCTGTGTCAGACACTGTGCTAAGTACTTTAAACATAATATCTTAATAATTATCTTGTTATGCATAATAACACTAAGAGCTAGGCACTTATACTTTCAGGTTTGCAAAGTCACATATGTGCATATATGTATACGCATGTACATCTACAGTCTCATTTTATCCTTACAACCCTATGAGACAGGTGCTATTATGATCTCCATTTAACAGAAAAGAGAACTATGATTGGGAAAGGGTAGAAGATTTGCCTAGGGTCACACAGCTAGTAAATATTTGAGTCAAGATTCAAACTCAAGTCTTCTGGACTATGTGCTATACCACTTAATTGCCTCTGAACTGAAAATCATCTGTTTCTATGTTGGCATGCATACTCTGGGCTTTTCTAATAATGATTTGGATCATTTTCTCTGGGCAGTTCTCCTGGGACAGTAGTAAGCAAAGCGGGAAATGCTTGCACTAGCATGCTCATACTGGGATGCTGTTGCATAGATAGTGATGAGGTGGTGAGAAGTGCCACACACCCGCTATCAACATGCCTGTTGTAGCATGCAGGAAGCTCCAACTTCTATCTTTTATGTGTTCTAAAGAGATCGGGCTATTCCTCGCAGCTTTGTCATCATGCACAAAAAGACTCTGAGTTTTTTCTTTTTTTTGCTTTTTGGAGGACAATTGGGGTCAAGTGACTTGCCCAAGGTCACACAGCTAGTTTTTGTATTAAGTATCTGAGGCCGGTTTTGAACTCAGGTCCTCCTGACTCCAGGGCCGTTGCTCTGTTCACTGTGCCACGTGGCCGACCCAACTCTTGAGTTTTTCTAATAAGGATTTGGATCATTTTCTCTGGACAGTTCTCTTGGGGCATCAGTAAGCAAAGCAGGAAATGTGATTAGGTGCCTAACCCGTACTTGTGTTAGCAAGGTAGCATGGACATCCTAGTTTCTTGTTGTGTAAATAGCTAGGAAGTTGTGAAAAATTGGGCACACTCACTATGTCCTAGCGTGTTTTTAAGTTCAACTTTTGTCATATGTGTTGCTCTAAATAGACTGGACCATTCCTTAGAGTTTTGTCATCACCCACAAAGAGACCTAAAGACCCAAATGACACTCCTCACACACAAGTCACTGAAAGGGCTACGCAGCAGCTGATTTTTGGGGAACCAACAGCCCAAAAAGAGATGTTGTATAGGCAAGCCTATAGCATTGTCTTTAATTATGACTCAGATTTGCATAGTACATAAGATTTATAAAACACTTTCTTCATAATAGTTCCGAAGGGGGGTTGGAGAAACACCTTTATAACCATTTTGTAAAGGAGGCCACGTGACCTCAGAGGGGTTAAAGGGACTTACCCACAGTCACACGGTAGTGAAGCAAGTCAAGAATTGAAACCCAGCTTCCTAAGTCGGTGCTTTTCCCACTGTATGCACCATGTTGCCTTTTGAAAATCCACTATGCTCCACCTATGGCACTGCTGTGCATTCTGAGTGAGTACAGTTGAAGAAATAGAATTGTGAGTTACAGGACCAGCCTAGGATAGAAGGTATGTGTCACTGTCAAAAGACCTGAGCAGCATAAAATTTGGTCACGCAACTTTAGAGTGACTCGCTCAGAAATCCTGCCTTTTGATAAACAATTTTGAAGGCATTGTTCTCTGTGACAGTGAACAGCCCCACAATTTCATAACCAGGCCATTTCACCGCTTACTCCAGGATGGGGCTAGGCACACAGTAGGCACCCAGTACAGATTGTTGACTGATCAGCTGAAAAGATTAGGCCATTTCACAGTAATATATTTCAACACTGACAGAGGAAAAAACTGTTGAGGTCAGGTTCTAAAGATGTGACAAAAATGAATCTTACATTTTGACAAGAAAAACTATTTTGCAGTTAACTTTAAGGGAAGATCATGGTGCTATAGAATTTTTTTGTAAGTAGGAGGTCTTAGCAGTCATCATAAGAAGAAACTGAGATGCAAGAAATGGTCAGAGATTTGCTGATAGTCACAAAACTGATTCTGGCAGAGATGAGACTAGAAACTTTGTTCTAATTCTGGTCTCCTACCATCTTTGCCAGGCAATAAGACTAAGGAATTATCTCTCAAAACATTTTTTTTCTTTTTGCATTTTGGAGGGGGGAAGGCAGGGCAATTGGGGTTAAGTGACTTGCCCAAGGTCACACAGCTAGTAAGTGTTAAGTGTCTGAGGCTGGATCCGAACCCAGGTCCTCCTAACTCCAGGGCCGGGGTTCTATTTACTGCACCACCTAGCCACCCCTGTCAAAACATTTTTTAAAGCAGTGCTGTTGGTTTTCCCTTCTGAAAAATCCATGTTTCATCTTTTCTTCTCCCCCAATTTTCCCCAGCCAGTTACAAGGAGACAGTGTGATATAGGTGGAAGAACCCTGAACCAGGGGATCAGGAGAATTGAATTCGAATCTTCTTACAATAATTAGCCATGGGACATATCAAGTCACTTCTCCTCATGCTCTGGGCCTTACTTTCCTTACTTATAAAATTACAGAGTTGGGTTTGATTATCTTTGAAGTCCAATCAAGCCCTGGCATTCTGTTATAGAAACCTTATCAAGGCAAGAGATAGTTTAATCTATTTGATTTCAGATACTTCTTTGGGCCCCTTTCACACTGGACTATGTCACTTTAACCAAGCTTGAAAGGCACTCATTTGGCATGAAATTAATTTTTAAATGCCCATTGTTTTCCTCACAGACCAGTGATTTTATGGATTTTGGCAAAGCGTCAGTGGAGAGGAAGCCTTCCTTAATAAGCCACACTTAGCCTAGACCCTAGAGGTTTTAAAAGGAAACAGCAGGATCCCAGCTCATCATAAATTTATCTGGCACAGATTCAGGGTATTTAAATTGATACACACGTCTATGTCTGAACATTAGCAGAACATGTCCTAAATTGTTTACCACATGGCCTCAGGATGGCTCCCAGAGGCCTGGCCCGGTGACACATCATAACATCAGCAGAGTATACAAGCCATTTTCTCTCTGGAGTATTGGTGGCCAGTCACTGGAGCTAGCCTAGTCTTTCTCAACCTCTAAGCTGGGGTAAATAGTGCCTTCAGAGCCCAAGCAAAGCCTCCCTAAAGAGCACAAATTTTATAATTCCATTTCCTTAAGCTCGTTAGCCATGAAGGATAAGAAATGGAGGCCGTTCTTGCCTTGCCACTAACACCAATTATGGGAAACATAAATCATTCAAATTTTCGTTCTTTAATAAAAATCTGCCTGAATGGGTCTTTAAAAGGAAGACTCTGGTGTTGGAGCCTAATGGGATAGAAGGGAAGGGAGTAATTGGAGGCTGCTGTCTTTTCACTTCCAACATAAAATTATTTGAAGAGACAGGCCAGAACTTTGAACAGGAAAAACCCAGAAAAGTTGTAATTTGAATGTCTGCTGTTGTGACTTTAATGGTGTTTTTGCTTAAGGAGAGTTTCTTTCATGTCCCTAGACATACTTCAATGACAACATCCTCACCCTGATCCGGACGCTGGTCACGGGAGGAGCGACTCCAGAGCTGGAAGCCCTGATTGCTGAGGAAAATGCCTTACGAGGTGGCTACAGCACCCCCCAGACATTGGCCAACAGGGATCGATGTCGGGTCGCACAGTTAGCCCTGCTGGATGGGCCTTTTGCAGATTTAGGGGTAAGCTTCTGAGCCCCCTCCTACCTTGCCACTGCCAATTTGGTAATGCCCTGATTTTGCCATCACTTTTTAATGAAACAATAACAAATCAAGTATCTCTGTTCCTTTCCCTACTCCACTTATCTGCTCCCCTCTACCTGGTCAATGATCTATTCAAGACTTTTTTTCCATGAAATGGGCAGTTTCAGATTAGTAATTCTCCTGAAAATTCCACTAAATGCTTCTATTATTCATCTCCTGCCTCTTACCTGGCCTCAGCTAACCTTCCCCCACCCAGCTAAGACCTTTGGGTCAGTGTTGACAAAGATCAAGGCATCTATGCAAAAGTCCCAGGTGCCAGTCTAGACATTTCAGCTGAAGTGAGTGGCTGCTGTTTATAGAGCCCTTAGGAGTATAAGACCACAGATCTAGAATTGGAAAGGATCATAGAGGTCATCTGACTACAAATGAGAAAACAAGGATCAATAAAGAGCAAGTGACTTTGCCAATTTGAACCCATGTCCGTTGAGCCCTTTCTCCATTGGCACTTACCAAGCTCTGTTCATACATTATCTCAGTTGATCCATCCAATAAACTTTCCCAGCAAGGGAGCATAAATATTATTAGCCCTTATTTTAAAATGAGGAACCAGAGTCTTAAAGACATAAAAATGTTCTTCCCAATGCCCCCAAACTAGTAAATGGAGGAGCCAGGACACAAACCCAAGTCTTCAGAGTTCCTGGCACTCTCACTTTCTGCCTTGTCTTGCTATCTCAAATAAATATCTGGTTCCATCAGCCATTTCTCTTATGTGATTCTATATGATGACGGTAGTAGTAGGATAAAATACTGTGCTTGGCAGGCATACATTTTCCCTTGGTTAAACTACTAGATTAGTACCAACTACGCGATGTTATCTGGCGCCTATAAGGATCCACTGAATTCACAATTCAGTAACAATCGTCTTTGCTTTCATGTCCCATGCTGGCCAAGTGATGGTTGTGTTTGCTGTCCCAGTCAGGTGGAAGGCAATTGTGAAATGATCAGAGCTGTGATTGCCAGTAATTCAGAATTCAGACCTTGGCTCTTGGGAAACACATTCCCTCCCGCCCTCTCCTGCCATCGCCGAGGTCTGCAAATGGTGCTTTTCACACAATCCTTACCTGCAAGTGCATGTCGCCCTCATGCTTGGTGGCATCTCTCCTCCTTGCTGGGGTTTTAATTATCACTAGGGCAAGTTTTGACAACACCGTCAAATCAAGCAAAGCGCAGCACAGTGGGTCCTTGAGAACCAGAGCAAAGTTTAATCATTCTTTCAAAGAGACCGTATTTCTCTTCTTTTCCTGATTGAAAGCTCTCAGTCCCCAAAGCTTTCTGCTTCCAATTAAAATCAGACTTGCTTTCTCTTCTCTCTTTTCCCAAGTTTGGCCAATTCTGTTCAGGTGAAGTTACTGGGGGACACCCCAGCATGTGTCTATCATCACCTGTTCAAGGAGATAGAAACAACTAGCTATAAACTGTTAACCAGGTGACTGCTTTGTAATTGTCCCATTGGCACAGAGCTCCATCTGAAGAGTAATACCCTCATCCCTAAAAGGGCTTTAATACAGATTCCTTTCCTCCTTAATCTCTATTCTCAGACCAATAAAAATTATATAGGTATATGGATATACAATATATGTATATACATATGTGTATATGTATATAATTGCTTTTCTCTTTTCATGTGTTGTCTCCCAGGATGGTGGTTGTTATGGTGACCTATTCTGTAAAGCGCTAAAGACCTACAATATGCTCTGCTTTGGAATATACCGGCTGAGAGACGCCCATCTCAGCACACCAAGCCAATGCACCAAACGGTGAGTACTTTCTGCTGCTGTTCCAACATATGGAGCGGTAGGTGCCCACTCAAATGGCATAGGGAGAGAATCATAGGTGAGGCTCATGTCTGCAGTGGACAAATGGTTCTCCTCTCAAGAGATCCAATGCCCCTCCTCCACCGCCCAGCCCTCACCCCAAACCAAAGCTGTGCTGATGCATGAAAAGACTCTCTTTCAGACAATTATCTGAGGCTGAGATATTGGGATAAGGAAAAAGCACCAAGGAAAATGCTTATCACGTCCTATGAGCCAGAATAGGAAATATTGGTGCATGTACATATCTATAAAAATGCACCCTAGATCTACCAGCTATGTCTGACTGTGTTTGCATAACCCCAAATATTCATGTGTTTCATGTATTTATAGACCAAGCACCTGCTTATTAAATACATTTATGTGTATCTTTTGCTTTAACATAGCCTAATTTCCTCCTGTATCTCTCCCTTTTTCCCTTCCCAGAGAACCATCCCATATGTACTTTTTAAAAAAAATCTGAAAAATTCAGTTATTTGGATATTTGGCATTGTATAGTATCTTTTCTACAATATTAAAATATCACAAGATGATAGATTTAGTGCTGGGAGGGAATTTAGAGTTCCTGTAACCTGACCCCTTCATTTTATTTAGGAGAAGGAAACTGAGGTCAGAAAGGGTAAGTCATTTGCTCAAAGTCACATAGGTACTAAATGACAGAGGTGAGATTCCAAGTTCAGGTCATGTGACCTTCAAATTCTTTCCATTGTGCCAAAATATACTCAAAGGATAGGATCATGTGTTATACTTCTTGACCATTTAGAGTCCCCAATGAGGTTTAGTTTAAGTGTCTGATTATAATGTTGACAGAAATGGATCCTGTGTCCTATGTTCAACAGTGAGGGCGATTTTGTGGTAGACCTGTGAATAATGGCAAATACCTTCCTCAATCAGAATTAATATAAGCTTTTTCTTCTTGTGCAATTGTAAAAACACATGACAGGTACAGAAAAAAATGAATTTTGTATAACTAACTACAGGAAAAAAGAACCTAAAAGGCACAAAGAAACAGAAAAAAAAATGTGCTTAAGAAACAAGGGTTGGTTGAGGGAGAAGTGTGTGAATCAAAGCGGACCATAAAAGTAACATTTTCCCCTGTTCCCCATTTTGACTCTACGCAAGAACCAAATATCTGAAACTTGAGAGGGAGACTTTTAAGGATAATCAGAATATCAAAGAGTTAGAAAATTAGCTTTCAGGGAGATAGAAGACTACATGGGATGGTTTCTTGAAATCATTAATTAATGGATTTAAAAACAACAACAACGACAACTTCTAGGCAATATGCCTAGAACTTGGAATTAAACAAAAAAAGCAAAAACAGTAGCTGCCCCCAAGGAGCTTACATTCTATTGGGGAGACATCAATACATAGAGATAAATATAAAGTTGGTGGAAGGTAGTCTTAGAAGAGACTTCTGAAGGATTAACAGAAGTAACGTCCTCTCTGATTAGGAACAGAAAAGAGGGTCCAACCCTCCTTACAATTCTTGTCTCCTTGAAGCTCCATTTCTCATTTCTTTTGCAGATATGTCATCACCAACCCTCCGTATGAGTTTGAGCTCGTGCCCACCGACCTGATCTTTTGTCTGATGCAGTTTGACCACAATGCTGGACAGTCCAGGGCCAGCCTCTCTCACTCCTCTCACTCTTCCCAGTCCTCCAGCAAGAAAAGTTCCTCTGTTCACTCCATCCCTTCCACGGCAAATCGGCAGAACCGCCCCAAGTCCAGGGACTCTCGGGACAAACAGAAGTATGTGCAGGAGGAAAGACTTTAATATGTACACCCACCCCCACCGTGTGTGAAACTGTATCTGCCACTCATTCCCCCAGTCGGTGTCCCCAATAGTAACTTCCCTCGTCCTCCCCTTCCAGTTCTCTCCCCCTTTTTATACACATATTTTGCATATGTATGATAGTGTGCATGTGACTGTCATTTTTATGTTACCACCATAAAACCCTTAAGCACAACAGCCACTAAGCAGACAGACGGACCAAAAGTTATTTATGAGTCTAGGGGAAAAAAAAAATCATAGGCATGCTAAAAACATAAATAACTCACTGCAGAAATGATTCTACAGATTAGTGGAGAGAGGCTATCCAGTGTGAACACTCCTTAGCAAAGGCAAAGCTATACCAAGAAAGTTCTAAAATGCAGAAATGCTGATGCATCAGACTGCTTTGGGGGTATTTTTTAAAATACTCACAAAAAATTTCATGCATTTATTTGAAAGAAGCAAACAAAGAGGGAAACAAAGAAATAAAAAAAGCTAGTGATTGTCTCCACTCTCCCGACTAAAAATTGTGAAGCATTTGAGAGGCCTACCCTGCTTGCTTGGATTATTATTATTATGAAGCACCTGTGTCCAGCAAACTAACGTCAGGGATTCCTCTTTTAAGGCCTTTCTTGTTCATGATCTTCTGTTGGAAAGCATTTCTATCCCATTTTTTTTGAATAAACAATAACAGTATTCCATTCATGGAGACAGCAAACTCTAGTAATTTAATTTAACTAAAAAGGGGTCTAATTGCATATTGAATTGTTAGTCTGTCTCTGTGTGCTGCCACATAGAAAACTGTTTTTTTTTCTTTTCCTTTTGACATTTGGGATGAAAAGCCATATGTATCATAAATATCAGATGTAAGTCATTAAAAACTGCCTTCCTGGGACTTTTACATCTTTTCAAAGGTGAATCACTCACCTTATGTACAGAATAAATAATGCTCAGAAAAGAGCAAGTATTTTTCCACATATCCTCAGGGGATCTTCACCTCCCCCAACCCCATCTTGGTCGATTTGTGTAGGCCCTGATCCCTGGCACTATGTGGGTCTGATACAATGAGACAGCCAAGGAAGATAAAACAAGAAACAGATAATATTTTTCTAGGTCGCAGTGTGCAAAAGTAAATCAGAATGTGCAATGGAGGCGAAGCCCACGAAGACCAAAGGCAGCCAGTGCCCTTGAGAAGTCACGGCTTCTGGTCGTATTGTCCCCAGCTGTCCAAGGGAACCGAAGGGTTCTTTTTAAAGTAGCCCAAGTCCTCTTCATGCCTTGGCTCATCTCATTAGCCAAGTGAAAAAGGAAGGGGGAACCCCCCAACCCACTACCTAGTCAGGCAGGCCTAGTCAGGGAGGATCACAGTGGGCCAAAAACTCTTGGTGTATCCCCCTTTTTACAGTAGCCAGATAAAGGACCTGTAAACTGCCTCACACCCCCCCCCCAATGCAGAAGTCAGTGTTCTTTAGCAGACAGTTCACATGCCAGTCACAGAAATGCTTCTTAAAAACCAGCCGATCCCACTACAGCCAAGCCCTGGCATCTTTTGAGATTGGACAGCTAGTGGAAACAGCCTGGTGTGGTGATTAGGAAAGCATGGTTTGATTTGTTGGGGGATTTTCCCCCCAGTTCTCTTAGCTGGTACTGGGGAGTAGGGGTGGAGGGTGGACTTGGGGGTGGGGATGACAAAAGTGCCATAGCTGTCCCATCCTGGGAAGAGGTTTGGGATTCATATTTCAGAGTACAGGTTCTTGATCCCCTACTCTCCCAAGCATGAGACTTTTTTTTTTGGAGATTTTCTTGCTGTGTGAATGGGCAAACCAGGGGAGGCTTTGCCGGCAGGCACCTCCCTAGAACCATACCAGCACTAGGGAATCGGGGCAGTACAAGGTTCATAACAATCATGGGTGGGTGGGGGGGGAGTAATCACCTGCAAATATATATATATATTATATAATATTATATATATTAAGATGGGTTACAAACCCTGTGAGTTGAAGGTCTCCAATTATTTTTGTCCAAATATATATATTGAGATATATATTATATTATATTATCTATAGCTATATATAACTCTATATACACTAGCTCTGGATCATGAAAATTTTTCATGCATCCTTTGCAAAGAAGGTTATAAAGTTATGCCCTCAGAACATTTATAACTACGAGGATGTGCCAGTTAAAGTTGTCAACAGGAAATATGACAGTTTCAAAGCATTGTAAAACTTACAGAGCTTACTTCTCTCTCTAAAGTGCAACAAGGATGAGTAGAATGGGCCAAGGTATGATCATTAATGGTTCTGCATGCCCTAGCCTCTGCTGTGGGTTTTCTTCTATAACGCTGTCCTTGTGAAAATTTGTGGAATTAAAAACAACACCAAGAACAACAACAAGCAAAAAAAGGAGTTACAAACTTTATTCTGTTATGGCTTTGTTTATTTTATCGTTATTTTTTGTGGTTTTATTTCTCTTTGCTTCCTCCTCTTCCCTCAACTTCCTGTGTCCCTTCCCTCGTCCCCCATCTCCCAAGTGGCCCAGAGCAAAAAGTCTGCACTGCTGCTGCTGCTGCTGCTGGAATTCCTCCCCCCCACACACACGCCGGACCCCTCTCCATCTTTTCCATTCCCTCCCCTAGATGTTTTGGTTGTTGTTTGGGGGTTTTTGTTTTTTGTTTTTCTTCCTCGGGTGATTCACCTCTTTCCAGTTTGCCTTTAATCTGCACGTGTCCTTGCTGTCCCACCTTGGTACCTTGCTCAAAGACCAGAGTCATTTTCCTTTCATGCTTCATTCAGTCCTCTCCTCACCATCCCATCCTCTCCATCACCAGTCTGTCCACATCTTCGAACATCTTCCTGTTTATCTTGGCAATAGCTACTGAATCAAGTCATGATGCCAGTTGATAAACCTTTTTTTGGAAAACATGTGCAGCTTTTCCATCTGGCAAACGTGCTTCTCTGTTAACTTTTTCTTCCTTTTTAAAAAACTATTTGGAAGCAGGAGGAACGATTTTGAATGACCAAAAGGAATGTTCACACGTGTGTTAGTTTGCTATGCCCTCGATTTAGAAGTGGTTTGACTAGATTATAAGATGGTCCACTCTCAACTATCTAGACACTGGTTATTTGATTTGGGCATTAAATATATACCTATCTCCTGCTTTTTCAATGTGTTGCTGCCCACAGTGAATACTGATCAGAGGCTGGGTGCACACAAAGGGGGAATTAATTCAATTTCAAAACAATAACAACAATATGGTTCCTTGTTAGTGACTCTAATATGGTTTGATGGGGATGAAGTGAGAACTCTCCTCTGAGATGGGATTTGGGGATTATCTGTACATTTCATTAAACCTGTGAGCTAACCCTGTTCTCCATTAACACAGATAATTGAGAGTTGACTGTATTTGTATAATGGTGTGTTCAGTGTTGCTGATGGAAGGAAATTCAATTCAACAAACATAAATTAAGCACTATTTTGTTTACTAAGGACTAAACCAGTGAGATAATTGTAGCAAAGTATGCCTTCCAAGAGCCAATAATGTCCTCTCCACCAGTCTTTGCTCTTCTCCCTCTGGTAGAATTTGTACATTCCTCTTTCAGGGGTGTATCTGTCTACTCAGGGAAAGGAGTACACATGCCTTGTACGTTCTCATACTAATTTCAAAAACAAAACAAAACAACAACAAAAACAACCAAACATACAAACAAAAAAACAAGCAAATAAATAAGAATATGAGAGCAAAGAACCCCAAAGTCATTTTGAAATAAAACAGTACCTTTGAAGGGGGAACATCCTCGAAACTCACTTGATCACTTCCTCTAGTCTAAACTAGATGATGTTTCCTACTCACTCAATCCCATTTGCTTTGGCTTTGAAAAGAGGTCATCAAATGATTTGATGAGATACAAGGTTCCATAAAATCCTGTTCATCCTAAAATGCTAAGAACTTGATTAAATCATTAATTTTTTAGTGATGGGGATGAAGTTGAAACTCTTGTCAGAGATTAAGATTTGGGATTGCCAATACTCCCCAGTGACCGAATCTAGGTGTATAAAAAGAACATTTCTTAACTCAAAAAAATAAATAATAATAATAAAATAAATGTTTGCACAAAAACAGAGGCTTCTCAAAAAAAAGATAAATATTTATGACTGTGAAAGTTTAAATGTCATTAATAAGTATAATAATTGCTATTTAAAATTAGCCCACTAGATTTACTTTTTGAAGTGTGTTGAGGTTCTTGATCAGTCCCTTGGCTGATACTGTTGCTATCCTCACTTTTGACCCTAGTATATGCATTCTAAAATGAGGGAAGGATAGATTAATTGTCACTTTTTGGAGGTGGAAGGGGACACCTTAGATACAGATCAGTTCATTGACATTAAGCACCAAGTTTAATGGGCCAAGCACTAAGACAAAAATGAAGCAGTTCCTGTCCTCAAGCATCTTATGCTCCATTAAGGGAAACAACAGGCCCCTAAAATAGGGATAGTAGAAGGTTATTTGAAGGAGTAAGATAAAGGAGGGAAGTAATCAGAAAAGGCCTTATGTAAAAAGACGATGAGCTGAGTCTGGAAGGAGACTAGCTGTGTAGGAGGGAAACTTTTGCTTGCTCTACAGCAGTAAGAAAAGAGAAAAGGTATCTGTTCTACTTCAGACAATGATAACAGTCTATCACATTGCTCTAACAATATCACTTTAGAAGGAGAGATGGTGGGACAAAAACTACAGGCTTCTTCTAAAACAAGCGATAGCAAAAAGCAATGTCTCCGTCAATTATACAGCCAGTCACTTCTTTCTCAAAGCATAAAGAAGTGGCACTTAACTCAGATTTCTTTATGGAGTGGGTCATGGGGAAGGGTCCCTGCTTTCTGTCTATGGAAAATTCACCGGAGTCTACAATGATGCTCCACCAAAACACAAGCAAAGATCTATCCACCATGCATCTCTGGTTTGAGCCCCAAAGGAGAAGAAATGGCAGAAGGAAACAATGTTGATGCTACCAATATGCAAGGCAGGCTGCATTGTCGACCTCATCATGGCTTAAGCCTTTTCTTCCCTTCAAATAAAATGTTCTTCCCATTGAAAAACTGCCCTGGAAGTAATCTAAAAAGTTCCAGATAATGAAAATAGTCCAACTTCTGTGCAAATTGATTCCCTGCTCTATAGAAGAGGAGGGCTTGGTAGGCAATCACAGTGAAGAGAGGAGGCTGGAGAAGAGGACGAAACACTCAGGAGACTCCGTGTAAGAAGAACAAGGTTTTCAACAACTGGGTTTTGCCTTTAAAAGGCAGGAGTTCATTGTTATCTCTCTGTTATTTTCAATTGTTGTTTCTATCCAAAGGAAATCTTTCTTTTCAAATATTTTATCTCTAAGCTTCAGCCTGTGGTATGGGAGAAACTCCAAATGCTTTTGTTGCATCTTTTTTTCCCTCCCCCTTTTCTGTTCTCTTGAGAGGAGTTATTGTGAAAAGACTAAATTGCACAGTGCTGTCAGAACCTGCAGAACTAGCAAACAGACCCAATTACCTCTACCACGGAGCTGGTCCTCTGACTTCTAGATGAATACTCAGAAACAATTGGAGTGCAGATTTGGCCAAGCCAGCCTGGGGACTCAGTGGGATATAGATCAGGACTCTTCTCTATCTATATCTTGCCACTAGACCCAGATGTCTCTGGAGGACAAAGTGAGGCTGGTGACTTTGCATAGCCCTCCCTCACTCAAATCCAATTCACTTGCAAGTCATGACATCACCTTCCTGATGTCATGGTCCTCTTTAAGAATGAAGGACAAACAATGATCTTTGAGTAGTAGCAGCTGCCCCACTGGGGACCCACCTGACCAGTTCCAGAACCTTCCTTCCTTCCTTCCTTCCTTCCTTCCTTCCTTCCTTCCTTCCT
>NW_027187339.1:4079558-4084350 GCF_028583685.1 Petaurus breviceps papuanus | reverse complement strand
CCTTCCTTCCTTCCTTCCTTCCTTCCTTCCTTCCTTCCTTCCTTCCTTCCTTCCTTCCTTCTCTTCCTCTCTCCCTCCTTTCCTCTCTTCCTCCCTCCTACTTCCTTTACTCATTCCTCCTTCATTTGCTTCCTTCTCTCCCTCCCTCCTTGCCCTCTGTTCATATATGGAATCATACCCTTACCTGCAGTTTCTACCAAAGGAATATAAATTTTGATCACTGACACCAACACAAGATATCTTGGGGTTTATAGGATAGCTTTCTTTTTTAAGGACCATGTATCAAACCCAATTCACTCTGGCTCTCGTTGATTGGCCAACAATAGTCCCAGCCCAAGACTCACTTGGTCATTATTTGGGCTCTGATGGCTCAGAGTGAGTATAAATAACAATTGTTTCTGTTTTGGCCAGAAATCCTTAGGGTCTTCCTCTTCCAGATAGATTTTGCTTTTTTGGTTTTTTGACTAGTTAAAAGATACCACTCTTTGCCTCATTTTTTACCTAGCCTTAATTTCTGAATGGGTGTTGCCTCAGTCACATTGAGACCTGGGAAAATATCTTAGTTTAAAAAAGCCAAGCTCTCCCACTGCATCTGGGGCCATCTCCAATTGTCCTGATTTATGTCTTGCCATTGGACCCAGATGGCTCAGAGGAGGAAGTGAGGCTGGTGGCCTTGCACAGTCCTCCTTCACTCAAATCTAATTCACTTGCAAGTTGTGACATCACCTTCCTGATGTCATGGCCCTCTTCAATAATGAAGGGTAAACAACAAACAAATGAGTGAGATCTAGGGATCCATGTTTCCTGTTGTAACCATGTCAAATTTTCCCAGAGAGCTTTGTTTGACTTCTTTTCCCTTATCACATTCTGCCTAGGTATTTGTATACATGTCATATGCTCTGCTTCTGCATACTCCCTCCACCCTACCCCCAGCTTTAGATCTTCAGCCCTTTTATTGAGGGCATGGTATTTTTCATCCTTGTATCTCTAGCACCTAGCACAGTGTCTTACATAACAGATGCTAAATAAATGTTCATTTACTTGGGATCTTGTGTCAATTGCCCGAGAGTCAACCTATGGGGAAAAGGCATACAAAGATAGTAAAATGGCAGTGGGAGACCAGGCAGTGTCTTCTTTGTTCTCAGTGACCTCTCATCCTCCTGGTGCTGGGCTCTTCCTGGGAGAGAAACCTCAAATTCAGAGGCACAGAGGAGAGTGTAAGGGGGCAGGAGACCTGCTTTCTCAAGAAGGTCTCCTACTGGTGCCTCTTCTGGTAGGAGTTTCCAACTCTGTCCAAGCCCTACCCCAAGAAGGCTGCATAGCTTTCAGCTATGTAGATGATATAACCAAGTGGGTTATCAATACAGAGTATTATAACTGGCTGACCTCTACTTTGGAAAACTCCTTTTTTTTAGTCTCTTATTCCAGTAATTCTCTTGCCTTCCCTCGGCCATGCAGACAATACCCAGCTCTACTCAAAAAATCTAAACCTTTGTTTGTTGAGTCCTTGGGTCCTTGGGTCCAGCTTAGCAAGTGAAACCACTCTCTTCCCTCTTGCTCCCATCTCCCAAAGCACTTCCTTATCCAGATTTGCCACCTTGGTGGTCTGGGTTGGGTTTTTTTTTGCCTTATTTATTATTATTAATTATCCTCATTGCTCTTATATAAGAACCAGAATCGTTGGCCTTTGCGGATGCTTCATTCAGATGTCTGCCAGAGTCAGTCCTCCATTTTTTAATTAGCTGGGACCCTTAGAGCTACCTTCTTTCATCTCTGTTAATTCCATTGCTATAAGGAGGGTATGGAATGGCAGTTAGCCTACACTGGCTTCAAATACTATAACCTTTCTTACATTGATCTGGTGGTATGAACATGCCAAGAATGGGTAGCTGGAGAAAACTGTCAGAGTGGAAGCATAAGAGACCAGGCTTTCCTTCTTTTCTCAGGTAGATATCTCATACAAAACAGTAGACTTTACCAGCTGAATGGTGTATCATCTCTCACCTCAAGAAGCCTGAAGAAACTTCATCATTATGTTCTTATGTGAATATACTAGTGCTGATGAAACATGAATGACCTTTGATAAGGGATGATTCATTAAACTCTATAATGTTAAACCTATGATGAGGAACAGTGGAAACAAATGATTGTGTTCAAATCATCTTGGGTTTAATAGAAAGCAGATTGGACTGGAAATCAGGTTTGAAGCATCCCAGCTCTGCCTCTGGAGATGCCCCTGTGATCTCAAACAAGTCACTCTACTTTTCTGGGCCACAATCTTCTCATCTGAAAAATGGGAGTCAAGGATCTCTAATGTTGCTTCCAGCTCCATGATTCTGTAACTCTATGGCCAGGAGCTCGCCAGGAGTGATTTTTAACCCTGACAAGCCAGTGTAAACACCTCCCTGAGACACTAGACCAGCCAGTGTTTTTGGCCAGCGATATGTGGTGTGAGTACCTACATCCAAAGAGTCTCGAGACGCTGCTTTTGAGTCAGAAGGAAAGCCAAACATGTGGCTATGCCTTCTTTGCATTCTATCTCTAGAGGCACTTTTTCTGACACCCCACTGCCTCTATTTCTTCATCTGTGGAAAAGAACTAATAGACCAAATTTACTTCTCCCTTATGACTCTGCTACACTTGAAATAACTTCCATGGAGAGAAAGATAGTATTTGTATCGCTGAAATTTGCCACCAGCCACTTCAGCAAAATGATCAGGGAGCTTGCAATAGAAGCAACTCAAGGAATATAATATATTATAAATGGACACATCCATCCTCAAGTCCAGACAGGGGCGACATTTACAGAATTGACCCAGTCTTAGCCATGGTGCATTGGGGCTGGAATAACATCAGCAACAATGGAGATAGCTGACGTGTGTGCCCTTGTTTTAAACCAATCCAGGGTCTAGATTTTTGCCTAATTTCTATTTACATTCTTCTGTTTTAAGTAAATTAAATCAAACATCCCCGCTCTAAGTACTTACATATTTGAACTTCTTATCGGCTCCATGCCCTCCAAGATCCTAACCAAGACTGTGGTCTGTCCAGATAGCTTTAATGGATAAGCTGGCATTGTGCAGTGAGGGCAGACTTTTCTGGAACTCCCAGAAAAGGCACAGACCTGACCTTGACTTTGAGGCAAACTTGGATCGCCTCAATATGAGTTGGGGTTGGGGGCTTTGATAGGAAAATAAGAAATGGAAACAGAGAGAAAGAAGGGAGAATGGACAAGGGCACTCTACCTTGATTATGGAAGGCAGAAGGAAATTGATATTCTCTGTGCCGTGAAAGGTCAAAATGCCAATGTGAATTGAACTGTAAAGACTAAATTTGAACAATTATTCTCCGTAGCAGTTATAAAAATTTCAGCAAATTGCAGCTGTCTCAGGCCCTTTGCCAAAAAAGACCTAATGGTTTACATCAGCAGAGTTCCCTCTCACCTCCAGCCTGGAATACCCAACCTTGTACTAAACGCTATCAGCAAAATGAGCTCGGTCCCAGTGGGGCCCAAATCAAAGCTAGCCCAAGCTGGGCTAACACAGCCCTGGTGCTTAACTCCCTTCAAAACCATCATATGCACAAGCTATTTGAAAAGTCTTAGTTTGAAATTGTTTAGGTGATCTAGCAATGCTTTTAAAACATGATAACCATCGCACTTTACACCTCTCTGAAAGGTTAGCTTAATCGTAGATCACAAAAAAATTGGTTTCCACAAATGCATAATGGTTCATCTATGTCACACTTGAACTAAATGGTTTTTTAAATGGAGCTGAAATTATTTTGATGTGTACACAGTCCCAGATTTTTATACAGCCTTTTTTAACCAGCCCATCAGGAGCTTTGCCTCCAAAGCCTCATTAATAATTCAGATGTGCTGATGACTTTAAAAGATCTATGGAATTGAAGCTTTAAAAAAAAACAACCCTCTGCTTGACAAAAAGATAAATGAATGTAGAAAGAAGCTGTAGGAGTCTGGCAAGCTGTAGATCATCTCAGAACAGATTGTAACTTTATCATTCTGTCAGGGAGAATAATTTAAAGCACTTAATCAGTTAGTTTCACTGTGCAGGATGTAACATTATGAATTCCTATCTTCCAATCTGTTCACATCAAAGTGAACTTAATTATAATAGGTGAGAGAACCAGAGAGGAGAGTGGGGTAGGGGGTGGGGTGCAGGAGGAAAAAAGATTGAAAGTAAGGGGCAAGTTGACTTGAGTGGGACCAAAGGGGCTGAACAAAGGCAGGTGTGGCTTGGACCAAATTATCCCCTCCTTCAGTCAAGGTGGGGAGGGTGGGCTCCAACTACTTCACCATTAGTAGAAAAGCACTGCTGTGTTGCGGTCTTCTGTTTCAAAATATTTTAGGATTGAATTTTAGTGTTTAATTTATAATTAAACACACACACACACACACCAACAAGCCAAGTGAGAAATTAGAGCCAACAAATCATTCTAATAATTTGTTTTTGTTTTTGTTTTTAAGGAAATGTCCCAGGTGACATAAATGAAGATTTGGAAGGCTCTTATGTTTCTAAAGGCAGATTTTTAAGCCAGAGGAATGTAGCATGAAGGGGGAAAACCCATCTCAATACAAAGAATTGTTTGGTTGGTTTTTTTTAAACAAATCATTCAGCTTTGCTTTTCCTCAGTTTCCTTATCATGTACTGAGGGAGTTGGATTTCATGGCCTCTAATGGCCTCTAGTACTTAATCTAGGATCCTTTGATCTTGTTGACGGGAGGAAGGAAGAAAGGAAGGAAGGAAGGAGGGAAGGAAGGAAGGAAGGAAGG
>NW_027187339.1:4065554-4079458 GCF_028583685.1 Petaurus breviceps papuanus | reverse complement strand
GAAGGAAGGAAGGAAGAAAGGAAGGAAGGAAGGAAGGAAAGGAGGGAAGGAAGGAGGGGTGGGGTGAAGAAAGAGAAGGAGAAAGGAGGAAGGAAGGAAGGAAGGAAGGAAGGAAGGAAGGAAGGAAGGAAGGAAGGAAGGAAGGAAGGAAGGAAGAAAGGAAGGAAGGAAGGAAGGAAAGGAGGGAAGGAAGGAGGGGTGGGGTGAAGAAAGAGAAGGAGAAAGGAGGAAGGAAGGAAGGAAGGAAGGAAGGAAGGAAGGAAGGAAGGAAGGAAGGAAGGAAGGAAGGAAGGAAGAAAGGAAGGAAGGAAGGAAGGAAAGGAGGGAAGGAAGGAGGGGTGGGGTGAAGAAAGAGAAGGAGAAAGGAGGAAGGAAGGAAGGAAGGAAGGAAGGAAGGAAGGAAGGAAGGAAGGAAGGAAGGAAGGAAGGAATTAAGCACCTACTATATGCCAGGCATTGTGTTAAGGCCTTTACAAATACTATCTCATTGAATAATGAGGAATTAAATACTGAAACAAGGCACATGGTCCCCACACCAAATGCTATTTCTCCATCACCTTCACATGCACACATATGGTTTATCCCCCAGATACAGAGGTGTAACTAGGAATTTTTGCACCTGGAGCAAGTACCACAAATTAGAGCCATAAATTATGCCTGGGGTGAGTGGCATGAAGCATGCCTTCACTTTGGGGGGGGGGTGGAGTAAGAGGGGGAGGAGTTCACCCCAGATCCCTTGTTTGGATAGTTTTCTATTTTAGCTGCTCTATTATTTCCAGCTTCTGAAGGACTGCATGTGCTTTCAGTGTCCTCCATATTTGACTCCCTGGGGCAAATTCCAATTAGCCCTGTCCTAATTGTGGCTCTCTCTAGCCAATCTGTGCTAAAAAATAAATGATAAACAAAGCAAAATGAATAAATTAATTTCTTTAAAATCAAGGTAGGGATTTGGGCTGAATTCACTAAAGAACATGGTCATATTGCCAGAAGGGCCTTAGTTTTATGGCATTCTTACTTAACTCTCCAAATCACCTGATCCTTTGAACTCTTTTCAAAAGCCATGATTCATATTGAGTTGTTAACATTTTTTCTCGCTTGCATCTCAGGAGCCATCTCCACTAGGAATCTGTTTACTTCAATTTTACTGCCTTACAAGCCATTTCAATGTTATCTTGCTCTGGTAATATCCACTATCTCAAATTCTACCTCTGGTCAGCAAACACAGACAGTCAGCAAAAACAATGCACTTCCTTAAAAACAACAACTACAGCAACAACAAAAAACCTGACCATAGGTGAAACAAAGTAGTGGCCCTGGGCAGACGTAATATTAAGCATAGAATATGAATGTGGAGACAAGAGAATGCACAGAATGCCTGAGAACAAGGCTGCTAGATTACTCAGTTGATGCATGGCTGTCTTCTGTCAACACTCCACTCAAATTCGTGAGCTCATAGTCCATTCTTCAGGGCTGGATATATTCAGTGATAACCTACATCCCATATCCAGCTTGGCCCTAACAGAACCTCCTAGGCCTTCAAGCTCCAGAGGAAATTCCTAGAGAGTTCAACCTCATATCTTCCCTCATTTCAGGTGGCCAACATAAAAGGTTTTCTAAGACTGCATTATCATTTTCTCTGTTGGCTGCAGTCTCATCATAGATATGTTCAAGGTTCCAGGGTTCTTTATCCCCAGCTCTGTACTTCTTAGTAATTATTCAGCATCAAACTCTATCGATTGCCTTTTTTTTTTCAATGAACTTTCTGACTGCTTTGCCACAGGACTAATTAAACTTCTCATTTTCCCTCCTTCTTTCTCTACCCATTTTGCCCTTTAGCAGAAAAGAAATGGTTTACAGATGAATCGGATAATGCCTATCCCAGAAACATTCAAATCAAGCCCATGAGCACCCATATGGCTAACCAGATCAACCAATATAAATCTACAAGCAGCTTGATTCCACCAATCAGAGAAGTCGAAGATGAATGTTGACTCCCAGGAGACCAGAACTAATTTTTTTTAAAGCCTGACAAACTTCATAAATGGTGATGTGACTTTTTTCCTCTTACATGCCGAATCACTGGTGGAAAAGTTAGGATAAGTGAGAATTATGAGAGAAAAAAAAATAAAGTAGACAGATCTCTCTCTCTTTTGTCTGCCTTCAATATTGCTTCAATGTACTTTGGGGGAAAAATTTCATTTATAAATGAACATACTAAAAAATAGTCATGTATAGACTCTAGCATTTAAAATTATTTTTATTTATTAGAAAAATATTTTTTTTCATTTCCTTTTTCTCCATTGTCAAGTAAAGTCCCTTAAAAAATATAAAAGCCAAATTGGGTAAGTGGCCAGACTCCTTAAGAAGCTTGTGTCTCTTTTCCCTCTCTGTCTTTGAGGAGAATGATGGTCACCACAGCAAAGGAATTGTACTTCAGGAAGACAAATTATTTAAAACAAAAAGAGGTCCAACAATGTCTACATGTATTTTAGTAAACCAGAACAAAAAGAAGACAAAATAGAAGTTCCTTTACTTTCTGCTTAATTTCTGCAGGATGTATATTTTGATCAGCATCAACACCAGCTCTTAATAAATGGAAACATATTTATTTTCAAAGTGGAAAGTCATATTTTTGTAGCTGTAGCTTTCCGTTTGGATTGCTTTGCCTTCATTCATTTATTTAAAGTGAAGATTTTCCTAGGGCTCCTCTGGACCCCCCCAGGAACTTTCTGGTTCCAGTAGGGCCCTAAGTGATGTTCTGTGCCAGGAGTTTGTGAATGTTTCTGAATGTTGCAGAAATAAGGCATGTGTGGGCAAGACGCTCAAGGAGCACTTCTCATTGACTTGTCTGTTTGTCCAATAGCTGCATTCTGCCAGGCCTCAGAGGTCACAGTTCCATTGAGAATTTGCTAAGTGAATGAGTTAAATTTTGGAAGTGCCTCCATTTCTTCTTCTTTCTTTCATTCTTTTTTTTTTCTTTTTGGCCAGTTTTGAGAGCTTTTAGCCGGTATGTGTATAAATGCCACTGAATAGTTTCACATCACAGTAGGATATTATTAACTCACTCATTCATTTAAATGGACTCTTGTTAGAAAGCCAGTTGATTTCCATTAACAAGAAGACAACTTTACTGTGTGTTATAATTTCCAGGTTTTCCATTTGTTGCTGGGATATCATGTCCATAATTGCTATGACAATATATGCAGAAGAAAAAAAAACGAAAGCAATGAATGTATTTGCTAGAAGAGCTTAGGAGGGGCCTTTGAAAACTGCCAGCAATGAAAGCAAATGTATCATCAATTTCAAAGTGTGGTCAACAGCTTTTTTCTAACCATCAGAAATAATTGTGATGTTTTTGTTTCCTAGCTGCACCACAGTACATGTGGTGCACAACCATCCAAGCATTTAAAGTTCCAAACAATTTAGCAAGTCTTTCAACTTCACAATTATCCATTTTTGATACAACCAATCAAGGTCTCTGGAGCAGGAATGGACAAACTATTGAATGTTCTTTAAAAAACACACAGACACAGACAATAGTGACAGCAACACACACAAGCACACAAAACAAAGCAAAAAAAAACCAACACATACAAACAAACACAAAACACTGGGACCCTGGAGAAAACAAACAAGGACCACTCCAACAGCTCATGGTAACTAGTGTATAAACTTTAGGGACTTTCCTTTTTCTGTAGAGCTATCCAATGCTTAAGGAATTCTTAGAGTGGCAGTGATTCATCTCAACTAAGTAACAATGAGTTGGATAGGATTCTCCATCAGAATGGATGTCCACTATGAACTACAACCCCTAAGCCAAACTCTCAGCTTCAATGTTTGTCGACTGACTGCAGTCCAAATGCAACCATCCTGCCACCTAGTAGGCTTTTTCTTGGAGTGATTCATGGACTGGTTACCTAGTCGTTTACATTCTGTAGAATTAGTAATATTAAAAAAATTGTGAATATCATGTATGTCCAATTGGATTGTTGAAAAATTACCTATAATCACTATAGAGTCTATTCCACAGACTAAAATAATGTCCACAGTTGTATCCAGGTCTAACCCATTTTCATGATTATCAAAAGAAAAGAAAGAGTAAGAGAAAAAAAATAAGTAGTTGTAACAGACCATTTCTTTTAAAAGCAGGCAGCCTTCCACATCCTGGTTTTGTTTAAATCAGAGACACCTTTAGTATGTTACTGTTATCTAGCATTCCTTCTTCTTCCATGAATTGCAGAACACTCTTCCTCCCAGTTCAAACAGACTGGCTCTGGTACCAATATGGTCACATCCATTTGTTCCTCATGGACAAGTTGAGGGTATAATCTTCAGCTATAACATTCATCTTAAGGCATGTAGTAGCACAGCCTCTTTCCCTCCTTTCCTGCCTCCTTGCTTCCACACCAAGAAAAATGGAAATGCAGAAGGTTATTCCTCCTCTCTTCCCCTTCCATATCAGGGGCACATGAATCTGTCCTTTCTCTTGCACAAACGAGAAAAGGGAAGTATCTGGAACATGAGGCCCATATGTCCTCTCAAGTCTCAAGTGGTTAGAGTTCTCATTTGTCCAGAAGAACAGAAGAATAATTCATCTGCAGTATGATACCTTACCTTCATTACTAGATTGCTCTGGGTCACAGGCTAAAGGCAGACATTTTCTTAGAAAGGAGATAGTATAAGTAATCAGTGGTCCAAGTTCCTTTAGGTTATATGAGACAAGAGGATGTTCTTGAACCAGAGAAGCAGCCAGCAGGCACCAACTCCTCCTTCCACTGACTTCTCAGAAGTTGAAATAGAATGGGGGATCTATATCTATGGCAATCTTCTTAGTGTGACAGTGAGATTTTGAGACAACCTATAAGAGGCCCCCAGGCTTGCCATGGAAGGGTCCTTTCTTCCTTGTCATTTATTGGAATCTTTGCTTTCCGTGTTCCATCATCTTCCTTTGAAACTTGCCTTTTCTCTTGCTATGACCTAATGGGCTAAAATTTAAGGTCAGAAAAGTCATTCTCATTGCCCAATAATCTTGGGTTGGTCGTTCTAATGCAATAAATGGGTGTTTATAAGGCAGAGTTATCACTCTTCTTTGGAAAACTTGATATTTCAGCATTGATATGTCAAACAGCTTGATTCCAAAAAAAAAAAAAAAAACAAAAACCAATGATTTCTACAGGTCCAAGAGTGATCTAAAGGTTTCTTGAAAAATGACTAAGTTGGAGATATAAGTAAGAAATGACTATATTAAGGGGTATTTTTTTGTAGGGAATAGCTACCTTCTTTGAAGCAGAATCCCTAAAATCCATGGTGAAATCTCTCTCTCTCTCTCTCTCTCTCTCTCTCTCTCTCTCTCTCTCTCTCTCTCTCTCTCTCTGATTTTCTCTTTTCTTTTCTTTTTTTTTCCTTAGGAGAGAGCAGGAGAACTCCCACTATTACTCCGTTTGTGGGTACTTCAAACAGGAAAGTGGGGTGGAGGTGGGCATGGCTGCTATTCCATGACTGACTAGCTACAAACCTTGTACCTCAGTTTTCCTTCTGAGGAATATAAAATAAGGGGCTTGGCTGATAATGGACTTTGAGATCATTTCATTTCCAGCTCTAAATCTCTGAACATATGATCCTTTGGATGCATAGTTGCAAGTTAGAAATATAGTGCTTGTCTCATACCCAGTTGTCCCTCTTGTTAATCACCTAAGCAATAGAAAATTGATGTTAAGGAGCTGAGACACTCTGCATTTCCTACCCAGGGACAGAGTAGTCAGTTTCATTTGTGCAAATCTTCCTTTTTCTCTTAAACCTTGAGAAATTGCCAAAGTTCAAAGCCAAATTCCTAACTTGATGTCATTTGTCAAATTTTATTCTATTCTTAAGTTTTGCAGGATTTTCTTCCCTACCACATAGGTCAGGAGAAAAGATGGTGTCCTTGTCCAAGATTCAGCCTTGCCATGTCATTGCTTCCCCCTAACTGTCAAGTATATAGAGAGGGGCTCAGAGATCGAGGACCCATTAGTACCTTCCTCATGATATGTGCTTCCACAAAATGTCCTGAGCATCTGGAGATGGCTGCTCCAAATTCCCCTGCTTTCCCAGTCTTCTAGATTAGCTCATTCACATTTTGTTACCTATTTCCATTCACTCATTGCATTCTGAAACATGAACTTCAATTTGACTTCCCATTAGTAGCGATTAGGATGATTCAAAAAGGGAAGAAGGGAAGAAGCAAAGAAAAGAAAACAAAAGGCTGAGAGGAAAAGCGTATGAAACTAAAAGGCCAGGTGGTGGCCCATACCACTTGGCATACTCCCCCATGCCTGAAATACCAGGGTGGGATGCACATTCTCCTTTCATCCCCAACTTCTTTCCTATCACCAGCTCATAGTTGCTGAGTGGTAACAAGATTATGGTGCAACTCTGACTCTTTAAAAATACTTTCCTCATTTGTAGCTGGCCTTCTGGAATCAGGGCCTGCCCACTTATAAGTAGAATTAATCTTGGGCCTGATGGAAAGTCCACCCCCAACCCTTCCCCTTTCCCCTTTCTCTTGCCATCTCCAAGTAAGGCTTCATAGAGATGAATTTGAATAGAAAATGGACTTTGCTTTGGGTGGATGAAGCAAGCCTCATAGGGCTTATTTCTGTAGAAGGAAGAGGAAGGCAGGGAATAGAGCTTCTAGTAAGGGGATCTTCCAGATGAGGAAATGCCAATGCATGTCATCACCTTCTATGCAACTTTTAATCTTAGAGAGTTTCTCAAGAGATCCCAACATAGCCAGGGTCACAGCCAGGATATGTCAGAGATAGGACCTGATCACAAGCATTCTTGGCTCTAAAGCCAACTCTCCACTAGGCCACTCTATCTCTTGCAGCAGAGAGAGTAATTAAGACATTTAGAAGACTTAAAAAAATTCTATGGCTTGAATATAGGTGACAGGGCATAATGGAAACAAAGTTGGCTTCAGAGTTAAGATCTGAGTTCTGACCTATTCTGGTAGTGTGACCCTAGACAAGTCCCTTAACATCTCAGAGATTCAGGAAACTCTCTAAGACAGGAGTTCTTAACTAGGCAAAAATAATAGCAATACATACTGGCAGCTCTCAGTAGTTAATCCCTTAATCTCTCAGTTACCCCCAAATTGACCTAAAAGGATGGCATCAATAACTGTCATCCAAAGCTACGTAGGTGTCACATTTTATGAGCTAGGCACTGTGCTAGGGACTAAAGACAGAGACTAGAACTGCGATGTGGTCCCTTCTATCAAGGATAGCTGCGGAGACACAATATAAATGTGAAAAGGATAAGTAGCCATACAAGACAGCTTAAGCTCATTACCAAGTGAGTGATATACACACATGAGTTCAGAGGACCGATTATGTGATGGGATGGTCAGAGGCAGCTTAATGGTGCACATGAGACTTGAACTATACCTGACAATATTTTAAGCAGAGAGAAGAACACAAGCAAAGGGATGGAGGGGAGAAAGGAGAAGTCAGTCTGGTTTTGGATGGTCAAGCAAAACTTCATGGGAGAATTAAGATCTGAACAGGACCGTGAAGGATTAAGTAGAGGAGGTATTATTGACAGACATAAAAAGTGGGGAAGGGAAGCCATTTTGTGAGGAAAGATGATAAACCTGATGTGAAATATAATGAGTTTGAAGAGATAGTGAAACGTACAACTGGAAATTTCTAGTACACAGTTTCAGATATGAACCAGGACCTTGGGAGAAAGGGTTGAACTAGAGACGTATTTTTAAAGGAAATCCCCCTGATAGCGATTTTTGAAACCCCATGTGTAAAGGAAACCCCAATGTGAAAGGAAAATGAATGTATCCAACAAGAGGCACAAGGGATCAGAGATTGAATCGTTGAGGACTTGAAACAAGCCATATGGGGCAGAAAGATCAGGACAAAAGAGAAGTCAGTGAATGAGAATGAGAAGGAATAGTTCAAGAGATAGAATGACCAAGACAGTGAGTTTGTATGGAAACTAAGAGAATGGAGGTGCCCAAGAAGAAGGGTAGCTAATAGTGTCAAATATTACAGTAAAGAAAAATGAGAACTGAGGGGTAAAAGGCCATTTGATGTAATGACTGGGGTAGTGGGCAGAGGGAGAGACTCACCTCACTGGAACAATATGTATCTTTTATAAAGAATTAGGAAGTATTTACTAAATGGGTAAAATAAGGTCAGATGTAAGTCCTAGGTCATACTTCTAGAATCACAAACTCTTGGAGTCATACAGGACCTCAGAGGCCCTCTTTTCTAACTGAAACTTAGCCAGGTCTCATATCCATCATTCCCAAGAAGTCAATGGGTGTCCAGCTTTTACTTGGAGACCTTCAGCAAGAGGGGGCACACTAACTCTGGAGGCAGCCCACTGCAATTTTGTACTGTTCTAATTGTCAGGAAGTGTTTTCTTAAATCAAGCCTAAGTTCACTACTTTTCAACTTCTACCCACTGCTCCTAATTCTTTCCAGGAGGTCCCAACAGATTAAGTCTTCCAAGTACCAGCTCTTTAGCTGTTCCATCGCCACCAAACAAATATTCTTTAAGCTCAACATCTCTACTTTCTTCAATTGATTTACATCTGGTATAATCTTAAAGCCTTTCACCATTCTGGTTGTCCTCTTTCTGACACTTTCCAGCTTACCAGTGCCCTTACTAAAATATGGTGTGCAGAATTGAATACAACATTATAGATGTTGTCTGACTAGGGCAGAGTACATTGGGACCCATCACGTTATTATTCCTGAAAACTTAGACCTTTTTTCATGAAACCCAAGACTAATTTCACTTTTTTTATTTAGCAGAATGTTCAGCACATGATATGCACTCAATAAATGCTTCTTGACTTGACTTGGCTTGGCTTCCATATTATACTAGCAACTCACATTGAGCTTGCAATTCACTGAAACCCCCACATTGGATGACAGAGATAGGATATTCCCAACTATGACAGGCTAGATTGTTGACCTGAATATAATAAGATGAAATTTAATGTGGATCCTACAGTTTTTTTTAACATGTTGGATGTTGAGTGTGGACTGTCAGTGGTCTGCTGCCTCTTACCTTGTATGGGGCCCAAGGATGGAAGCTGTTTATTTAGCCCCTGTTCAATTTATCATATGATGTTTCTTTTAAGGGCTTTCTGACCTTGGGTAGATTTCTTAAGAGTAAATAATATGAATGATTGTTGGCTTTCCTGTACATGAAGAAGGCAAGTTTGTTTTGTCATATGAAAAGTGGGTCTGCATCACAAACTACATACAAAATAAAAGACTTCATTTGGGTTAATTGCTGGCCTGCACTGTAGACTGATCCCTCTCTCCCTCCATTCTTTATGAACAGTGAAACTTTAGTGGTTAGGTCCAGAGTTAGAACACAAATTCCTTAATGTAAACTCTGTGTCTGATTAGGTGAGCATTGCCAAGCCCCCAGCATCTTCTAGTTTGAGAACCCTGCTAGAATATACACAGGCTGAGAGGCCAGGCCAGGCCGAGTGCCTCCCTACTTCACTAATATTGAATTTCATTGTTAGATGTGAGAAAGCTATAATCAGCTAAGGGACCCCTGCCAAAAAGGTTTGCTGAGGACCTGTCTTCTAATTCATCTCAGATTCAGAAATAAAATCAGAGCCGGCAGTCCAGTCCAGCTAACTCTTTTCACATTCCTTCCTTCCTTTCTTCCTTTCCGCTGGGCATTGCTTGAGACACATGACAAACCACTGCAACATCTCAAACATAAACTGAGATCTGTCTGGAAACTGCTAATTAAAAATCTCCAGTTCCCATGATGTATGATCATATCCTCCCTTAAAACTTCTGGCCTGCTTCCCACCACCCAGATCCCTTGCAGATACCTCCCCAAAGTCCCCCGTAAACTGCTCAGTACATAGAGTTCAATCTGTGAGTTCATTAACAATTTTGAAAAAGACTGTGAACCATTCAGCAATTTTTGATTTTATCTCTTTTGGGTCTTCCCCTCCCTCCTTTAATTTTATTTTTCACAAGGATTGGTTTGAGAGAGCAAATGCTGGTGTTCAGAAGTGATCTCCCCAATGTTGTCATCTGTAATATCCAGTGATAAATATATTGTCTTGTAAAAAGGGTTTGTACATAACTTGTACATGGTTTCATTTTGTATTTTTCTCAGATTAAAATTTATGTATTTGTGTTCTAAAACAAGGTGTGTTTCTTGTCTCTCTGTAACCCTTAGGGGAATTTTGTTTGTTTATTTATTTGTTTGTTTTGACAAGGGCAGATGAAAGTCAGGGGTGGTGGAGACTCACTAAGTTCCTTCTGTCAAATAAAGCTTAGTTCCTGGGATTCTAAACTCTGGCCAGAAGTTACTGCTAAGATGGGAAAAACTCTTGACCTTGATTTTCTTGCAGACACTGGAGTGGAAGCAAGGCTCTCATGAATGAATGAATGAATGAATAGGATTTAATTAAGCACTTTCATGTATTGGGCTAATGCTATGGATACCAACCCATGAGCAAACCCTCTGCTCACTGAGTTGATATTCTAATGGATGAAGCCAACATACAAAGGTAAATGGTGACCAGAAAGAGGGGTTTTGGTCTAGAAAGTCCCAAGATGGTGAGTGGAGCAATAAAGGAGTTAGAGGGTGTTCACATACCCCATCCAGTAACTATGACAGAAATGATTGCTCTGATACAGTCAGCTCTTGTCCAGCATCTGGAACTTCAGGAGCCATGGGCATGGCATCACATTTGGGAGGAAAGGAAAGTAAGAGTTCCCTTTATTATATGCCATAAAGAAAGTTGTAAGAGCAAATCTAAAATTTGGCACACCAGTCTCAGCTGCAGATATCAGGCCTACCTCAATGAAACCAAGCAGGAAAGTGTCAAGATAATTTATTTTTTCTTTCATGTGCCTTGGAAAACACAATATGTTTTCCCCAATGATTTCAGACCATTCATACCATTAACTTGCTTCTAGTCCATGTGACCACTAGTGTGCCTACCTAATAACATTTACACAGTGTTTTGAAATTGGCAGAACACTTTACATATGCTATCTGATAAGACGATTATCTTCATTTTAAAGATAAGGAAATTGCGATTCAGAGAGGTTATATGACTTATAATTGTCAAAGACAATATTTGAACCTCAGTCTTTGTGGCTCCAATTCCAAGATACTATACATTATACCACACTGCCTCTCCATAGCAGAAATTTGCTTCTTGTTTTTGTTTTTCCCTCTGATGTACCCTTGGTCTGTGTACCTGGAATTACTTACACATACCCAGGAATTAAAAAAAAAAAAAACAAAGAATGATACATTAATCATTGGCCTCAATAAGCATAAATCCCTAGAGATAATGATCAAAATCTCAAGGGCAGTGAGTATCAGAAGGCATTGTTGTGGTGCCATGTTTCAATGTCAAATTCTTACCTTTCTCTAATGTTCATTTTATTTCTAGCTATTATGCCCAGTCTTAGTGTTAGGGATGACCCCAATATGGGGTGGAGATGGTATGGGGTAATAGAGTATATTTGGGTCTTAGGTGGCCCTTAAGTTACAATTGATTAATTATTAATCAGTCATGACTGATTGATAATGAGGCAAGGACTCCATTTTCTTTGTATCCCTAGTTCCTAATACAGTACCTGACATTTAGTAGGCATGTAATAAATACTTGTTGATTTATTTGATAACTAACTTTATATAGGCATTAATGTTCACGAAATACTTTACATACATTTTCTCACTTGAATCCAGTGGGGAGCCTTTGCAGCAAACATTCATAATAATAGTAATATAGCTAATACTTTCATAATGCTTTAAGATATACTCAATATGCTACATTTGTTTTCTCATTTTATTCTCGTAACTCTGAGATTTTGGACTATTGCAATTCTGACTTTACAAGAGAGGAAGCTGAGTTTCAGACATATTAAATGATGTCATATGGTAAGCGACAAATATTTATGAAGTACATTCTTAAAATTGTGTGATGCTAAATTTAAAACAAAATTGTCCCTGCACCTTACGTGATGTTCAGAGAAGCAACATGAACAAATAAAGTTTCAGTTTTCAGCCCCAATAATGTAATTTCAAAAGACCCAAATAGCTCGGTTGAATCAGTCAAAACTAAACTAAGTGTGAAGAAGTCCTTAATCTATATGAAAGAATCATCAGGCAAGGCGGCTAGGTGGCACAGTGAATAGAGCACTGGCCCGGAAGTCAGAAGGACCTGAGTTCAAATCCGGCCTCAGACACTTGACATACTTACTTACTGTGTGACCTTGGGCAAGTCACTTAACCCCAACTGCCCTCCAAACAGCAGGAAAAAAAAAAGAATCATTAGGTCTTTGGGATACTGGGTGAAAGAAATGATGCCACACATAATGAACCAGCTTATGATTGACTGAAGAGAACTAGCCATGCTCTCTGGGGCAATTGAGAAAGCAGCAGGCCATTCGGCTGGTTTGACCATTCTTACAATCTAGTGATGGTCAAATCCAGTAATTAAGGATTCCTGAGAAGGAATTGCCCTTGAGAGGGAAGCAAAGTGGTTTCTTCTTTCTTTTCATTCTTCCACTACTTCTATATTTCTCAGATTCTCAACTCTGTCCAGTTAAACAATCAAAAGGCCAAGGCTGAATCTTTCCATCCCTACCTCAAAGCCAGATTCCCCAGTCCAGCTGTCCTGTCTTCTTCAAAGGGCCCCTACATTGCTCTCCTGCTTCTCAACTTGCCGTCTTCAATATTTGCTAACAGATCAGAATTTTGTTGGGGTACGTAATTGCAGAGCATATGGTCTCCATTAGTTAGGCAAACTCAACTGCCAAACTCTGCTCTGCAGAAAGGACTGAAGTCTTAAGGAAGGATTGACAGTGACAGAGAAAGCAAATAAAAGAGATGAAACAGTTTGTTACAAAATAGCACTCTCTGCATGCCCAGCATGATGAATGTGCTGCATATTTCTCCATTTGCTGAAAAAACAATATATGTGAATTTGTACTAAAATTTCCTCTTAGCAAAAATCAAAGTAGACCATTCACCAAAATCAATGCTAACTGCTTTGCAATGTCACATAAGATATATTCTGCCTGGGAGAAGGGCTGGGGGTAGCAGAATAGACAGTGAGCTAAGGAAATAAAGCATCACAGACTTTAACATGTAAATATGGAATTGGCACTGGGTTAAATGCTAATGGAGCTAGCCTCCATGTGGGGAAATGGAACCTTCCTGGAAGCAAAGAGTTTACTGCCATCCCATGTCCAGAGAAACTACCAAATAGATATCAATGATGCCTGGCCTCATCTGGCTTTGAGGGACTTCATGAAGTTCACATGAGAGCAAGAAAGGAGACGGCTGGGCGGTGTCAGAGGTGGTGGTGGTGTCAGAGGCAGTGACTGGTGGTGATGGTGGTGGGATCAGAGGCAGTGACAGTGGTGGTGATGGTGGTGGTGTCAGAGGCAGTGACTGGTGGTGGTGGTGGTGGGATGAGAGGCAGTGACAGTGGTGGTGATAGTGGTAGCAATAATACACGATTCCACGTTTAAATAAGACTTTTCTCACAATAGCCATATGGGATAAATGATGCATGCCATAATTATCATCACAAGTATAGCATTTCAATGACAAGAGGTGTTCCTAATCAAGGATACTCTTTCAAAGCAAGATGCCACCTACTCTGCAATTTACAGTCCTAGAGACTCCACTGAGGAACAATACATCAAGCGACATTCCTAAAGTCACACAGTCAGTAAGTACAGTTAAAAGTATTAGAAGCTAGATTTGAACTCAGGTCTCGGCTCTGAGGCTAGCTCTCTATACACTACATTATGCTGCTGAAAGTGGTATGGCAGTAATAGTAGTAGTAGCAGTAGTAGTAGTAGTAGTAGTAGTAGTAGTAGTAGTAGTAGTAGTAG
>NW_027187339.1:4032277-4065544 GCF_028583685.1 Petaurus breviceps papuanus | reverse complement strand
GTAGTAGTAGTAGTAGTAGTAGTAGTAGTAGTAGTAGTAGTAGTAGTGATATTTCCATAGCACTTTTAAGGTTTGCAAAGATCTTTACATACATCATCACATATTATCCCTGTTGTACACTTGAGGCTTAGAAAGCAGAAACCTTCCAATTCAAGATTTCTGATTTTCCCAGATTAAAAGATACATTGATTTCTAATATCCTAGAGCAGGAAGACACTTCAAAGATTATCTGATTTGAGTGTTTTTAACCTTCGTGTGTGTGTCATGAACCATTTAGGTAGTTTAGTGGGTGAAGTCTATTGAATGCTTCTCAGAATAACATTTTAAATGCATAAAATAAAATATATAGGCTCAGAAAGGATGAAAATTATATTAAAATATAGCTATCAAAATATATTACAAACAAATCCACTGATACAAGGTTAAGAAGCTATAGTCTAGGCAAACATCTCATTTTTAAGATAAAGAAATTGAGGCTGAGAGGTTAAATGACTTTTTCAAGAACATACGTGTAGGAAATAGGACAGCCAGCATTGAAACTACATCTTACAGCTCCAAGTCCAGTGTTCTCTGAACCGAACTCTGCTGTCTGGTGCTGGGAGGAGAGAAGGCAGCCACATCACACCAGCCAGGTGATACCCAGTAATCCCAAAGTCTCATTTCCACAGGTATCAGTGATACCATGGCAACAAATGACAGTTTCACCTGGAGGCTTAGCTCTGGAATGGTGCCTGGTCTCCCAACTTGGCTAGGCTACCTTCCCAAGCTGAGGCCTATTCCATGGAGGACAACAGGCTTCTTTCCTATTTTAGTAGTCTATTTCAGTGGCTTCTTTCCAAGGGAGATAGATCCCTTTCTGTATCCTTTATTGGTCAGTGAACAAGTACTTAATACACATTTCTTAAGTTCTTCTTCTTGGGTGGAGAAATCTTGCAGAAGATGAGATTTAAGCAGAGGCCCGAAGGAAGCCCCGAGGGGGAAGTGAAAGGGCAGGTGTTTAAATTCATTACAAAAGAGTCAGCTTGGTGGAATGGATTCCAAGAAGGCCTTGGAATCTGGAAGACATAAATTCAAGATTAGCTTCTGACAAACATTGGCAGTGTGCTAGTGGGCAAATCATTGATTTACCTTCTCATTGCCCTAGGTAACTCAAGCTGCAGAACAATTGCTGATCTTCATTGGCAGAAGACATTTTCTCCCTGGGAATTCTCTCTGCTAAAGAAATCACAGTTATGGTCCCCAAAAAGCCATGTGCGGGCTTCCTGTTTTACATGCTGGCTTACTTCTGCCATACGCAAAAAGCAATGAACTGGCAAGGGAAGGAAAGGCTCTGTATTTACTTTCTGATCCTTGAAGCGCACCAAGGGGTGCATGCCAGGCTTTCTCTCCTCACTGTTTTCCACCCACATGCTCCATTTGCCTTCAGGTGGAACATGTTACTATCAGTCTCTGTAATAAGGCTCTATTTTCTCCCTTTTCTCATTTTGACAAAATAGTGATGTTGGGATTTCACAAAGGCTAGGCAGGAGTGCTAACATGCCCTACCAAGCTCAAAAGGTGTTGTGTGATGTGTTCAGAAAAACCCATTGTTAGAAAGTTGCCATCAAGTGATGATTTTTTTTTACCATAATATTTCATAAGTTGAGGCAGCCAGATAGCATACTAGATAAAGCATTCAGCTTAGTGTCAGAAAGATTTGAGTTCAAATCCTGTCTTACACATCTGCTGGCTGTTTGATCCTAGGCACTTAACCTCACTGTGCCTCAGTTTCCTTTTCTATAAAGCTGGGATAACAAAACTACCTACTTCACAGGTTGATTGTGAAGACCAAATAAAGTAATACATATAAAGTACTTCCAAACCTTAAAAAGCTACACAAATCCTAGTTATTAAAATATCATCATCGTCAGCAGCATCAGCATCATCACCACAAAGGATTCTTTACTAATGAACACATGGAGATGGTTGTGTTCTGCATTAGTGGAAACCTCCCTTGCACAGTGACGGAATTGAATCATGGTCCTTCCAGTCATGACTTGAATGTTCAAGACTGTACCAAAACTTTCCTATTATATTTAGGCTTCCCACTAAAATTAGTCAATGTCAAGTGGTCCAGGCTTAATATGCATTCTTTGAACAAAATAAACAATGCTACAGACAGACATCAGCATGTTATAACTTCAGTAAACCTTCACAACCAGCTAAACCTTTGGAGATTTTCCCGAACAAATTCAGATTTTGAAACATATTCATGTACATAAATCAAGATGATCTGAAACTTACCTTAACAGTGTGGGTGGGAAGCAGGTCTTTTTTTTCCATATGTGTTCAATAGGGTTAGCTCAAAAAAAAAAATGAAGACCATAGGTCTTTGCCATTTCTATATCAAGTTCGAGAACTCAGTATTCAATAATCAAATGGGTCTGTGACCTTACTGAGTTGGTGTTCCCTCCAATAGTCCCTGCCCTTCCTTCATGACTCGCCCACATTCTCCCATGAATCCTCCCAAACTGAAGCCTTTTTCATTTTCCACTGATGGTGTAAGGAAAGTGATGGAGCAGTCTGACTATCCACCTGATATCCCCCATCCTCATGACTTGACATCTTCTCATCCTAAGGTGCATTTCCTTGTTTGCCTCTCTTATTCCTGTTCTTCCTTGAAGTTCCTCAGTAGGCATATACTGTTTCCTACTCACAAGTACCATCTTTGTTGTCCTCTGTGTAGTTTTTATTTTTAGTTCTCCATCTGTTGTTAATAAAGAAGTTAATTCAGCCAATGATGTATTATTAACAAAATAACTTTTGCTGCAAATAGGGTAGTGGATTTCTCCAAAGGTGTCCTTTCTTTTACTAAAAGTTCAGAATTTGAAATCTGAGTTCAGTTTGGAATAATTTAAAATACAACCTAGAACATAGTAGGTGCTTAATAAATGCCTATTATTTGACTGAATATCAGTTGAATGGAAAGTAAAAGAAAATACCTTAGGGACAGACCTAGAGTCTTGGAACACAGGGCACCATGAAGGAAAAGACATTAATCCTAGGATACCTGTAAAGGAGGGGTTTAAGAAGGGTTAGGTGGGGAGGAATTTACCAGAGATGGCATCAGTTAGAGTAGTTTTGATGCCACAGGCTTAATTCTGTCTTCTGATAGGAAACAATAACCAGTAAGAACAAGATGCATATACATAATATCTTTGGTAACACTCAATGATCACCTCAATCAATGGGGATAATCGGGCCATCTGGTAGCTTTAAATAATCATTTGTGCTCATTAGGTGTCAAGCTAAGGCATTTTTGCCTTCTAAATGAATTAAAAATATTGTCATCAGCCTCTTAATTTCAGCACCCTGAAGACAGGTCTGCTTGACATCTTGGCATTCCATCTATCGATAGTTGATTCCTCCATCAGTCACTACTAATACTTGTGATTCTTCTGTTGTGTCTGACTCTATGTGATCCCATAAACAATGTCCATGGTGTCTTCTTGACAAGACACTGGATTGGTTTGCCATTTCCTTATCCAGTGTGTCCCCATATTACAGATGAGGAACTGAGGCAAATAGGAATTAAGTGACTTGCTCAGGGTCACACAGCTAGTAAGTGTCTGAGTCTGACCTTGAACTCAGATCTTCCTGACTCTAGGCCCAGTGCTTTATCCACTGTACCACCTAGCTGCCTGCTACTAATGCTTAGCACCAATGAACTCCAGTTCTTATTAAGTCAATATCTCCCCTGGTCCTTATGTACTTCTATGGTCCACTCATTCTGTAAGTCACCTAAAAAACCCTGTGACTCCTACAGCTTAGCTATTGCCCATGTAGGAAATGTTTGAGTGAAGGCCAACTCGGTATATGCAGTCTTCTGTGTCGATCTGATCCCGAATATGTTTCCTTTCTCCCATCATGGACAAAATACAAGGAAGAGGTAAGTAGGAAATAAGACTGGACAGAAGAACTGAGGAGATTATTACTGGCTTCACCACTATTATTTTGTTCCAAAATCAAATAGAAATGATTTTATATAAGCAGTAGCATAAACATATCTGCTGCCATTTCTTATTCTCCACACCTCAGCTTCCCTCCATTAGTACAAATAATGGAGAATTGACTATATACTTAAATCAAAGGGGACTTGATCTACAATGTAGTCTCATAGGTGGCCCTGGTCTTTGAGCAGCTGTATGAACACATTGCTGTTTCAGCTCACACTTCAGAAATCTCTTTTATGAAATGCCATTTTTGTGGGGGTTGATACACACACATACATCTATGTGTATATATATATATATATATATATATACATATATAAATATATATGTGTGTATATATACACAATGTCTATTCATACAATGTGTATATTTATGTATATATACAACATAAGTATGTATTCATACAACATATGTATATATAGGGTGTACCAATACAATGCACATATCTTGGTGCTGTTTGGATATTTCAATGCAAAATTTCAGGAGATATGGATTCCAAATAGGCACCACCAGTTTTTATTCATGGTTGTAAAGGGCATATAACAGACTGGCTCATATGTGCACTTAGAATCATGGAGACCATCTTGTTCTATAAGGCAATATGGTAGAGTGGATTGTGTTGGAGTTGTAATCCAAAAGACATGGGTTCAAATCTTCTTCAGACACTCACTAGTTGTGTGACTCTGGGCAAATCACTTTACCTGTAAAGCAGGGATCATAAATACCAGCTATTTCAAAGGGTTCTTGTGAGAATCAAATGAAATAATATGTGTAAAGTAGTTTGTAAATCTTAAAGTGTATGATGAATGCTAGCTAGCTATCTAGCTTGTAGTAGTAGTAGTAGTAGTAGTAGATGAACTTCCCATCAATGAAGGAATCCCTTTTACATTCTTGACAAGTGATTCTCACCACAAGAATGGAAAGCTTACTACCACTAATACCAGACCACTCCACAGATTAGAATATGGGAGAAATTGCCTATCAGATCTATGGATAGGGAAGAGTTCATGACCAAACAAGAGATAGAAAGTTCCAAAGGAGGACAAATGTAACACTTAAATTACATAAAATTTTAAAAGATTTTGTGTAAACAAAAATCAGTAAAATTAGAAGAAAAGCAAGAAGCCAAGGGGAAAGAAATTGTAGCAAATTTCTCTCAAAAAGTATAATATCTAAAATATATAAGGAACTGAGTCGAATTTATAAGAATAAGAGTCATTCCCTAATGGATAAATGGTCAAAGGACATGAAGAGGCAGTTTTCAGAGGAAGAAATTTAATTTATCAATAGGCATATAAAAAACGCTCTAAATTAGTAATAGAGGATGCATATTAAAACAGCTCTGAGGTACCATGTCATATTCAAATTTCCTAAAATTGCAGAAAAGGTAAAAGACAAATGTCAGTGGGGATGTGGGAAAATAGGCATACTAATGCATTGCTTCATGGAGTTGTGGACTGACGAAGGGTTTGTACTAGTTTTGTATGTTCCCTTCTTACTCTAAATATAATACTAATAACTTCTATTTGTATAGTCTAATCACCCTGGAAATCAATTTGGAATGATGCTCCAAAACCTATGAAAGTATATATACCGTTTGACCTTAGGTCTATACCCTAAAAATTTTAAAAGAGGGAAAAGGTCAAATGTGTAAAATAATATTCATGGCAACTCTTTTTGTGATAGCAAAGAGCTAGAAACTGAGAGGATGCCCATCAATTGGGAAATGACTGAACAAGTTAAAGTGTATGAATGTGATGGAATATTATGGTGTTGAGGGGAATAGTTTCAGAAAAACCTGGAAAAGATGGGTGTGAACTAATGCAAAGTGAAATGAGGAGAACCAGAACAATTGATACAATAACAGTAATATTCTAAAGATGATCAACTTTGAAAAACTTAATAATGCTGATCAATACAATGACCAACCACCACTCCTAAGAACTCAGGATGAAACATAGAATTTACCTCCAGATAGAGAGCTAATGGTTTCAGAGTGCAAACTGAAGCACATTTATTTATATGCTTGCTTTTGATTTTTGGAACATGGCTAATGCACAAATTTGTTATGTGTGACCTCATATTTATAATAGGTTGGTATTTCTTACCTTCTCAATAGGTGGGAGAGGGAAAGGGGAAAAATTGGAACTGCAAATAAAATAACATTGAAATTTATTTTTTTTTAAAGGAATAGAAGGGGCGGCCAGGTGGCTCAGCGAGTAAGAGCACCGGCTCCAGTGTTGGGATGACCTGGATCAAGTCCGGGCTCAGATATTCAGCACCACACCCAGAAATAACTGGCCATGTAACCTTGAGCAAGTTACTTAACCCTGATTGCTTAAAAAAAAATTAATAGAAACCAAAAAACAAAAAACCATAGGTAGAGAACTAGAATTGTTAGGAAGTTCTTTGTCTACACTAAAATGAGAATGAGAATCAATAGGATTGCATTGGAAAGAGTGGTGGATTGGAAGTCAGATGATATTCTAGCTTTATTACATATGACATATATGACCTTAGGTAAGTCATTTAACCTCATATGTAAAATGAATTGTAATAGTTCTATATGTTCCCTTCTCTAAATATAATACTAATAACTACTATTTATATGATACTTGAAGGTTTGCAAAGCACTTTTATATGTTATCTCATTTGATCCTCCCAAGAAACCTAGGAGATAGATATTACTATCCCCATTTTACAGATGAGAAAACTGATCCTAAGAGAGGATAGATGACTTGTTCAGGATGACACTGAATAACTGAAATCTGTCTCCATGAACCTTCCACAAATTTGTTCTAGTTTTGCCCTCTGGGGACACATGAAATTAGTCTAAGCTTTCTTCCCCCTGATAGCTATTCAGAAATCTACCAGTGATCATGGACCCATAATAATTCACCTTTATATTTTCTTTCTTACACTAGTGAAGTTATCCCAACAACAAAGTGGGAGATGGAATGATTGGTTTTGGGAACAGCAAGTGGTTCAATTTGGTTGGAATGTAGAGGACATGAAGAAGAATTACAAAAAGTATATCAAAAGGTGATTGAAGCCAGATTGTGAAGGTATTTAAATGTTGGGCTGAGGAGTTTGTATTTCATTCTAAAAGCAATAGGAAGCTATTTAAGATTTTTGTTTAACAGAGGGACTGGCTTGATCTGACCTGTTCATTGGACAAACTACAAATGTTGACAGCTGTTTGGGGTAGATTTGAAAGCGAAAAGAGTAGGAACAAAGATAGTATGGCAGTGCCCAGATGTGAAATTAGGTGGTAGCCATGTGAGTCAAGAATAAAGGATGGAGATGAGATCTGTTAAGAAAGTGGGTTTGGATGGGGCGGCCAGGTAGCACAGTGAGTAAGAGCACCGGCTCCAGTGTCGGGATGACCTGGAGATCAAATCCTGGGCTCAGACACTTAGCTCCCACCCAGAAACACCTGGCCGTGTAACCTTGAGCAAGTTACTTAACCCCAATTGCTTAGGGGTGGTCAGGTGGCTCAGCAAGTAAGAGCACCGGCTCCAGTGTCGGGATGACCTGGGGATCAAATTTGGTCTCTGATACTCAGCACCACACCCAGAAATAACTGGCCGTGTAACCTTGAGCAAGTTACTTAACCCCGATTGCTTAAAAAAAAAAAAAAAAGAAAGTGGGATTGGTAAAGCCTTGCAATTGGTTGGTAATGGGGGTGAGGCAGAAAGAAGGAAAGAGGGAGAGGGAAATATCAAAGATGACTCACATTGTGATCTTGGATGACTAGAAGAGGTGTAATCCCCTAGATAGAAATTGGGAAAGATGGCAATATGAAAGATCTCAACAAAAACGCATCTTCCTCTAAAACAGGGTTTTTTTTTGCTTTTTTGAGTGTGTCATGACCCCTTTTGGCAGTCAATATGGTGAAGCCTGTGCATCCCCTTCTCATAATAACATTTCAAAAATTTTGAATAAAATAAAATGCATAGGATCGCAAAGGAAGCCAATGGCACTGAAACATAATTATCAAACATATTTTTAAAAACAGATTCATGGATTCCCAGGCAAGACCCATATCAAAAACTAAAAGAAATGGGACTAAATGAAACAAATGAAGGAAAATGAAAAGAAATCTTTATTAAGTAATCCTCAGGGGAACAAGCACAGCCAAAAGACAAAGTAATACTAAACCATACTATTAGACCCTATCCAGTACAGGCCCTAGTCTTTGCCAATGCTGACAAAGAAGAGACTATAGGCCATGATCTCCTGACAAAGCCAATCTGCCTCTTCCAGGACTTTGATGAATGGGAAGGACTCAGAAACTTGAGCTCACCTTGCTCAAGTTCTATAAACCCAGGCCATATCCCAGATGTTACTATCTGTTGGGTTTTGGTGACTGCCCTATTCTAGGCTGAGGACCGAGAACTCCACATGGTTTCAGGGAGCCATCATTTTCCACACAAGACTCTGCACTGAGGACCTGGCATGATAGTAACTCCATCAATTGCAGTAGAAATAGTTCAGAAGAAATAACAAAAAGTATGGTAGGGGAGGACTTCACCAGCAGAGATTATTATTATTATTAATTATCATCATCATCATCATCATCATCATTATTATTATATTTAGTAGTAATAGTATCTCTGCCTAATCATAGGTAGCCATTATTAAGAATAAGTAAATATATGAAAATCCTTAACATGATGAAGAAATAATATTGGTAAAGAGCAGAGGTATCAAACTCTGCCCACAACCATTGACAAAACTCCATAATTCACTTGAACAGATTAAAATGTAATTGGGAAATGATTTAACAAAATTAATTAAAACACAATACAACATAGATAATGTTAGTTTGTGGTTTTCTAAGTCAATTTGCATGGAGAGGGATATATTTTTGTTTAAGTTTGACACCATTGGCTAAAATAGCCACAACTCTAGTAGAAGAAAATGATTGGGAGAAAATTACAACTTAAATACCAGAAAAGAGAATGGCTTGGTCACAATGACTTCAAAGACTGGTAGAAGGCATGCTGAAAGCAATGAAGGAGGTAAAGAGGGAAATTGGAAGTTTTGGGGAAAAAATTGGGAGGAGAACAAACATCTTGGAACAGAAGTTAGAAACCAAACCTCAAAAATTCAATAATACAGCAAGAAAAAAATTGATTATGATAAAAAAAAATTGAAAGAAAACTTAAAAACAAGATGAGGAGAGAAAATTTAATAATCACTAGGTTCCCCTTACTTCCTTTCTCCCAAAAATCATGAAACAAAAAACCTGGACACTATATTTCAAGAAATCATTGGACAATAATCTAGGACTATTAATACCAGAGGATACAGTGCAAATAGATAGAAGGCACAGGATAATGACTGTAAGAAATAATATATTTTATAGAGGTGATAATTTCATTCTTTTTTTTTCTACTATTTTCCATTTTAAAAGGTGTGTGGGTGGCAAAGAAAAGAAACATTATAATAGGCTATGATGGAGGGAAAAACAAACATAAAAATCATAACCATGAATGTGAATGGGATGAACTTGCCCATAAAATAGAGCAGGGATGCTGAATGCATGAGAAACAAAATCCAATAATTTGTTATCTATTACTCCCTCTCCCCGCTTATCCCCACACTCCACAACCCACCCAAATTGGCCTTCTTTCTGTTCTTCATACACAACTCTTTTTTTTTTCTTTTTAAGCAATTGAGGTTAAGTAACTTGCTCAAGGTTACACGGCCAGTTATTTCTGGGTGTGGTGCTAAGTATCTGAGCCCGGATTCAATCCCAGGTCATCCCGACTCTGGGGCCGGTACTTTTACTCACTGAGCCACCTGGCCACCCCCATACACAACTCTTGACACATACACAAAATCTCCTGAATGTTTTTGTACTGACTGCCCCCATGTGCTTAGAATGTACTCCCTTCTTATTTCTATTTTAAAGAGTTTCCCTCTTCCTTAAATATGTTGCTGAAGCACCACTTTCTGACTGAAACCTTTCTTTATCTATCCAAGTTTTAGTGCCATTCCTCAGAAACTAAGTTGTATTTATCTCCCTTCTGCACACTTGTATTTATTAACTTTACATTTATGATATAAGTATAGTGTATGTGTGTAGTTCAGAGCTAAAACACAGATACTGCAATATTATCCCTGCTTCTAGCCTCTTCCTTTTCTAATCTATTCTCCACAGTTGCTAAAATAAAAAAAAAATTCCTACACAAGCTGATCATGCCCTACTAAAACAAATCTTCAATAACTACTTAATGATTTTAAAATGTAACACACACACTGTAACAGAGAGAGAGAGAGAGAGAGAGAGAGAGAGAGAGACAGAGACAGAGACAGAGAGAGACAGAGAGAGAGAGAGAGACAGAGAGAGAGAGAGAGACAGAGAGACAGAGAGAGACAGAGAGAGAGACAGAGAGAATCTTTGTACATACTTGTCTCCCCTTTGCTGGTAGTGATTTTTTAGTTCTTTGTACTCCTATCTACTGCACCTAACACTGTGTTTGTCCCATAGAAGGCATTTAATAAAGGAATGTTGATTAATTGATTGATTTATGTAGAGTTAAAGTGAGGGGATAGAGTAAAATCTATTATTGCTTAGTTTAATGTAAAATGGCAGAGGCAGTGATCATAATCTCATACAAGGTCACGGTAAAAATAGACATGGTTCAAAGATGTAAGCAAGTAAACATGCTTAAAGACACTATAGAAAATTAACTCATAAATTTAAATATATATACATATACACACACACACGCACACACGCACACACACACACACACACACATATATATGTATATATATATATATATATATATATATATATCTCAAACAGCATATACTTTCATAAAGGAAAAAGTAAAGAATTATGAGATCCATGCAGTGAAATAGTAATTGCTGACCTCAGTGTACACCTTTTAGAACTAGAGAAATCTTAGAGAAAATTAAGAAAGAATTTAAGGATCTGCATTTGGGGTTAGAAAAAACTTAAATAAGAACTTTGATGATTACTGAATGGAAATTGTAAGTAGTATATATACTTTCAACTTTACCTTTCAAATATATGAATGTTTGGTTATAAAGAGCTTATAAATAAAGAAAAAGCAGAAACATTACACCAATCCTTTAGATAGTACATTACAATAAAGACTGCAATCAGTATGGAAAATTAAAAGAAAGAATTAAAAAGTAAAAGATGATTAAATATAAAATAAACACAAAGTAAAAAGAAACAACCTTAGAAAGAATGGACTAGGAACTGTGAGAATGGGAAATTACTTTTGTTTTCTAAGAGATGAAGGTTGAGATGTAAAGCATTCAAGGCATTGGGGACAGACAGTGCAAGAGAAGAAAATGGAGTGCTAGAATGCACAAAAGGGAGTAGATTTAAACAATATTAGAAAAAGGAGAAAGAGCCCAGTTGTGAAAAGTTTTAAAACTAAATGAAATAATTTACATTTGATCCTGAAAGGAATAGGGAGTTGGCTCTGAGGAATAGGGAGTTTGCTGGAGGTGGAGGGGGTAACACTGTCATATCAATACTTTAAGAAAATCATTTTGGTAGCTGTGTGAAGAATAAATTCGAGTGGGGAGAAAATTGAGACAGAGAGATTAACTAGGAAATTACTTCACTAGACAAAGGAATTGCTAATGACCTAAACTAGAGTGTTGGCTACGTGAGTTAAGAGAAGGGAACATAGGTAAGAATTAGTGTAGAGAGAGAAATTACACAACTTAGTAACTGTTTGGATATGCGGGGTGAGAGGATTGTCTTCATCCTACTTATTTTTCAAGTGTTGGAACATACCAGCCTCAAGAGAATATATTATCATAATCCTTATAGATATAGTTAATTTCAAAGTAGTACAGGATATTTTTGATTGGAAGAAATATCGAGTGACCCCCAAATAGGCAGGACCAGAGGCAAAAGAGAGGAAAAGGAAGTGTATCATTAAACACAAAATCATCATTTTGTTACATTATACTTCAACTATACTGTGAACTTATCTATGTGGTCTCTTCCTTACAAAAGGGAAGATCTTAAACCATCTCCATTTTCTCATCATGCCTGACCGTCATCTAAATTCTCTATAAGGAATCCACCAATGAAAGATTTTATCAAATACGTTGTTACAATGTGGGTAAACTAAATATCCAACATTTGCCGTTTAGTAGCCCTACACACACAAAAAAAAGAAACAAGGTTTATCTAGCAATCTCTGCTCTTAATAAAATCACCATGGATCTTTTAAATCACCGTTTCCTTTTCTAAAGGTTTTCGAACTATCCTCTTTACCAGGTATTGATATGGAATTTACTACTCTATGGTTTTCAAAATACATTGTATTTTTCATCTTTGAAAATCAGGACATTGGTCTTTCTCCAATCCTATATTACTTATCCTGTTTTCTATGACTCTTCAAAGATAATTGACATTTTGTGTAATGCTTTATGTTAAGCCATGTCATGTCATATTATGTCCTGTTCTGTCATTTTTTATAATAGAAATAGGGATAGGACTGGATATGTGATTTCATTGACATAGGGAACTTCTCAATTAGTATACTTTCTACCAATTCAAGGGGGCATTGTCTCTTCAACTTATTGTCTGAGAGAGATCTTAGAACATTGGGAGGTTGAGACTTGCTCAGTTGTACACAAACAACATGTATCAGAGGTGAAAATAAGTATAGTAAAATGGATAACCTCTTTGTGAAGAGTTTGGGATTGTTCAGTCTTTCCAAGATCTACCAAAAGAGTGGAGGAAAAATCTCCCCAATATTACTCATTTTCTGAGCATCCAGATAATTCTCTTTTGGGGATCTTTTTCAAGAGGCTATTGGTGAATTCTTTCAATTTCTCTTTTGCCCTCTGATTTCTAGAATATCAGGGAAATTTTGCTTGATAATTTCTTGAAAGATGTTGTCTAGGCTCTTTTTTTGATCATGGCTTTTGGGTAGTCCAATAATTTTTAAATTATCTCTTCTGGATGTATTTTCCAGGACAGTGGTTTATCCAATGAGATATTTCACATTGCCTTCTATTTTTTCATTTGTTTGGATCTGTTTTATAGTATCTTGATTTCTCATAAAGTCATTAGCTTCCATTTGCTCCAATCTACAAAATGATTCTCTGTAAGGGGATACTCTTGTTCTATAAGAAATGATGAAAGGGAGCATGTAAGTCTTAAAAGACATATTAACTAATGCAGAATGAAGTGAGTAGAACCAGGAAAATAAATTCATACATTAATAAATAATTTTGAAACATAAGAGAACTCTAATCGATGCAATGACAAACCACAATTTCAGTGATCTATGCACTCCTTTCAAAAGTTAGCCCACCCACCCAACCATATTAGAGAATGCACGTCCTCCTCCTGGTCTATCTGGTATAAGAACTTGATACTGGTAACTCATTCCTCGAAGAGAAGCTTACATTTTCTCATGTGGGACTAGTACATTTCCACCTCAGCTCATTACTGCCCTCTATCACCATCGTTTCTACTGAGAAATTATCCTCAACTACAACCACCACTGACATCTTCTATAAATTCTACATCGTCCCTTCATGCTCATGGACACCACCATATCCACTTTTAGACATGGTCAATGTGGGAATTACTTTTGCACATTTATGACAAGAGTTTTGCATTTTTTTTTAATTTGGGAAGGAGCCAAGTGGAAAATGAAATAAAAGTTTGCTAATTTAAAAATAAAATTGGAAAAAAACAAAATATTCAGTATTTTTTGTATAATCCTTAAGCAGTGGTGATGGGTAACAATTTCTATTAAGTTTATTTATGTAACATTAAAATAGTTACACGAATTTGGGGGTCATCTTCAAAGTGTTCCTTGAGAACAAGAGACTGAATTTTTTTTATACCCTCAGTGCCTAATGTAGTATCTTACACCTCTTATGTGCTTAATAAATAGATGCTGCTAACGTAGTGCTCCCAGGTACTCCTCCTCTGGGCTTCCTGTTGGCCACACCAGGTTCTAAGTATTTTGTAACCCTTTTCAAACTACGGTGTTTGCCTCCAATGATGTATTTTACTATTACCAGTCAGCCAAATAATACACTTAGTGAGTTAATAATAATTAATCAAATAACAAATATATACAAAGTACCATTAGACCATTCCCTCCAGAAACCTAGACCTCAAAATTCCATTAATAATATAGCACAGGTGCATCAGAGAAGCTTCATAGGACTTTGTGTGGAACATCTATACATGGAGATCTCCTGTGGTCAGAGCAACTAAACAAAGGTTTCCCAGTGTAGGAACATATGAGACCAGTGCACATGGAAAGGTGATTGATGCTTCTAATGCTGCAAGGTAACTGATGACTTATACTGTTGTTAGCCTTTTGTGCTCTTTTAGGCCTGATCTTCTGTAGACATTGTTCTCTACTACTCTCTGCTCCATCTGGTCACCAAACCCCAGCAATTTTCAGGGTAATCTTGAAATATGTCTTCTCAGGGCGATGTGGTTATAGCTCCTTCATGCATTTTACAATCCAGGCAAACTGGCCTTGCTGGTTCTCACATGTACTTACAGCATAGTATTTCACAGACTTTTGAGGGGAATGTTTGGTACAAACTCTATCTCCGTGATTAATACCCATTTCTAAAAGCAAATATCTCTGTATGGCTAACATATCAAATTACAAACATGGGAGGAAGAACACTTGTGGGGGCTCATGAGCTATATAGTACTAGACAAACACTACACAATACTCCAGAATGACCTCTAGAGTCCTAGGTAGGGAAATCAGCCTTGTTCTGGGGAATCTGTCTGTCTAGAGTCTGTGTTTTTTATACATATACAGATACATGCATGTGCATGTATACACATACATATATATGCATACACATATTTATATGTATCCTTGTGTATATACACATCTATTCATAGATATCAGCTAGGTTTATATACATATACATACCTCTACATATGTATATACATACATGTGTATGTGTATATGAGTATATAACCCTGGCTGGTATCTATGAATATATGTGCATATACATAAATATATAAGTATATATTATATATATATATATATTATTAAATGAGGAATTCTCTTCAGAGTCACTTGAAACTCAGTCCTCTAATCTTCTACAGGTATTCTGATTAATATTCATCTTCCAAACAAAGATCCTGAGAGGTCTCCTCAGCTGGTATTTCAGACCAATTGTTATAAATCTGTCTTCAGTTCTTGAAGTCAGAGGCTCCAGGTACCCTTTATCAGTATTTGTAGAAGAAATTTTCTTCTCCTTAGCCAAGCTGTACCAGTAAGTATGGTTCAGTTAGGTGGTGCGATAGACAGAGCATGAGACTTGGAATCAGGAAAGCTTATCTTCATGAGTTAGAATCCAGCCTGACACTTGCTAGCTGGTCAAATCACTTAACCTTATTTGCCTCAGTTTCCTCATATGTAAAGTGAACTGGAGAAAGAAATGGCAAAGCACTCCAACATGTTTGCCAAGAAAACCCCAAAATGAGGTAACAAAGAGTTAGACCTGACTGAATGAATAAAAAAAAAACAACAACCAGGAAGTATAAAAGCATTGTTATGAGTGCTTTAACCTTTAACCTTATCTTAGAATTCTTGCAAACTTTTTATTTTTGTGAATTAATTTCTATGCTTCTAAACTATTCTTGACTTTTCTTAACTCTAAATTCTAAACCAAATTGCACAGCCTTATCTTGGGTCTGTTAAATCAGCTATCACCTAATTTATTATCAGAAATCCATTTTAAGATTTATCAAACTCCCTGGGAAAAGCAAATCTCCCCAAGGCTCCATTTCTTCAAACAGAAGAGGGATGGAGATATAATTTGTTAGGAAAACAGGTTTAAACTCTTCCCAAATTAAATGACAATTTATGTTTCTCTTCCTGACGTTAAAATTAGTTCAATAATATGATTAATAGTAGCCTGAAGTCTTATCACACAATAGTAAAAATTCTCACACTCTATCCACGTTTGTAAATGCTTTAAAGATTTTAAACCTATGTGACATTTTATTGATGTCCTTTGGCAGGAGATCCAATGCCAACCAATTGTGCTCACAAAGTCATCTTTAAGCAAGACTTCATGCATGCCATGATCACTATCATTGGCCTTCTCTAATTTAAGGGGCACTTGAATTTCACAAATACCACATTTCCCATCAGGGAGTCAAGCTCAATCTAAATTTTCTCATCCTGAGACCTCTAACACAGCCTCACTTAAACAATTAACCTTGGAAAAAGGAATGAACCTATCAACAGACTTGTACTTCATATGCAACAGGGGATGCTAATTAGGCATATTTATTCTCATTTTTATATTTGTTTTAGCCTTAAGAAAGACCATGACGCTGTGTCCAATTTTGATAGTTGAAGTCAATAATGGAAACAGGCTGGTCATAAGGACCTGAAAGAGAACAAAGGGGGGATCATGGAAAGGACCTACCCCACCCATCCTCACCAAAAAGAGAACAGTCCAACTCATTCCAGGAAAGGTGAGCATCTGAACTGAATTCAATATAATGTAGTTGACATCTGAAAACTCTGCCATGAAATACCGACAGGAAACAACAGAGGAATGGGAGCAAGACGCTCCAGTCTAAGAACTAACGAGCTTTTGTCAGCTGAAAAAAAGAAATCCGACAGAGGTAGCCTGGCTTGTAGCTCCCCAAGATGCTTCCTGGAGGAAGGCGGCTGACTTTTTATCAGATGTGTCACTCGGTGAAATAATTGCTGGCAATAATGGTGGGATAGCAGCCTACTCAGAGCACAATTTATCTGTGTCTGTTCTATCTTTCAACTTCAAAGCTCCCACTGCCTCACAGATCACATCCAAATGACACCCTTGTCGTTAATGACAGTGGTCTAATGCAACACAGAGAAGTCAAATGATTTCTAGGGCGAGGGGGAAAACACTCTCATAGAGAAACAAGGCATGTGCAGGAGTCTGGCACGAGCGTTTTGATGCATAGGTGGGAGAAAGGAAGATAGGGCTGACTTGCAGATTTATTCATATTTAGGCAAAGCTGACATTTGAGGAAATTGAATAAATCCAAGAAGAGATTAAGGAGAGTAACCATCTCTCTGGCTTTGCCATATGAGAGACACCATGCAGAATGCCAACTTGGTTATTTGTATGAGAATATTTTCTTCCAGGTGGGAGGTGTAATAGAAGCATCACTAGCGAAAAGATTTCAAGCTGGAAAAGAGATTAACCGGCCCAGCCCTCCTATTTTAGGGATGAGGAAACTGGGGCAAGAAACTGGGGCAGCTAGTAGGCATTTGAGACAGGGTTTGAACTGAAGTCATTCTAACTCCAAGATTAGTGGTCTACCCCACCATGCTGACTTTGGAGGAACATCATCATTTGTTACTAGAAATAGGCATCTGCTTTGTCTTAGAAGTGGAAATCTTGGACCCAAAGGAAAAGAGACTTGATTTCCACACTCACAAAGAAGTTTCTACCAGCAGTCATATCTTTGTGATATTCTGTAGTAAAGGGAAGTAATATGTTCCTCTTCAAGAGACCACCACGGCCATCATCATGCAGTGATATTTTCCTCCACACATGGATCTGGCCTGGGCAATTTATAGAATGTAGGGAAGGCAAAGGTCCCCATTCCCTTGAAGTTATGGAGAAGTTAGCCATGTGCAAATCACCTCAAGTTCTTGGCACTGAATGACGCAGCCCCCCCCCAGGCAACAATCTGATGATGGAAACAGAAAGTCCACCTGTTTCAGTCTAAATGAAACAGGAATGAGTGTACTTGGGATAGTGTGACATGGTTGGAAGGATTGGCAAGCCTCTCTTCTAGGGTCCTCTTAGGAGGCACTGACCACCTGGCACACAGGCCTTCTTTGGTCTCATAGTGTGTCATTCTAGTAGCCAAATGTCTCCAAAATTGACCATTGACCAAGGTGGTTGTTCAGAATGAGCCTTAATGCTCAACCTTTGAACTGCCTATCAAGCACACATACACAGTGATGTTTTGAGGAGAACTTACCCTTTGCGGCAATTGGCAAAGGTTTACTGTAGAAATAAGCATTCATCATTGGCAAAGATTCTTTGACCAGATGGGGTTCACCAGGAGATTATCTCTTAACTTTCAGCCTCCCCTTGCCAAAAGAAGAAATTTTGTAAGTTGGGGGAAGCCTATTCCCAAGTTCTTTTCTCCAAGGAACTCAGTAGATGCCTCTCTCTCTTTCCAAGACACCTTAGTGTAAAGACAAATGTGCTCTAGAGTCCAAAAGCCAAGAAAAAAATCTGAAAGTATATCACTGAGGCCATTTTAGCCTTGATTTAAGGTCTTTTGACATATGACAATGAGGTTCTGCCATCATTTCACACCTGCCACAGTGTCAATCAGATGAAAAGGGAAAAAACAATTTTGATGTCAATCAACCAATCCTCTGGGATGTTGTAACCTGTTAAGATGTATTACCCTTTGCCCACTGTGACTTGCTGGCTCTGAATTTAAAGGGCACATGCCAGAAATAATTAAAGGCTAATATTTATTGTATTCACATATAAATGAAGGCATTTGGCCCAGCCTCATTCATATTATCGGGTTAAGAAGAATGGGGAGCTGTTTTCTTGGAGTGCCACAGTTCCCATTTCTATTAATCACATGTATTGGTTGGAGAGTGAAATCCATTTGCTGTCCCCCCTACAAATATTTAGAGCAACCACGATTACTATTACACCTGTATGAATGTCCTGCCACAAGTGTTAACAGTACCAGTATAGCAAACTGACTAATTTGCAATGCCCTCAGCACCAGTTGGCAAAGGAGATGGATTTTTCGGGAAACAAAGGACCCAAAATGCCATTGTGGGGAAGAAGCAATATACAGAACATAGGCTGTGCCCTTACACATTTTTAGTGGTTACAAGAAATGTCTCTCCCTCTTTGAGTTACAGCCTACCCAGGCACTCCACTGAATCACCTTATCTTTCTCGGTAACTACTCTGTTGTGCCTTACTCAGGGGCATTCATCTGAATGACACCGACCTCAAAATCTGAATTCCGGGCCTAAATCTTGAGCCGTGTGGCATTTTTCTTTATGTTCCAGATTTCAGAAAGACCACGGGAAAAGGAAGGATCACTGCCGAGCACACTTGTTCACAACTCATCTCGACCAACGCAACATCCTGTCCTTAGAATGACCTCAAAGTGAGCGTGCTAAAGGGAATAGCTCCCACAATGAGAATGGCCATGGAGTAAATAAAACAACAGAGAGTCAGGCAGGGGCCATATAGTCCAGACAGAAGTAGAATAAAACAAATTCATTATACTGTAAATTGCTTGCTCTATATTGCACTCTATTACCTGGAGTATGGAAGGATTGTTGGGATGCTGGAAGCCTCATCATTGTCAGACCTGCACAGATCACCCTGGGATGGGCAAGGTCCCAAAGAGCCAGCTTTAGTTTATCCATGATCCTGGAGGAAAGGAAATAATGAGACAGGGAACTGCAAACCTCTAGGAAATTCTAAATTCCACGTTAGCACATTCAAACACCTACCTTGATCCAAACTAGGTTAATTTACCCAGATGTTAATTCACACTTTTTCTTCTCCTTTCTCTCCACAAGATAACTCAAATGGCTTCTTCTTTGTGAGAGCTTTTCAGGAGGGCACTCTCTTGTCCATATTCTGATCACTCCCATTTCTGAACTCCTGGAGTACATTTCTATACATGTACTCAGCTCTCTAATGATCTTAATTATTTCATGTATGCTCATTTTATCTCTCAACCAGTCCATAAGCTTCCTGAAGGCAGATACCCCTTATACGTCTTTTAAGATCTTAATATCACCTTTTTTTTTTTTCACAAAACGCTTTCAGTTTTTGAAGTATTTTTACAGATTCGAAGAATTTTGACAGATTCTGTCTACCTCATTTTAACTTCACAAAAACTTTATAATATAGGCAGGCTTTTCTAATTTGAAAAAATGGCAATGTAATGAGCCTTGAGACCTTGGGGTCACCCTCTCTAGGCCTCAATTTCTTTATCTGCAAAACAAAGACGCTAGACTATCCTTGTTTTGCAGGGGGTGGACATTATTATTATTATTACTAATTATCTACTCCAGTAGATTCCTCTGCCATGTTGTCTTTCTCTCACCACAACACTGCTCTTTTTTACGTACTCAAGCAACTCAATGGTTGAAAACAGTTGGTTCTCAAAAATGTTCTCAAAAAATGTCTTTGATTGCTAATGAGTCCCTGAGTAATGAAGAAATGTTTATAGTTACAAGATGGTAAATATAAACGCTACAGCAAATCACTGATGGCTCAGTTTGCCACTTCTGTTGTATTTGATTTTCTTACTTTTCAATGAACTTAATCCAGTTTCTCTTCCCACATACCACTGAAAAGAAAAGACTTCGTTAAAATATGTACATATATATCCATATACATATTCACATATGTGTATAATAACCAAGCAAAACTAATTCCCATATTGTTGTTTTTCAGTCATTCTCTGTTGTATCTCATTCTTTGTGACCCCATTTGGGGTTGTCTTGGTAGAGGTACTGTAGTGGTTTGCTATTTCCTTCTCTGGCTCTTTTTATAGGTGAGTAAACTGAGGCAAACAGGGTTAAGTGACTTACCAGGGTCAAACAGCTAATAAGTGTCTGAGACTAGATTTGAACCCAGGAAGATGAGTTTTCCTGACTCCAGGCCCATTTGCTATGCCACCTAGCTGCCCCCAATTTCCATATTGGACATGTCCAAAAATATGTCTCAGTCTGCACCCTCAATCTTTCACTTCTCCAGCAGAAGGTTGGTAGCATATGTACTGATGAATCCTCCAGCATCATGATCAGTCACCACATTGATCAGAGTTCTGGGTCTCAGTTTCCTTATCTATAAATTAAGCAATGTTGGATTAAATTATTAAATTAGAGAAACATGATTTATTGAATCCTCTACCATGTGCAAGGCCCCGTGTCCAGTTCTGGGACTATAAAGATGAAGAGACAACCCAGTTCTTGCGTCTAGGAAGCTTGCAGCTTATCTTTTTATAGTAATATAAGTAGAAGAGCATATTTTGCAGTTTAACTTGTGAAATGAACAAAAGATATAGGAGACATATTTGAAGAAAATATGACAAGAAAAAGATAATTTGGGGCAAAGAGGAAAGATTCATGGAGGAAGTAGCTTCTGGGTTGAATAAACACTGAAATGATGGGCAACTAGCTGGTTTAGCAGATAGAGTAGTGGACTTTGGTTCAAGAAGACCTGAGTCCCAATGAGCAGCGTGACCCTAGGCAAATCAATCTTTCTTCATTCCAGTTTTGTTTTTTTCTGTTTAAAATGAGGATAATAAAATAGCCCCCACCTCATGAAAGTGTTGTGTGGATCAAATAAGATAATGTATGTATAGAGCTTTGCAAGCCTTGGAGCACTATGTAAATGCTAGATATTTATTATTATTATTATTATTATTATTATTATTATTATTATTACCCCTATTAAGAGAAAGGTGAAGATTCTTTGCTATCTGGTATTTCTGCCCTCCCCACCTCACTGGGACTAAAATGAGATAGAAGACTGTGCTTTGAAAAGTTCCAACGTCCCAGTTGTCTGAGAGATTATTCTGTGATATTCATTAATCGTGTCTTCTGGAGTCCCAGTAGGATACACCATGCAGAACCCCAATACCACAGCTCAAGCAGAAGAGACAGCTGCAAGCCCCCCTGTGAAATGGATAACTCATGACTCTTCACTCTGCCAGTTAGAAAAAAAGATGGTGACAAATGGAAAGGGGCGGAACCTGCACTAAAGGATAGACTACAGCAGAAGAGAACCAAGCCTCCTGGGACCCTCTGTCACCTGCTAGACAGGAAACTTATTTGGGCTAGGCTACCTTAGCACAAAAAGCCACAAGGAGAAGACAATGAATTTGACAGAGAAGGTGATGTAATAGGCCTCTGGGTGCAAAAAGTGGACAGTGAAAGCACACGGTTAGCAAAGCAAGATATGTAGAGAGGAGGGCTTTGAGCAATTTTGGAGAGGTTGGTTTGGAAACTGTGAATGCACACAGCCCAGTCTAGGCAGTCAAGAAAGAGCTTGATCTTTGAAATGGGGAGCTCCGTGGTAGCCTCAGTGGACCTTAGAAACAGGAATTCCTTGAGCAAATCACTTAAATTCTCTGGGCTTTAATTTCCTCACTTGTGAAAAAAGGGACAATAATACCTACCTGAGGGATACAGTGAGATAGTAGATAGAATTAACCTCAGCATCAAAAAAAAAGCTTGAAAAAAAAAGAAAAAGTATATGTCCTCTGACATGTACTGATTATATGACCCTGGGCCAGTTATCTAACCTCTCAGAGCCTTCAGGCAACTCTCTTAAGGTTAATTATTTTTAACTTAAGAGATTTAAAATATTTGATAATTGTGTTTCAAGATGATCAGTTTTCTTTGACATCCTATGTATTTTATTTTATATATTTGGTTATTATCAAAGGGGTTCATAAGTTTTACCAGATAATGCCAAAAGAGTCTATAACACCACAAAGATGAAGACTTCCTTGTAGAAGGTGTACCGACTGTCTTTTCTGGGTAGATTGTAAGCTCTTTGAAGGCAGAGACTTCTATTTCCATCCCCAGTCACTAGCCTATAGTGGCAATAAGCTTAATAAAATGCTTATTGATTAATTGATTGAGTCTAAATGAGGGATAGCAGCAGTAGGGTCTAATAGCTCCCTGGCCAATTTTTCTATCTCTTTGACTACTACCTGTATCTGTGGGACAGGATGCATACCCTTCTTTCTCCTTTCATAGGGTAATATTGTACATTACCTTGTTTGGTGAGGCCTTATAAACTGGGGGTCTGCTTAGCTCGAGAAGGGAAGGGAGGGTGATGGAGAAGAGCTCAGTGACAGAGGTCAGCCCTAGTCATAAATTTTATGAAAGGTTTGCTGGGAAACCACATTAAGAAGGCCCAGCAGTCGATACATCAGCATGGCGGAGCTGCGATTCCCCGGCCTCCATAGCTGAATGATTTGTAACGTACTTGTGTTTTCATGGCTATCATTTCGAGCCCTGTCACTTGTTTGTGTGGCAGATACTTGAGCTGCTTCAAAATCACCTGGCTGCCCTGCTATTAAATTCCTCCCCCCGCCCTTTCCCCCAAACATGCTTCCATCCTCCGGTGTACCCTGGGAAATGTATGCATGCGGTGGGGGTGGGGATGGAGAATGACTGGAGAGGGCTCTTGGACATTGCTTATGTCGACATTTGCTTTCCTGCTGCCTAGGCAGATCTGAGGCACAGCCATTCTCAATGTTGGCTCAGGAGGGGGATTTATCTCTGGTTCATGTCTACACTCCACTAGTTCAGCCTTATTCCTATTGGATATTCTAAATTCTAGGATGGAAAAAGGATGAAAACCTCAATGGTCGTCACTTTCATATCTTCTACCCTAGAGAACACATAGAGACTCAGAAAAAGGTCACTTTCCACTTATTAGCATGGCATCAAAAATTAACATACTTCAACATGGGAGGCATCATGGTACAATGGTAAGAGCATTGACTGTGGAGTCAGAGAAACTGGGTCCAAATTCCCACTCTAACGCTTATTATCTCTCTGGTCTTGTGCTTAATGTCTCTTGTCTTCACCTGTTTCTCACCTATCAAATCAAGGACTAGGCAGCTTTTGAAGTCCTTGCCCTTTCTAGACCTATGACCCACTCTACCCTTTGGTTCTCACAAAAAATATTTCATGACGACTATGATTCCCATTTCACATAGAAGAAACAGTCTCAGAGGTCAAATAAATGATTCAGGACAACAACTTAGGGACAAAACTGGGACAAAATCCAAATCTTCTTCCTCTTCATTCAGAGTTTTTGTCAACATAGACCCTATCCCTCAGAGAAGGCATCTCAAAACAGTGTGGGATAATTAAAGAATTCTTTAGTTGGAGTCAGAAAGACTGACTTAAAATTCTCTGTCTGACAGATTCTTCCTAGAGTTTCATGAACACAGGCAAATTACTTAAGGTTTTCGAGCCTTAGTCTCCTGATCTGTAAAATGGGTATAATAATATCTACTTAATCTTATAAGGATTCTGTGAGGATACACTGAGAGAATGTAGGTATAGGGATTTGTAAACCTTAATCTGCTAGGTTAATTTCCCGCTGTTGCTATTAAGGGTAGACTTAATATCTAGGGTAGGGATTCTTGAGCTTTCTTTTATTTTGTTTTTTTTTTTTCATCATGGACCTCTTTGGTGGTCTAGTGAGGCCTATGTACCCCTTTTCAGAATAATTTTTATGAATGCATAAAATAAAATAAATGGGATCACAGAGGAAGGAAATTATACTTAAACACAGTTACTAAAATAGATATTTTTAAGTGTGTGAACCCCAAGAGAAGAGCCCTTGATCTATGGACTACCCAGTCAGTCCATAAGGGTTTAATGAATCCCAAAGAGAGAGCAAATACCAAATATTTCTGGACTGGGTCCTATCTCTATGAATAGAAATTGTCTGTCAAAAACAAATATGATCATAAAAAACTTCCCTCAAATGAACAATAATGTTTGTCTTGCTTTGAATTTCAATGAGAAATATGAACAAGAATCTTATAGCTGCAAGGGATCTTACTGATCATGCCATTTGACGCCTTCATTTTACAGATGAGGAAATTGACACCCAGAGAAGGAACATGAAGATCCTTAGGTCAAACAGCTAGGGGAGGGTTTCCTTGCCCCCAAGTCTAGTGTTGTTTACAGTTGGTCTGTTTAAAGAAACTGTCTGTTGGTCTATATTGATTTATGCCAGAAACAAAAATAACTACTCCCTAAAATGTAAATTATATGGTTTAACCTAGAAAGCAGTTTCCTCAGAACATTTCTATGATATGGGCACTAAATTTGGAATCTGAGGACCTAGATTTAAATCCTAATTTTTAATAAAATCTGTATGACCTTTTGCAAATCATTGCCTTCATTTCTCCACCTGAAAAATGGGGAGAGGAGGTAAAAAATTACAGAACATTCTTGAAATGGAATATTATTACACCATAAGAAATAATGACTGTGAAGAATTCAGAAAAACAGGAGAAAAATTACATGAATTGATGCAGAATAAAGAAAATAATTTGTATGATGACTATAGCAAATGGAAATGGAAAAACAAACAAACCAAAAACTCTGAACTAAACACTCTGTAAGGATAATAACCAAGAAGTTAGGCCCTGGAGAAGTGTTGGAGAAATATTCTTCCTGCACTTCTTTAAAGAGATGAGGGCCTATGGATATGGAATATTTTGTTGTTTGTCCTTCCTTCTCAAAGAGGAAAGTGATGCCATGACTTGCAAGTGGGTTGGATTTAAGTGACGGAAAGCTGTGCACAGGCACCAGCCTCACTTTCTCCTCAGGAACCATCCAGGCCCAGTAGTAAGATATAGGTCAAAATGACTAGAAATGGCCCCTGATGTAGTGGGAGACCTTGGCCTTTTTAAGCTAAGGTCTTTTCCAGGTCTCAGTTTGACTGAGGCAACACTCATTCAGTGATTAAGGTTAGGTAAGAAGCAAGGCAAAGAAGGGCCTCTTCTCCCTAGTAAAAAAAATAATCAATCTGGGAGGGAAGATCCTCAGAGTTTCTCATAGAATATTACATACAGTGTCAGATGGGGGTGACATGATGGTTATTTTTTTTATTTTTAAGAATTATTTGTTAAAAAATAAAAATTCTTTTTTACAAGGAATGACTTATGGGTAAAAGAGTGGAAAGGTAAAATTTTGAAATGAAGATGATAAGAAACATATGGGTATACATATATATATATACACACACAAACACACACACACACGTACATTTAAATGTGGCAATTGAAGTGGATAACCTAGCTCTAGTTTCTATGTCTCTTGGATCTTAATTGAGTAGCGCAAGAAATATCATCTCCATTTACAGATGAGGAAACTGATACCCAAGGAATTAAGAGATTGATCCATAAGGTATGTGTCAGAAGCAAAAGACAAAGACAAATTTTAAGACTCCACCAACAGTGTTCATTTCTCTATAACTCGCTGGTCCACCATAAGATTGTCAGCTCTTGAACCACCTGGAAGGCTCTCCTAGAACTTTCATCAAGAACCAACAATATACAGAATTAGCTCTGGTACTTAGGCAGTTATATCTGAGAATATCCAAGGACACTATCTGCAAGGGACTTCCAGAATACTAACCATTGGACAATGTTAGCAGAACCACATTTGCCTGGATTATAAATAGGCATTGGACTGTACACAGTGCATAGATTGTGAATTGATTAATTTTAAAGTCACATGAAGATCTACACAATCTTCCACAGTGTATCCTGGCAGGTACATCTTCTGAGAAAGAAGATAAAAAAATCTCTCCTCAAGGATGGTTGTTATCCTTAAAAGTGATTTTGCAAGAAACAGTTCAAACTCGGCCAATTTGTTCATTGGCATTTTGGAACCACGTCACAAGCAATTGGGGTGGGGGGGAATCCCATTCAAGTCCCTTGGGACCAACTGTATCTATCCACTATATTTGGCACTCAATTTGGCTTCCCGTCAACATTGCTATTTGGACTGATATCTCACCATGGAAAGTCACCAACCTATATTAGCAGAAAGAAAATAAACATCAGCTCTGGATAGCTCCAAAAGTATTTTTAAAAAATCCTTTTGATACAGCAGAACAAAAAAAAAATCTTCCCAACCCTCAAGAACTTTTCAGTTGTATTCTGGGTTCCCTGGTGGCACTGAGGAAAAACTGAACTTATATTTTTAATACCTTCCCATTCATTCTTTGAGATGGTTCTATTAACAAGGAAACATGTGTAAGGTAAGAAATCTCATTCAGTACAAGGTTTTACATTTCTAAGAAGAACTGAACACAAATGTTCAATAATAGATACAATAATAACCAGTATTTGTATACAGATTTAAGGTTTTCAAGGTATTTTATAAATCTTATCTCATTTGAGTCTCACAATAACTCTGGGAGGTGGGTGATAATATTATCCCCATTTTATAGATAAGGAAACTGAGACACAAAGAAGTTGTCTAGGGTCACACAGAAAATGTGAGTCCGAGACAGAATTCAAATTCAGATCTTCTTGTCTCCACATCCCATCCTCTAGTTTTACTACCTGCCTGGAGTTGGAAATTCAAAACATTAAAGAGGGTCTCTGCTTCACTGAGTACCCACTTCTCTGCTTTCCCAGCATGCCTTCTCCTTTCAGTCCTTCTCACACCATCAACTACCCTATGATTTGTACAGCTACTTTTCAGCATATCACCACACTGTAATCAATAACTGCACTGCACATATGAAGTGATATCTTACAGGATGTCAATATTAGCCTTTCTAGCAAGCATCTTTCATGATTTATCCATCAATAGCACTATTGGGCATGTTTTATATGCAGTATGCACTTATTTCACCAAGCAGGAAAAAATGACATTTCTGAGCCAGCCACCTTTAGCCAGGACAATCTTCCTTCTGCAATCAGAAAGGGTTCTTCTTGGACAACATTTGCACAGAATTGTGTACGTTCTTTGGTTATTTAACCCAAGCACGTTGGGTTCTCTTGTATAACACAGATCATTTTATATTTCTAATATATCCTAAAAGCTCTCACTTCAGAGCTAGTCATAGAGCTGATTAACTTGCTGTTGTTCCAAAGGATCCTTAATTTTCACCCATAGATCTCACATTCTATTGCTTATTTCTAAGCACGATTATTTTCCTTTAGCCTTGCAAATGGTCCACTTGTTCTTACTTTATGTCAGCTAGTTTTATGGTTTCTGATTTCATTCATTTTTGTCAATGGAGGAAAGATTTCATTAAAAATATCAGTGAACAGATTTTTATTGTTGTTGTTACTGTTATTTTTTTCCTTTGCAAGATTTCCTAAAAGTATCTCAAATTATGAACCACATATCTTTGCCATGACTTAAAATCATAACCAAAGAACAATGAAGAGGACACAAGCAAGCCGAAACAATGAAGGAGGTATTCATATTGAAGAGAGAGCAGATTGATTGGAATATAGAATAATAATAACTGCAGCTGTCATTTATATCAGAGTGGATAGGTAGAACAATGAATAGAGTGCCAGATCTGGAGTCAGGAGAAGCTAAATTCAAATTCAGCCTCAGGCACTTCCTAGCTGTGTGACCCTGGGCAAGTCACTTCACCCTCTTTGCCTCAGTTTCCTTGTCTATAAAATGAGCCAGAGAAGTAAATGGCAAACCACTCCAGTGTCTTTATCAAGAAAACCCTAAATGGACTGACAAAGATTTGGACACAACTGCAAATGACTAAAATAGCAAGACAAAAGCAATTATATGATGCCTTAAGGTTTGCAAATGTTTTCCATGTGATTGTGAAGCGGGTAATATTATTAATCCCATTTTATAATTGAGGAAACTGAGGTTGAGAGAGTTTAAACAATTTCCTCAGGGTTAATCAATCAATAAACAATTATTAAGTACCTAATATGTGCACTTTATTAAGTACCTACTATGTGCACTGTCCAAAAGCACTGGGCTACAAGAAAAAGAAACAAAAGACAGTCCCAGCCTTCAAGGAGCTTATAGTCCAGTGGGGGAGACACACACATGAGTACATATATGTATGTACTCCATTTATGAATGCATATATACATAGATCTCCCTCAAATACGTATACATACAACCTTAGAGGTTATGTGTATCTATATCTATACCTAACCTCTAATGTTCATATTTTAATTAGCTAGCTCTGATCCCAAGGAAGGAGGATGTTTTTGTTTGATTCCTTTAACCATCCCTTCTGTGTCAAACAGGAGTGAGACAAGATGATTTAGTGGAACGAACACTGAATTTAGAGTCAGAGGACATTAGTTAAAATGCTAGCTCTTCTACTTATTACCTTATTTCCTTGGGGAAATCCTTTAAGCTCTCTGGCCTCAGTTTCCTTATTTGCTAAATGAGGAAAGTGGGATAGATGATCTCTAAGGCCATTCTAGTTCTAAAGCCAGTGCCTTGATTTTACAGATATGGAAACTGAGGTCCACAGAACGAAAGGTCAAGGAGTTGTGTTAACTGTGGGGTAAATGTAGTGCCAGACCTGTGATTCCAAACCAAGTCACCAATAGAACGTGCCTTTGGGGAGTATAGAATGAGACAAAGGAAGTGGGTGCTGTCAGGTGCATAACTACTTCTAATGGAATGCAGCTGGGGCTACTCTTCTCCCTTCCAGGGCTCCCTGTGTGCACAGCCATTCTTTAGATCAGAGCACACTCTGCCTTGGACAGTTCTAGAGGTGCACTGACCAGCTCGGATTCCCCAGCCTTCTTGTTTTCAATATGCCTTATCAGTTGCAAAAAGCTCCTGCCAAGAAAGCATTTCCAGGTGATGGACAGCCCTGGTTACAAGGTCTAGGATCCCAGCTTATCTTGCATTAGTTAAATTGTAAATTGATGTCTTCCTGAAGGTATTTTTGAAGGCTTCTTAGGGCCTTTGCTTCAGCTTAGGAAATGCCCTTGTCTTATCACAAGCATCTTTGAAAGATATCTTCTAGGTGGATTATTGGCTAGGAATGCAGCCATAGGTAGTTAATCTCCTCCATTTACAGGGATTCTTGTTAGTTTCCATCAAGAACACGCCACTTCTCAATCTTTTCCTCAGACCCCTAATTTCTATCATATTTTGGTCCTGTGGCATACATATATCTCTCTTTCTTTTTTCCCTCCCTCCTTCCCTCCTTTCTCCCTTCCCTTTCCCCTTCCCTTTCCCCTTCCTTTTCCCCTTCCCTTCCTTCCTTCCTTCCTTCCTTCCTTCCTTCCTTCCTTCCTTCCTTCCTTCCTTCCTTCCTTCCTTCCTCTTTCTTTCTTTCTCTTTCTTCCTTCCTCTTTCTTTCTTTCTCTCTCTCTCTTTCTCTCTCTCTTCTTTCTTTCTTTCTTTCTTTCTTTCTTTCTTTCTTTCTTTCTTTCTTTCTTTCTTTCTTTCTTTCTTTCTTTCTTTCTTTCTTTCTTCCTTTCCTTCCTTCCTTCCTTCCTTCCTTCCTTCCTTCCTTCCTTCCTTCCTTCCTTCCTTCCTTCCTTCCTTCCTTCCTTCCTTCCTCATGAATAGCCTTTGTACTTACAAACTAGGCAACATAGATTGACCTAGTATTTTTAAAAAAAGGAAATGAAATTAAACGAATTTACTTTATTAATGGTGACGTCCTCAATTATTATCATTTGAATATTCCCCCCCATCACTGAGTATTCACAGCACGATGGGGTACATAGTCCTGTCTTTAGTGGCTGAGACAGGGTTAGTGATCTAACTTGGATGTAATATGCATTCATCTGCTCCCTACAGCTATCTCTTTCTGGGATTATAAAGTACATAATACTGTAAACTCTTACTTCTTTCTTTAAAAATTGTTGTCACATGTCAATAGCAGAGTCATATCCAAATCATATATTATTCCCTCCAAGAGGCCGGGAGATGACATTGCCACATTGTCCATCCCACCTAAAAGACAAGGACTAATCATGGCACCATCCTCAAGGCTGGGGAGATTTCCCTGGAGAGCCCATCATTCTCTGGCACATCATAGTTTTTCTGGTTCTAGAACAACCTGCTAGCTCTTGTAAAACCAGCATGCTCCTTCCTGGGGCCCTGGAAGATTAAGGAATGAACTCACCAGCGAAGCAGGGTCAAGGTTTTAGAAGGTTTTTAGAAGGTTCGTGTTTATAGAAGGTTCTTCAGTTTTGGAAGATTCATGTTTTAGAAGGTTCTTCAGATTTCCATCAAAAAAGGCAAATTTCATATGCCCTCAAGAGGCCTCCCATTAATCAGTTAATCAATAAATTAATAACAATAGCTTTTATACAGTACTTTAAGATTTCCAAGGCTCTTTGCAAAATCCTATTTGAACCTCACAGCATTCCTTTGAATGTGGTAACAATAATCATTATTGTCATATTTTAAGAAACTCATTTTAACAATAATTTAATTATCATTAAGTTGTAGCTCCATATTGTTTGTGATATTTGTCCATATTGTCTGTTATATGGACCAAAGGGCTTGGTGACCTATGACATACATGCTAAAACTGGCCCTCAGAGGGGCTGGTGCCCCTCCTGCTGCTCTCACCTCCCATTGCTGCATGGTCAACACCCACATCCCTCCCACTCCTCAGTATGCTGGAAAGGAAGTGATTGCAACCTTAGCTCTCCACATTTGAAAAGCTGCCCACCCCTGCTTTAGGGAGAATTAGGGTCGGTTTAAAGAGGAGGCACAGGAGTTTCCTGGTGTATATAGATACAATATACCCCTGTGACCACTACACAGACTCTCTACCCTCCTAGCTCTAAATCTGTGGTCCTGTGACCCTATGTCCGGTTGACATGGAAACCAAGCAGAGATGTTCTGACACTCTGATGGGGAACTGTGACCTCCTGTGGATGCCTACTTTTTCATACCTATTGGATCTGACCTTTTCCCTCTCTTGTTCTTTTCATTTGAACACTAAAGGAGAACTGAGACCCTTCCTTAGAGCTGGAGTTAGTTTCTTTCACAGCAGAGAGTTAGCTATCATAGTGCCTGGATGAGTAGAATAAAATCAACTCTCAAACAAAAAAGTGCGTGGGGGCAGGAGGTTATGGGGTGTGCGGATGGGGGACACAGAAGGCTGGCAAAGATCTCACCTGGGGAGAGGGGTCTTCTGGTAACTCCCTATTTGACAAGCTAGGTGGCACCACAGTGCACAGAGTGCTGGATCAGCAGTCAGAAGACCTGAGTTCAAACTTGACTTCACAGGTTTACGCTTATTAGTTGTGTGACCCTGGACAAGTCACTTAATCTGTATCTGCCTGAAACTCATGGGTGGGGGGGGAGGGGTTCCTACCCTACTGTGTGAAGACTTTCCCCCATAAAATATACAGATGAGAATAATTTATTCCGATTGCCATGAAGGCTCTGTGGATCCTTAGTGCTTGGCCAGACACTGAAGACACCAAAGGCATCCAGTGTGTCCAGAATCATTGCTAGCTTTCTCAATGTTTGTCTTGGTACTGGATGTCCATGACTCTGGAAGAGAAAGTGAGGCTGATGACTTTGAGCAACTCTGCCTCACTTAAATCCAATTCACACAGGAGTGTCAAGACATCATATCATGATGTCATTGGTCCTCTTAAAAAAGGAAGGACAAAAACCACAAAGGAAGCTCTCTCATTCCTTTCTAAGTTTTGTTTGTTCCAATTCCATTCTATTGGACCACAGACGCTCTAAGAAAGGACAGTCACAGTAGGTGTTGGGGTAGGGGCTGAGGGAGATGGGCAATGCAGTCAGGAGTGGGCTGAAAGGCAAGTGGGCACAATAAGCTTCCACCAAGAGACAGTCAAGGAGCCCAGCTTCAAGTCAAGCAGCAGGGGCACTGACAAGGAGGCTGCTGCAAGCAGCCATCGTGTCTAAGAGTCTCATCCCTGGACAAAAATGGCTCAGGAGGTTGGGAGGCAGGAGTAACAGGGTCCTCTGCAGGGATATAACCTGCCCAAATCCCCTCTGGCCCTTCAGCAGCCTGGAGGAATGGAGCCTCAAGCCCCTTCTCAGTCTCTCCAGCCGCCAATAAATGCAGAGGACTCCATGATATTTGAATTATGAGGAACTTGAAGGCAGAATGACTGAAATCTGAGGGAGTTTCTTCTCTCTAACCACATTCTCAAGCTCACACCTTTGAGTTACAGCAGAGAGAGCCAGAATTGATGACAAAATGCTCTTAAACTATCTTACTGACAATTTATAGAGATGAAGAGATTGCCAAGAAAGACCTCCGTCAAGGTTGGGGGGCAAGGTGGGGGAGATTGCTTTCTGAAGTACAGTCTTTCTGAGTTAATAACTGTAGGGGAGCCCTGGCCTCTGATGGCAGCTCCTTAGAGGGTTTTGCATTGTGAGTGACTGAAATGATTTAGAACCAGAGTGCTGACAGCAAGGAAAAGTCCTTCTGGGGGAGCAAGCACTTCACCCCCACCCCCTCGCCTTTTTAAAATCTGCCAGCCATGCAGGTCTCCATAAGAGGAAGTTAATAGTGAAGCAGAAAACATTGTAGCATGAAGAAACAGAGTAATCATTCAAATTCCAAAATAGGAAAGATCAGTTCAGTTCCCTCTCCTTCCCTCCCTCCCTCCTCTCCTTCCCTCCATTTCTTCCTCCCTCCCTCCCTCCGTCCCTCCCTTCCTTCCTTCCTTCCTTCCTTCCTTCCTTCCTTCCTTCCTTCCTTCCTTCCTTCCTTCCTTCCTTCCT
>NW_027187339.1:3956797-4032267 GCF_028583685.1 Petaurus breviceps papuanus | reverse complement strand
CCTTCCTTCCTTCCTTCCTTCCTTCCTTCCTTCCTTCCTTCCTTCCTGCCTTCCTTCCTGCCTTCCCTCCTGCCTGCCTGCCTTCCCTCCTTCCTTCTTTCCTTCCTCTCTTCCTCCCTTCCTTCCCTGTTTCCCACCAGTTCTATTGATGTTTCTTGTTTTATACTAGTTCTGACATCTTCCCACTCCCTTGCATGACAAAGGAGTGAGCCTTCCCTCATAACAAAGTAAAACAGTTAAGGAAAATCTCCTGACAGGATGTGCCACATCCTATACCTATAGCCCCCCACATCCCTCCCCAGAAAATCCATCTTTACTTTTTTTTTTTTTGCCTTTTGGAGGGCAATTGGGGTTAAGTAACTTGCCCAAGGTCACATGGCTAGTTTTTGTGGTAAGTGTCTGAGGTCACATTTGAACTCAGGTCCTCCTGACTCCAGGGCCGGTGCTCTACTCACTGTGCCACCTAGCCACCCCCATCTTTAGTTTCACAACAGTCTCAGCCTGTGAATAACAGGCTCCACTCAAATCTGTTTGTCTTTCTATCTCTGGGAATGATTTTGTTCATTTTTAAACCATCTCACTGATAAGATTAAGTACAACATGCTGCAGTACTTTTCATTAATTCCTTGAAAAGGTCTGGGAGACTGGAAGGGGTTCAGGGAATATCTTAATCTGCTTGGTGAGATCCAAATTGATTACTGTTCTTGCTCTCTTTGTCTGTCCTTATATTGTATCCTCATTTTGGTAGTCAGCACCAGGACACCCCCCTCTGCCCTGTCTCCATGGCATCTTCCTAAAGAATACATGAAGAATTTTTTTTTTCTGAGTGCCTGAGAAAATCCATTGGGGTGTATGGGGTGTTCAGCAGGACTAGCACCTCTGGTGTGAGTGCTTGCAAGCCCTTCTCAGGGCTCCTCACCCCTTTTTGGTGTTCTTCAAATCCACCCAACTCTCACTTGTGGCTCCAAGAAGCTGTTGCGTGGCAACATCGCACCCCCATAAAACCTTCTCTGCAGACAGGCTAAAACTGGTTGAGGGGAGCCAACAGGCCTCAAACTCGTTTGTGAGTCAGGGGGATGTCTGCCCCCAAAATGTGAAGATTTCCCCTGGAGTAATGGGAGGATGAGAACAATTTGTTTCAACAGCCACGAAGGCAGCTGTCATGGATCGCTTATACCTTGATCAGACCTTAAAGATGCCTAGGTCATGCATGGCATCCTGGGCCATTGCTGGTTGCTGATTTTCCTGACTTTTGTCATGTTTCCGGACTTCAATGACTCTGGAAGACTAAGTAAAGCCTATAACTTTGTGCAACTCCGCCTCACTTAAATCCAATTCTCCCATGCTGTCATTGGTTCTATTTAAAAGCAAGGACAAACAAAAACATAGAGAATTCATTGCTACAGGTCGCACCCTTCACCTTACAGGATCACTGACAAGCTTCTGTGATAATATTAATCTTACTCAGTTGCTTTAATATTAAATAAAATTTTATCCTCAGCAGATTTCATTGGAATAAAAAAAATTGTAACCACAGAATCACGGAATCACAAAATGGCAGAATGTTTGAATTGAATGGGATCTGGCCTCAGAAGCCACCTAGCCATCTTGGTGACACAATGGATAGAATGTGGGGCTAGGAGTCCCAAAGACCTGAGTTCAAAACAAGTCTCAGACTCCTATTGGTTTGTAACTCTAGGCCAACCACTTCACTTTTTCTGCCTTTATTTCCTCATTTGTAAAATAGGGATAATAACAGCTCCTACAGACTTGTTGTGAAGAACGAATGAGTTAACACTTGTAAAGCATCTAACATAGTGACTGACTTATAGTAGAAACTTAACAAATGCTTGTTGCCTTCTTCCCAAACCCCAGTCTAATCCATACCTGAACTGAAATCAACTCTAAAATAATCTCAGCAATGGGTCATCATTATTGATGAAATAACATTTTAAGGTATGCAAAACACTCCACATATATCATTTAATTTGTCTCAATATAGGCCTGGGAATTTAGCAACATTGATTTTTTAAACTTATTTTTTTAAATTTATTTACATCATTCATTTCCACAAGATTTTGAGTTACAAGTTTTTCCCCATTTTTCCCCTACCCACCAACCCAAAATTGTGATCACACTGAATATCCCTTCCCCCAATCTGTTCTCTCCCATATCTTCCCCCATTTCCCCTCTGACTTTCCAGTAGGGCATGGTGGATCTCTATGCCCCAGTGCCTGTATATAATATTTACCAGTTGCATGTAAAATAATAATAATAATAATAATAATGACATACATATATTTTAAACATTTGATTTTAAACCTTTGGATTCCAGATTCATTCCTTAACTCCCTTGTCACCCACCCTTACTGGGAAGATAAGCAATTCAAATAGTTTGTACATGTGTAGCTGTGCAAAACGTTTCCATAGTGGATATATTGTGAAAGATTGACTGTATTTCCCTCCATCCTATCCCACCTCCCACTTGTTCTATTCTCTACTTTGATCCTGTCCCTTTTCAAAAGTGGGTGCTTCCAACTTCCCTCCCCCCAGCCTGCCCTCCGTTCCATCATTCCCCCTCTCATACCCTTCCCCCCTATTCTCTTGTATGGTGAGATACCCTATTTAGTCATTCCCTCCCTAAACCCATTTCAATGAGAATAAGTTTGACTCATTCCCTTTTACCTTCCTGTTCTTCCCCTCCATTGTAAAAGTTTCCCTTTGCCTCTTCTATATGAGATAATTTACCCCATTCTATCTCTCCTGATCTCCTCTCATTATATTCCTCTCTCATCTCTTAATTTCACCTTTTAAGGATCATCCCTTCCTATTCACTTGGTCCTGTGTCCTCTTTTTATGTGTATCTGTACACATATATACAAACACTCACATATGTATTCATATGCCCATATACCCTCCCATAAAGACATATATATGTATGTATACATATATATACATATATATATACACATTTCTATTCCCTTCAACTATTCTCATACTGAGAAAAGTTTCATAAGTTACAATTATTGTTTTTTCATGTAGGAATGTAAGTAGATCAACTTTGATAAGTTCCTTATGATTTCTTTTCCCTGTTTACCTTTTCATGCTTCTCTTGCTTCTTGTATCTGAATGTCAAATTTTCTATTCAACTCTGTTTTTTTCATCAAGAATCCTTGAAAGTCCTCTATTCCATTGAATGACCATATTTTCCCCTGAAACAAGATACTCAGTTTTGCTGGGTAGGAGATTCTTGGTTTTAATCCTAATTCCTTTGCCCTCCGGAATATCATATTCCAAGCCTTTCGATCCCTCAGTGTAGAAGCTTCCAGATCCTGTGTTCTCCTGATTGTGTTTCTACAATATTCAAATTGTTTCTTCCTGGCTGCTTGTAATATTTTCTCCTTGATCTGGGAACTCTGGAACCTGGCTATAATATTCCTAGGAGTTTTCTTTTGGGATCTTTCGCAGGAAGTGATCGGTGGATTCTTTCAACCTCTATTTCGCCTTCTCGCTCTAAAATATCAGGGCAATTTTCCTTGAGAATTTCTTGAAGGATGATTTCTAGGTTCTTTTTCTGATCATGGCTTTCAGGTAGTCCAATAATTTTAAAGTTATCTCTCCTGGATCTATTTTCCAGTTCAGTGGTTATTCCCATGAGATATTTCACATTGCCTTCTATTTTTTCATTTGTTTGGATCTGTTTAATAATTTGTTTGGATTTCTCATAAAGTCACTAGTTTCCATTTGCTCCAATCTAATTTTGAAGGAATGACTCTCCTCAGTGAGCTTTTGAGATTCTTTTTCCATCTGGCAAATTTGGCGTTTTAAGGCATTCTTCTCCTCATTGGCTTTTTGAGCCTCTTTTGCCAAGCAACATTGATTTTTAACTGGAGGGGATCTTTTAGATCCTCTATCTTACACTCCTCAGAGAGGGTCAGTGGGTTGCCCAAGATCACTCCGATAGTCAGCAGCAAACTGGTATTTGATCCAAGGTTTTCCAACTTCATAGCTGTTTTGATGTTGATGTTGATTCTACTGTACCGCATTCATTCTCTGTTTCTGTCGAGAGGTTTTGTGGTAGGTTTTCTAGAGTTTTGTGGAGGGGGTAGGGGTAGTGGGAAAGGGCAGATCTAATTGATTTTCTCTGTTTTTCTAATAAAATTGTTATTCTACATTAATTTGGTAAACTTGAACTCTGCTCAAAAGTGGAGGAAATGGTGGCTAGATACTATAGAGCACACATGAGTAGATGATGGACACGAGCTTTTCCATGATGATGTTTGCCATCAAGAGCCACCAACTTTCGCTCCTCTCTTTCTAGCATTTCCGCGGTCTTCTTGAGGCAGACGGGAACTTCAAGGCAATTTTTGTGGACTGCTACTGATTATCAAAAATATCTTCTAGCCGTAAATCAATGATCCTAAATCCCTAGTCATTTACTGAGACAATGGCGATTAGAAGGAAAATGCTTTTTGCAAGCCTTAGGGTGCTACATAAAGAGAAGTGATAGTGGTGATAACAGAAGTTGGAAAACCAAAAGAAAAGGGGAATATAAATGTTCGTTTTCAGCCTCAAAAACATACAGCGGGAGGTGATGCCTATGTGAGAGCAACAAACCTTGCATCCTGGGATGGGAAAGAGGTAAATAGAACTCACCATAAATGAGGGGAAAAGGTAAGGCGAGGCACCTCCAATGCTTCTTAAACTGTGGTTTGCTAGCCCATATCGTGGCCCACAGCTTAAGAAGCACTGAAAGGGTCTCAAGCAGAACAAGTTTAAGAAGCTCTGCGTGGAGAATACCAAGTTTACATGAGTGGCACTTTGACTGTGAGAAGGTGGTAAGGAGGAGTCTGTGGGAAACAGCAGAAGTGATCATGTGTTGATTAGTCCCAAGACATGCTAGCCTGGAGAGCACTCATTATGAGTGTCAGAGCTTTAGAAGTTGACCATTCCAGAGCAGCAGAACAGTTGGCAAATATGAAGAACTTTCCCAAGAAAATGGCAGATGATTCCAACAAAGAGGAAGAGTAGGCACAGAACCTAGAGCTTCAGTCTTAAACCAACTGTGAGTATGCAGTGTAACAGTGGTAACCAAACGGCAGTAAGTCTACAGGTCTCAGGAAGAATGGATGACAGGTGGAGCAAAGGTATCAAAGGAGAACCCACACCATGTCCAGATACTATGGAAAGGGAAGTCAATAAACAGCAAGGTGGAGAGGAAGCCAAAAGGACTCAGGCATCAGAAATCTTCCAGCTGTGGCAAAAGACAAAATGCATTGGAATCCCTCAACAAGCAAAGTTCTCCAGGGAATAGCAAAGGGAGGCAATCTAGCTCATGATTCTATGATATATTGGACTTTTTATAACTGAAGGATGGATTTGATGATAATTCTATTTACCTATAATTTGTTTTCGCAACTTTGGCTCCATTAATTACTTTCCCAAATTTGTTATAGGTCTTACTACTTTGTTAGTAATACTAAACACACTTACATTGTATTCAGTGACACATGGAAATTCCAGAATAAGTGAACTATGGGTGTCATTAATTTTCTTCAATTTACTCAAATTATCGAGAAATAAGGAATATCTTCAAATATGCTTGGATCCTTCGTGGCATGAGTCTTTGAGACAAATTATGATGGAGTAGCCCTATACGCTGTCCACCTAACTGCATGTCACAATCTGGGAAGCAGGCATTCTTTATTGACTTGTTTTTCTTGGGTAGATTACTAAACCAAACTCTTTGGAATGATTATTGATCTCTTCCAGGAGACATAATGCAACCAGACCTCTGTCATTCCCAAACAGTTTGAGCATCAGGAAGACCTCACAATCCATAAGGAACCTTTCTTCAACTTGGTTTCTACACTGTATCTCCTCTCTAACAGTGGCAAAAGACTTTGGTGAACATATGTCTCCCTATTTGTGTAGGGAGATGATATTAATGATCAAAAGGTCTTGGAGCTAGGTTATATCTTTTAGTATATCTTTCATGGAATCTTTGCTAATGTTAATATATGTATAGGCTAAATGTTGGGAAAGAGCTGTTAGGATAGCATTTGCTTTATTGAATCAACTTTTAAAAAATAATCAAATAACAAATAGGCATCATATATTTTTCACTTTCCTAAGTCAACTATGAAATGGTAAAACCTACCAGGAAATGTTCATTGTGAAAGCTTGACTCTTCCCTAATAATAAAAGATAATAAATGTCATTTATATGGCACTTTAAAGTTTACAAACTGTTTTACATTTGATCCTCACAACAATACTGTAAAATAGATATCATTATTATCCCCATTTTACATATCAGGAAAATAAGACATATAGAAATTAAGCATATCCCCAAGGTCACAGTGCTAGTAAATTGCCAAGGCAAAATTCAAACTTAGGTCTTCCTGAATCCAGAGCTATATCTGTTATACCACCAAATTGCTTTGTGAAGGATATTTTTCTCTCTCAGAACTGTTTAATTCTGAGTTGATTGAAGCACACTTTTTCCCCCACTTACTTTATTTTTCTTCCTTTTTTGTAACATGACTAATATGAAAATATGTTTTGCATGACTTTAAACATATAATTTTTATAATATTGCTTGTCCTCTTAATAGATGACAGATTGGCTGGAGGAAGAGAAAAAATGGGGAATTCAGATATTGAAAAATGAATTTTAAGATAAAATATAAATATTTTAAATGGATATCCTCCCCTCTCTGTATCTATATATTATAATATATTACATAATTTATATGTAAAGTTCTAAAAAATGTATATACATAGGAAAGAATATAAGTTTCTTGAGGACAAGGACTGTTTTACTTTTTTCTTTGCATTCTCACTGTCTGGAAGAGAGTAGAGACTTAGTAAATGCTTATTGATTGATAAGAAAGGAGACATATAGACTGCTTGTTTTTTAAATTCTTATTTTCCTTTTTTTGTATTAATAAGGCACAAGACCTTTATGACATTTGTACCTTTTCTCCTTCAGATAACTTTTAAATTGATCTTTCTATGGCCTCACAATTATGTTATTTCTAATGTGGTTCTTATAACATCATAAACTTAGCACCATAAGAGATCTTAGAGGCCACTGAATTTCACCCATTCATATTATTGATAAGGAATCCAAGGCATAGAGGATATTTGACTTTCCCAGGGTCACAATGACAGGACTTGAACTGAGGCCTTCCTGATTCTAAGTCCAAAATTCTATTCATTGTATATCTTAGATGCCATCTCGTCTATGTGTACTTAGTCTAATCCAGCTTTTTCTCTTAAGTACCATTTCTCCTCCTCTACAAGAACATGCAGGATTATGATTTTAGAGTCAAATTATAGTACTCCACTGTCTTTAATAGTGAAATAAGGTTGTTGGTTTTTTTAATTAAAAAAATTGCAGATCTTTTCCATTTTTCTTCTCTTCTTGTCATCCTATTTTCTTCCTTAAATATACACTAGATGACTTTGTGTAGTTGGGTCCCTCAATAAATTTTGTTTTTCAAATTCATTTTACTTTCTACTTCTCTATATTTTATGAGGTGCTTCTGTTTATAATCTTCCATCATACTGATCCATGGGATTTTTTTCAAATGAGTTTATATTCTAAACCACTTTTGCCCTTAGATGTTATGCCTCATGGCCTGACAAGTCATATGTTTGCTGAGTAAGGTCTCCTTCTTATGAAAACTGATTGATATCAATTGCATTTTATGAAATTATTGTAAATTGTCTATAATCTTTAGTCCATTCAAATGCCACTTTTCATCATCACTTGGATTCTACACTCTATCTCCTCCCTAACAGTGGCAAAAAAAACCTTTGGGGATAGAGAATTTTAATTGCACATAACATGTTTTAAAATTTCAAAATTTCATTTATTTATCTATTTGGGGCAAGGCAATTGGGGGTAAATGATTTTTGCCTGGGATCACACAAGTAGCAAGTAGGTTCTTATTTATTTTAGTAGTGTTTACATTTGACTTTTACTCTAACAAACTGTTAGTCTGAACACATAAACAGCTAATATTGTAAATATCTTCAAGCCAATAACAAGTAATTTCCTCCTACCCATTAAAATATGTTCAATTTCATTTCTTGTTATGTTATTTAGTTCTTGCCATTTTCAGAGCTTACTCTTTCCTTTTCTTGAAGGAAATATTTAGGATACATAGGCATGAGATTTCTTATTTATTTTTTTTTATTTTTAAAGCAATCAGGGTTAAGTAACTTGCTCAAGGTTACACGACCAGTTATTTCTGGGTGTGGTGCTGAGTATCTGAGTCTGGATTTGTTCCAGGTCATCTAGACACTGGAGCCAGTGCTCGTACTTGCTGTGCTACCTGGCCGCCCCGGGCATGAGATTTCTTATAAATCTTTAACCTAATTAAGCAGTTCATATGCAATATAGTTCTGCTAGGTACAAGCAATGCATACCATGATATAAAAAAATTAAAAGTACCTGCCCTCAAGGAGCTTCCATCCTTAGATGACATGAAAAATGAGATGATTTCTAAGATCATTTATAGTTTGAGTCTATGATCCCATATATCACAACAATCATGTGGGACGAGAAGGTTTGCATAAGAAGCAATCTGTATCAGTAAAGACAATACCCGCACCACAGATACCACGAATCCATTGAGCTATTAAAGTGAATTCTCAATCACATGAGAAGCCTTTAAATAAAATTTAAAATATGTGCCTTTGGAGCTTTGGTGCTCCTTGAATCCTGCATGAAGTTTAATGATATTGGGAGCTTTCATGCTTTAGCACTATGTCAATCCCTGGCCCAGGAAATACACCCCATGATTGCTATAGAATCTCAGTGTCCTCATCAGTAAAATCAAGGAGTTAGACTCAGTGACCTCTAAGGTCCCTTCCTACTCTGGTATCCCACAAGTTCCCTTTTCTAAACAAGGGATGCCTTCTTCTAGAACTGTAAATTTCAACACCTTTCACAAGCACTAAAGCGGGAGTAAAGGAAAGAAGAATTGATTGTATGCTTGTGCAAACTTAAGTAATCGAGAATAGAGATGCTACCCCTGTGAATTCTTGGGCGATATGCATGGCTTGGAAAAAGAAGGAAAGTATTTCATGCAATACCATTGGGCACTCTTAGCTCAGCCTTCCTTCCCAGAATAAAAATACAACTGAGTTTTTCAAGTTAGCTGGTTGATGTATCTCCCTGTTCCACCTCATCATTCTCGTATGATTCAACAAACATTAGAGAGAAATTTTTCTGCTTAAATTCCTTACTGCAACAGAAGTAAATATCTTACTTTTATAAAATACATTTCTTAAAGATAAAATACAGTTCTACAATGCTGTTTCAGATAGATTTGCCATAAGTCAGATACCCTTGTTGAAATAATGGACTAGGAACACAATCCATCTCGGGCCGTCAAGAAGTACAGAGCTTGGTCTTATTAAGGTGCTTGGTTATGAGGCCCAGTGACTGATACAATGAATTGGTTTTCAACAGTGCATTTGTTTCCACTATATGTCTTCTGCTTGAATGAAAAGGCAATTAAGAAAGGGACTTGGAACAAGGAGCCCAAAGTAAATACTAGCCTTCTCCCAGGCCAAACACAATTATAAGAGCATTTAGCTGCTGCTTGGTTAAAACTAAATAAAGATGGGAAATTAGACAGACACTACTGAGACAGACCTTAGTGCCAAGCCCACCTCTTTTACAAAGTGCCTTTTCTGCTTTTCCTGTAGGAAAAAGAGAAATTTTCTGTGGGTAAGTCAATTAGATTCTACACTGAGCAAATCAATTCTCAAGTTGCAGTTTCTCCTATGGCCACTAGAGGCAGTGTTTCCCTTTAGCTGGCAGGTTTTGATGGACATGATGCTCTTCCTCTGTTTTGCTTGGGTGTTGACATGTTCTAAAGGTTGGTGACATGGATGCAGTCAAGGTTCTCAGCTACTCCATGGAATCCGTCAATAGAGAAAATACTGCTTTGGTGAGGGGCAAGGCTAGTTTTCCCTCGTCAAACATTTAAAGGAAGGAGGGAAAAGGGTTAAGAGCACAATTAGCTAGTCTGCTGGTGTTTTATATGCATGGGGTCCCCTTGTTGGGGAGTCTGGAAACCATAAATTAAGAAGTCCATATTTCAGGGTTGAGATGACAGCCATGCCAGGACCTTAGATGGCTTTAAACTCAAAGTATTAAAACAACAACACAGAAAGCATTATCACAAGAGCTGCACCCAAAGACCCCCTTAATCTGCAAGACTTCTCCAAAATCATGAATCTCGGCATAAAGTAAATCAGTTCTTAAGGGGGGGGGGAGGAAGCACTAAAATTGAATCAAAAGAGATTAAGGCAGTCCATCCGCTCCCTGGAAAAATTGTAAATGTCTTAGTTGTTCCTTGAAACATCCAGACCAGAAAAATTTATAGCTGTCAAAACATGTCTTTCCTACCCTCACTCTCTCCAATCATTCCTCCTAACAATTGCAATGAAAAGGGAGAAATCTCCAGTAATAATTCCCAGATTATCCTAATTTTTCATGTTTTTCAGAGGCAGATTGAAGTATGTTGGTCAAGTTCTGGGCCTGCCCTGGCTACCTATGTGATCCTTTTTTTTTTTTTGGACAGTGATTGGGGTTAAGTGACTTGCCCAAGGTAACATGGCTAGTTTTTGTGTTAAGTTTCTGAGGCTGGATTTGAACTCAGGTCCTCTTGACTCCAGGGCCAGTGCTCTATTCACTGTGCCACCTAGCCACCCCTGCCTATGTGATCTTAACCAAGTTATATACTCTGTAGGCCTCAGTTCACAACCATAACCCAGGAGCAAAGGAAAAACAACTGAAAATCTCTGATGTCTTTAATGTGTTTGTTTTTGCTCTTTGAATGTCCAGCACCTAACGCAGTTATGACTTGTAAAAGGTCTTTAATAAATATATTTTCAATGAATTTGTTAAATGTGAGCTCTGTGGGTGCAGGGACTGTGTTTTCATCTTTCTTTGTATCCTCATTGCTTAGCACAGTGCCTTACACACAACAGTTGCTTAATAAACATCTCCTAGCCACTCATTGATCAACTGGACTGGACAGTCACAAAGGCCCTTTCTGGCTCTGCCTTAATTTGGCCATACTATATTAAGAGGAGGAAGCTCAGTTTATAAATAGTTTCTGTGCTTATTGTTAGAGGAAAGATGATAAAGAAACACCAATTAAGGTTGTTGCCAACTATTAGAATGATTTCCTAGCTCCCTAAATTCCTAGTGCCTAACCATGTTTTATATAGGGCATCCCAAAGGGCTTAGCACAGTTTATTATGCAAAACCTTTTGGGACACCCTGTATATCTTCCTGTCCCTGAAGTACCTAGCCCAGGCCTGAGCATATGCAGTGTGGTCAATTAAATCCTGGGTCAAATGCTAATTTTTCTGATTGCTTTCTTGGATTCTATTGAACCACAAATTCTCTCCCAATGAGCTGAAGCCAGGTACATGCTAGAGCCTGTCAAAGTTTTAGACTGGATTATTAAATTTTCAGTGTGAGTATTTACACCTGAGAAATTAACAAATGCTACAAATCAGGACTTGATTTATTGTTTTGTTGATAGTATAGACTTAAGAAAATGATCTGGAGAAAATGCTAAAAATGCAAATTAAACTAAAAGTTTGTCAAATACATGAATGCACACTTTTTTTCCCTGTGAGCTGGGTGTTAAAGTTTACTATCAAACCTCTGTCTATAGCCCTTAGTTTACACCATTCATAAGGCACTTTTCCTACAATATCTATATGGTTGTGGATTAAGAAATTCATTTAACTTGTTATTAAATACCTATCACATGAAATGTCCAGCACAAGGTTCAGGGAATACAAAGATGGCATAAAAAAAAAAAAACTTCTGAGGGGTGGCTAGGTGGTGCAGTGAATAGAGCCCTGGCCCTGGAATCAGGAGGACCTGAGTTCAAATTCGGCATCAGACACTTGACACACTTACTGGCCGTGTGACTTGGACAAGTCATTTAACTCCAATTGCCCTCCAAAAATAAAAAAAAAAAGACTATTGACCTCAAGAAGTTCATCATGTAGTGGAGATAGATGATATAAATAACAAAACAGAATGTGACATGCATAGGAGAGTCACAAAGTACTGAGACAACTGAAGGGGGAGATGTCACCTCCTGCTGAGAGGAGGCGGGAGGGAGGGAGGACTTCATGAAAGACATGACACCTGAGCACCTTGAAGGAATGAAAAGATTTCAACAATTGGGAATGGAGAGGGTTACTTTATTCCAGGTAAGAGAGCTGGCAGAAGCAAGGTAGCAAGTCAGGAGAGAGCAGGAGAGATCAGCAGATGGCAGGTAGTCCAGTTTGACATCACCATAGAATACATGATTAGAAAGAAGGTGTAGGGAAGATTAGAAAGGTAAGTTGGGAATGAACTGTAAATAAGGGATCATAATTTTGGTTTAAAAGGGTCCATGATACACTTGCAAATAAGGTTAAGAATCCTTGGTATAGAGCCCTGAATGCTGGTAAGGCTAAAGGGTTTGGATTGTATACAATAAACAGTAAAGACCCAAGGAGAAAGTTCATGGGACATGGATTCTATGTCATCTTTGTGAAGGATATCCTTCAGAAACCTGTGCATGGATTTAACAAACTATAGCATCAGCCTTGCACATTCACTGACTAGAGAATTCTTTTGGTGTGTGCAATTTAAAAACTGTGATGCAGGTCTTGTGGAGAATGGTAGGGGAGATGGTAGTCTTGGGAAATGGCTGGTGGAGAGTACTTGTTGATTGATTTAATTTCTCTTTATCTTACATTCTGTTTTAAGTTAAATATCTTTTGATTTACTGTAGTCAGGAGTTTTATGCTGGCTTTGTGAGGATCCACTAGATACTCTTGAAATTGGGATTTGGGAGGTTTGGATTGAGACCCCTTGAGTTCTTTAGGCTATGGTGTATTGATAAAAATAACATGGAGGGAGCCCATTGGTGTTACTTGGGAATTAACTCTTGATGAAGGTTAAAACATTGCCATCTACTCTCTCTCTCATACACACACACACACACACACACACACACACACACACACACTTACTCACAAATGGTACCAAACAAACCATGGGGTTCTCTTAAGAGAACTACCTGGGAATAATTTCACTTTATGCAAAGAAGTACACCAGGCATGAACTGTTATAGAGGAAATGATTGAATCATTCACTCATAAGCTTACACATTCACCATCACATCTCATAGCTGATCAGAAGTATCTTATTTATTTATTTACTTTTTGTGCACAAAGAATACTTTCAAGCTTAAGTCCCAGAGTACAATGGATTGGGAAAGAAGTGGGCATTCTCTACAAGGAGATCCAGAGACTTGGTTTGCTCTGAGTCCACCTCCTTCCCTACTATTAACCCAAAGACACAGGAATGACTTTCTTGATTCTGTCCAGATCCAACAGACTGATTTTCCTGTTGTTTGAAAATTGTAAAGGAAACAGCAAGAGCTGAATGCAACCCTGAGTTTTTGAGAGCAATCTCAGAGCTGGGAGAATTCATAAACCAAGTAAACCTTCTGACATAACTATAAAATGTGGTATAAACCCTAGAAAAAAATGGCCATCTTGAAAGGGTAACAGCACTTTTATGAGAATTCCAACTGCACCATGGCAACATCAACCCGTCAGAGCAAATGAAGGGTAGTAAAAGTAAAATTAAACATGATGAAGGGGACACCAGCTTGCTAACAGCTTTCCAAGCTGTAAAGCTTTCAAATGTTATCTCTTCATTGGTCTGTTCAATCACACATGCCTGCTACCCTGCTTTATCATATTCTGTATCTTTACCAGCCCTGAAGACTGCCACCTTTTTTGATGGACTTGTGTATATATATCCGCAAGAGAAAAAAGATATCCCTCCTTTCCACTGTCCCCTGCTTCCCCTCCCCCCTTTTCTTTCTGATTCTGATGTCCTTACTCTGGTGTCCAGTGTGACACCCACCGGTCACAACAAAGGATAAGAAGGAGCTTTGGGCTTCAGGGACTGATAAATGATCAAAGCCCCATCTATCCATTCTTCCCTCAGATGTCCAAGGGCCCAGTCAGACTCCAAAGTGCCTCTGGATTTGCTCTCCTAGCCCCCTTTCAAAACCTCAGCACCAAATTATTCCTCCCCAACCTTCTTCTCCTCCCCAATTATCCCCTTCCAGGGCCCCTCAAGCCTCCAGCAGGGACAAGTTGCATGACATTTCCATGTGTTAACCAACAGTAGCCCCAGGAATGGCTAATCCCTCTCTCTGAATACACACATCCCTGTTTTCAGTGGTCCAGAAATCAAAAGGCCACATTTATCCTCTATCCCTCTCAACCACCAGGGAGTCAGAGCAAGATCCTGGTCCTTGCCGTGCTTTAAACTTCCCTCTGCTATCCCTCCTAACCTGATTATGATTCAATAGGGCTTTCAGACATGGCCTATTCTGTGAGTGCATGTGTGTGTGTGTGTGTGTGTGTGTGTGTGTATACAAGTGTGCAAACTTTGGACAACATAATCTATTCAATTGCATGGGAGGAAGAAGAGTGATGGCAAAAAGAAAAAAGAAACAAACAAAAAAATCAACAATAATAAAAAAGAAAATCTTCCCACAGTCTTCACACCTAGATTATTCAGAGCAAAAGCTCCAAGCCCACCCCCCACCCTCAACACACACATACTGGTATGTTTTGCTAACAAAGAAAAAAGTGGCTAAGGAGAAGAAGCAAAGAAAGGACCAGGGGCCAGCCCAGATGCCTGAAAAAACCACCACGTTCAAGTGGGAGTCACTTTATCTGTAAAGGATTTCTCATTAACTCCTTTTCTTCTCCTACAGGCTAATGTACAGACCAAGTCAGTTTTCAACATTGAAGAATCCCACATAATTTAGTTCAGTCCCATTCATTCATGCATGAATATATATGGTTTCTATAGCATCTATTAGCAAAATTAGCATTTATAACAAATAAAAAAACAAATGCTTGGCTAACACTTGGTCAGTTCAATAACATTCAAAAAACATTTATGAAGTACCTACCCATCAATCAAACAACAAGCATTTATTAAGCACTTATTATGTATCTGTATGATTCTAGGTGCTATGTAGACAATAGGCAACTATTTCACATGTTAGACTCTCAGTTACAAAGTGGAAAAAAACAAAACAAGGTAGCCATGCCCGCAAGGAACTTATGTTCTCAGAGACATGGGAGAAAGGATTGAATATGTATATAGAAAAATAAATTCATGGAATATGCAAAATAATTTTCCTGATTGCAGTGTGAAAGTAGGAGTTATGGGGGGAGGGGTTGGGGATAGAGGGGAGGAAACTATCCAATGGAAAAATTGGGAAGTATCTCTTTGTAGGAGGAAAAGAGGCAGAGATAAGGAGAAAATGCATTTAAAACTTGGGACACAGGCTGGGCAAAAGTGGAGAGGTAGGAAACAATTTGCCCTTTATAGGGAAGACTAGGTATGATAATTTGATCAGGATGTAGAATGTATAAAGGAAAGTAATGTGTAATCATCCTGGGGAAAAATATAGACTGGAGACATGTTTCAAAGAGCTATAAATCAGAGGTTTTGTAGTGAATCCTACAGGCAATTAGGAGTCACCAAAAGTTCTTAGGGATATATTGTCAGAAACATGTGCAGAAGCAAAGTTATCATATTTGAGATGAAGTATGGAATGAATCTAAAAGAATAATCAGAATATAATTACATGCATTATACATGTATACATACATATATGTATTATGTAAGGATTACGTTTAGAGTTACCTTATAATTAACTACAAAGGAGTCTGCAGGGTGAAGGCATCTCTCCATTCATGCCTCTTTTGCTTCCCTCTACCCAGGGTTTTGGAGGCTCCTGCCCTTAATCTATACCAGCTAAAGTCTAGGAGACTGGCATCCTTGTCTTCTCATCACCAGTATCACTATGGTACCTTCTAGAATGACTCTTTGCAGTCACCACCATGGTAACTGCCACCTCCAAAAACTTTTGCATTTGAAAAAACAAAGAAAAATATTGGTGCCAAAATTGTTCGACACCACTTCACCTTTTCTAAATAAAAGACAGGTTCTCCATGGAGGGTCTATGAGATATTGTGTTCAAGAAAGCCTGAGGACAGAATGGTTTGGGTCCTTTATGAGCTGAATCAGTGGGGAAAAAGTGACCAGCTCACAGGGTCATTCAAGTTGAGATAGAGTTAATGCTTGTTGACACCTAGACTTTAAGCTTTACATACATTTTCCCATCTGATCCTCATGATATTCCTGTGAATCTATTACTCCATTTTATAGATGAGGAAACTGAGGGGGAGAGAATTTAGGTGACTTTCCCAAGGTCATGAAACTAATACATTTCTGAAGTAAGATTTAAACTCAATTCTTCCTTGATTCCAAGTCCGACACTAACAACCAGTCCATGGAACAACCAAGCTAAACCAACCTGCAGTCTGAGCTTCTGTAATGGGAATGTAAATTTTAAAGATCTTCCCTGTCCCTAGGCTAAAGTGCACCTGGAGCCTGGGGTGGGAGGCTTGTTTTTCAGTAGATACTTCTTGATTAGCCAGTGGGTCCAAAAGGTTGTTACATTCTCTGAGCCAGGAGAAGGCTATATAAGCCCTGATGTGTAGCTTTGTTTTGGGGCTCACTTTGAGAAGTGTTCTGTGATTTGATGTGGATTCTGGGAAGCCGTTGTCCAGAGCCCCCGGCTTTGAAAAAAAAACAGATGTTGAAACCCAGATGTTGACTGGGTATGGATATAATGGTTGGACAGTTTGGAAATCTGTCTACTTGATCTGTTTCTGTCTTGATAATTCTGTCTGTGTATTCTGAAGTTCGGGGTGCTGACCTTTTTCCCCTGAACTAGGTAAACAATACATGTTTGACTGATTAAAGTAAGCTTGTTAACCCATTTTGAGTTGCTTTCCTTTATCAAAGCAGATCCAAGAACCTGTGGTGGCAGCAAACCCTGAGGACGCTTGGGGTGCTTGCTGCTACAGCTTCCCCAAAGACTAATGGTCAATATGGTATTTGAATGTTAGTAAGACCTAATACTCTGGGTGCTTCCACTGGCTGTCACTCATTCCTAAAATACTCCAGTCCCTTACGTTTACTGGTAGTACCTCTAAGTCCTCCTTCCACAAAAGGCCTTTCCTGATCTTCCTTCCCTTTTCTGCCCACTCCCTCCCCCACCCAAATACCCCTGCCCATACCTTCCCTTACATCTAGACTGTATCCATGTTGTAGGTACATAGTTACATTAGAATGTGAGCTCCTTGAAAGTAGAGGATGTTTTTGTCTTTCTTTGTACCCCCAGCAGTCAATACAAAGCCTGGTACATAGTAAAATCTGTTGACCGACTGATATAGGAAGTCCTAAGAAGATAAACATATAAACAAAACACTTCTCTAGATTCTAAAAATATATTTTAGATATCAGACTCTTGTTTGGAGATTGGGGTTTAATGCAGGTGCTATATTTTGTCTGCAAAATTCTTGCAATTGTTTGCATGGAAAGGGGAAGCTTAAATCTGTGTAATAATAATGATCAAGTATGGCCAAAGAGAAGAGATAAGAAAATATTTCTCATCCCCCAAGAATATGGGTACAAAACAGTGTAATATGCAGTCAGATCCCTGGTTGATACGTTGGTTACTTTGGTTTAATTGTGGTGTTTTCTCTCTCTCCTCTCTCTCTCTCTCTCTCTCTCTCTCTCTCTCTCTCTCTCTCTCTCCATTCATTCCTCTCCTCCCTCCCTCCCTCTTTCTTTCCTCCTGTCTGCCATTTTCTTCTCTTTGTCTTTCCCCACTTCTCTGTTTCTGTGTCCGTTCTGTCTCTCTCTGTCTCTCTGCCTCTTTCTGTCCTTCCCTTCCTTCTTCCCCCCTTGCTCTCTTTCTCTCAAAAATTTTTGCTACAAGTGTAATTTACTAGGTAAAGAAGAAAAAAAAGGACATGTTCAGAGATGAATGTGATATAAAAACAAAATATATCACTATTTAAATAAAAATAAAGGAGAAACTGGAATTAAATGTATTATTATAGGTGATTCTAAAAAAGCAAGAGTTACCTTCATAATCTTACATAAAGGAACATTAAAATATATACTAGCCAGGAAGACAAAAAGGGAACCATATTTTTAAAGGTAACCTTTACTGTAAAAGAAACCATGAATAATGAAATTAAATTATTACATATATATATATATATATATAACAAATTGAACAGTTTTCAAGTATGTAAAGAAAAGTTAACTAAAATATAAAAATACCTTTATAGTGGGATAATAATTATAAGTGAATTTAGCATTTTCCTTTCAGAGAATAATAAATTCAAGAAAAGATGAATAATAATGACATTTTAGACATAAAGAGATTATTGGGAGGAAACTAGATTTGCGATCAATAATTACTGAATGGGAATGTTATCTACCCATTTTTGAGCATCAGATAGTACTTCTACATAAATTCATTATTTATTAAGTCAAAGAGAATACAAATAAATGAAGAAAGGAGAAGTGTGCTTGCTTTACAGATCATAACATCGTAAATAGTAATCAATAAAGGAAGCATAAGCAAAAGATAGAAACCTAAATGTACTAAGTAAAAATATTCTAAGTAATGACTAGACTAAATTACAAATCACAGAACCAATGCATAATTATATAAAAGGGAATAATAATAATGGAACAATATACCAAAATATATGAGGTGTAGTTAAAACATTCCTCAGGAGAAAAAAAAAGATATTTCTGAAATCTTACATTAACAGAAAAAGAAAGAAAAAGGAGAGTTATAACAAATTGAATATGCTATTAAAAAGCTAGAAAACCAACCAATTAACAACTCCTAAACAAGTACAAATGAAGAAATTTTGAAAATCAGGAAAAATAAAATAAAAAACTAGAAGACCATTAGACTACTCACCTGATACAGAAAAAAGTATTGTTGAAGTTATTTTAAGTACACTAAAAATATATCATTAATTAATTTGATTTTAAAAAGGAAAAGCAAGTTGACAAAATTTTAATGAAAACAATGCACTCATAGTTAATAAACAATAAAAACCATTACTGATGATTTCTTACCTAATGACACAAAAAGTGAGAATGTAAATGACATGAATTTGTATAAAATGTCCAAATTAACTGAATATGAAATAGAAATCATAGATAAGATCTCTTTAATATTAATAAAGAGCAATTGAGAAAGACATAAATGAACTATCATCAAGCATGTAAAGAGAAATGAACTCCTCTAATACACAAATTGTTCTTGTTAATTAAAAAAAAAAAGCACAGTACCAAACTCCTTCCCTAATTACACTTGGCCAGACACTCAAACTAGGATGGAATAAAGCAGAGAAAGAGAAGTTTAAACCAATATCGCCAATTAATATTGATCATAATTTTAAAATAAATAATAATAGCTAGCATTAATATAGTGTTTAAGGTGTGCAAAATACTTTAAACACATCTCATTTTAGCATCACAACACACCTGGGAGTTGCTATTATTGTCTCCAGTGTATGAAATTAAGCCACATAGCTAGTCCTAGGATCACAGGGTCACATCCCTAGTAAGTCTCTACTAGTAGACTATTTTTAAAAATTCATTAGGCCCAAGATGGATTTATACCAGAGATGAAGGGATGAATCCACATTCAGAAAACATTAATCTAATTAATCATGACACTGATTAATGACAAAATGATAACTGCATTATCACATCAAAAGATGAAGAAAAACTCATTGATAAAATTTAGCATTTATTTATGATAAAACAATAAAAATGTATATATTCTTGGAAGGATTGTTCCATAAAATGCTCAAAAACATCTAAAATTAATATCATTATTTGTATCAGAAAAACGCCAAACTCTCATTACTGTGGTTAAAAAAGAATTTATAATTAGTGAAGAGATAGAAAAAATTTTTTTAAATATTGATTATGAAAAAAACTTGCATGGACAACATCAATGGAGCTTGAATAAGAACTCAGGATTACCCACTAGATATCTCCCAAGGCTAGAGTACTCCAATCTTCCTTCCCAGGCTTAAAGGTTAAGTTTGTAGGATACATTGTCTGGGAAATGAAAACCTACAAAAGATACAACTGTTCAAGAGTACAGCCATACAGTTCCCTAATAGGTCAGTTAGACATACATATTTACTTTTACTTTGTCCTTTACAGGAAATATATCCACATCTTGTCTACTTCTATCTCTTAGGGGATAGTAGACCTCTGGGAAGGACTACTCTGAGAAACTCTGGTCTCTCATCTTTGCTCAGACATCTGAATAAGCACAGGTAATTCCCCTGCATTTCTGCCCCAAGAAGTCCTATTGCTGGTTCCTGAGGGAGGAGCCTGTGTTGTTCAGAATCCAATTGCCCCTGATTCATTCTGCTCTGCTCTCTCAATAACAAAAAGATTAACAAGCAAAAAACAAAAAAGGTGGGGGAGGGATTTGGGAAGAGCCCAAATAAAGTCAAACTAGACTGTTTTAATGGGATCAAGTCAGTCAATCATCTTGCAATCATTAGAAACCAATAAGGAGTTATCCATTTTCATGATAGAGGCATAAAGTAGCACAGTAGATTGGCAAATGGACCTGGAATCAGGAAGGTCTGAGTTCAAATTTGTCCTCAAAAATTTACTAACTGTGTGAACCTGTGCAAGCCACTTAATCTCGACCTGCCTCAGTTTCCTCAAATGCAAAATGGGGGTAACAGTAGCATTTACCTCCCAGGCCTGCAGTGAGGATCAAATGAGATAATATATGTAAAGCAGCTAGCACAGTCCATGGTATATATTAGACACTTAAATGTTTTCTCCTTTACACTTGCTTCCTCCCCTTCCTAACAAAGCTCCAATGAATGTGTTGCCATTCTTAGGGCCAAGATGCTCTTCAGGAGCCTCCAAAGCCACATGCTTATAGATTCATCAAAATGACTAGAGAACTCATTAAATTGCAAATTGCTCAGGGCCTCCCCTAACTAATCAACATCTCTTACATACACACATAGGTATGTAAATGTGTGTGTATATGTATACACATAATCACACATATATGTGTGTATATGTATAGATCTAGATATATACACACATACATGTATATGAGACATAGAGAGAGACATACACATACATATACATACACACACACTTGGGGGCATCATAGTACACCAAGGGGTGGGCTTGGAGTCAGGAAGACATAAATTGAAATCCAGCCTCAGACATTAACTAACTTCGTGACTATGAGCAAGACAATTAAGCTCTCTTTGCCTCAGTTTCCTCAATTGTAAAATGGGGAAAATAATAGAGTCCAGCCCCCCAGAGGTGTTGTTAGGATCAAATGATATAATATTTCTAAAACACTTAACAAAGTGTCTAATACATGGTAGGTGCTATTTAAATGCTACTATTATTATTATTATATGTAGATATAATATATATCACTATATACATATATAATTATATATAATATATAGATATATATCATTATAGATAAACATCATAGATATAGATACATCATATCTGTGTGTATACATACATATATATGTTTGTTTTGTGTATATGTATGTGTTCCTTGTATATTTATAGTATAGCAAATATTCAAACGTAGAAAGGTTGTTTTGTCAGTATTGCCCAAAGGTTTGCATGGGTACAAGCCTTCAAGGGCACACATATATACACGTACAAACATACAGCACCACCATCTTCACCCTCCTTTTCATTAGATTTTTCTTATTTGCAACTTAGAGACTTCTGTTGGTATGAATAACTGCTCTACAGCCCTGAGGGCTCCCAAGTGAGTGTTACAGGATTTCCTGAGACCCTCACTGCCTGTTATTGTCAAAACCTCCTGGCCAGCTTCTTCTTGATGACACAGATTGATCCCTTCTGTGATGCTCCCCAGCCAAATCGATACATTTTACAATTAACAGGATTAGCTATCTTCTGGAGAGCCATGACTTTAGACTTTAGACCAGGGTTATGTTTCCAAATCAATTACCATGCTCAGTGCTTGGCAATTCTTGAGCAAAAAAAATTAAAGCCAGGTTTCAAGTATCTTCCTGTGTACATATTTTTTGAAAGGCAACACCATAGGCCTCAAGTAGAATCTCTATTTGGTCACTTAAAAATCATTTGACAAACATGGAAGGAATGAAATGACATTTTTATCAAGAGAAGAAAATAAGATATTCCTTTAGGAAGAAGGCATTTTTGTAACACGACATATGAATATATGTTTCCTGAACTGAAAAGGTATAGAAATCAGAACTCCATGTTCCTTCGGGTCACTGCCAAAAGTCCCAATGTCACTAGGAATTGTTTTCCCTTAGATCTCCTCCCCCCTCCCCCATTTACTTTTGCACATGGTCTTTCTTCAGGGCCTGTTTCCTACACAGTCAAGTGTGAGAACACCAAGAGGGTTAGAATTAATAACCACCTTGGGCTAAGCAGAAAGACTGGTTGAGAAGAGAATGCCCCTTAGGATGGAGAGTGGGACAGGTTGAAATTTGTTTCAAGCAGATATTCTGGAATGCTAAAGGAGGTAGTGAGTGAGAAATATTTGATGTGTACCCATGCATGCATATATGTGTGTATATGTGCATGTATTTACATAGGTATGAATGTGTATGACTGTGTGTGTGTTATTATACAGCTTCTGGTGAGAAAGTGAGAGCCTGAACACACTTGTATTGCCTTGTTGAGCAAGAATACTGCTCTGGGAAACAGAAGAGCAATTCAATTTTCCCCCAGTGCCTACCAGGTGCTAGGAGAAAACTCCTGTCTTCATGGTATGTGGAACTCGTAGCCTTCTGATGGAAGGATCCAATGTGCAAACATGATAAATCCATCAATGAGCATTTGTTCAGCTCTTCTGCTGTGCCATGGACCATGGAAAACACTAGGAACATAAAGATAGCAAAATCAAAATAAAGCACAAAAGAGAAAACAAAATAACAAATGAGGAAAGAGTGAGAATGAATACCTGGTGGTAATGAGTGGGGAAATCAAGGAAGACTGTTACTACTACTACTACTACTACTACTACTACTACTATTAATGATGGTACTACCTTGCCTTATCTTTTGGACACTCAGTTACTTTTTCCACTGAATGGATCAATTCAGCTCCATCAACAGTTATTAAAACACATGATGTATATACCAGGCAAAGGTGTTGACAATGAGAAGACAGAACAATGGCACTTCTCCATTTGTCCTGGGGCTGGAGGAGGGGGCTATGCCATTCTCACAGATGAGGACAATGCAAGGTGGTATATGATGGGGGCTAAGGGAAGATCTAGATAAAGAATTTTGGACAAAATTGTCAGGGAAAATAAAACAATCTCAACTAAGGGGATCAAGGAAGATGAGGAATGAGGGAATAAGCATTTTTAAGTGCCTACTAGATGCCAGGTGCTATGCTAAGCACTTTATAATTATTATCTCATTTGATCCTTATAACAGCCCTGGGAGGTTGGCACTAGTATGATCCTTATTTTACAGATGAAAAGATAGAGGTTAAGTGACTTGTCCAGGGACATACAACTAGGAAGTTTCTGAGGTAGGATTTGAACACAGGTTTTCCTGATTCCAGGGCCAGTTTTCTATTCACTGCACCACCTAGATACTGCAGGTGACACCTTGACTGAGTCTTGAAGGAAAAGAGGAATTCTCCAAAACAGAGATGAGGAGGGAGTGACTGCCCTGAACAAAAATAAATGAGATGAAGATGTCATGATCTCATGCTGGGAGACAACTTGCAGGACACCTTCCAGTTGTACCATTTTGTGATTTGTACCCATTTTAGTTTTTAAATGTTCAGGGGAAAAAATTAGTCTAGCCAGAAAGAAAGGGCTGATCTATGGCAAGATGGTCACTAGCAACACTTTTGGTGGTAACAAAGTAGAGTTCACAAAGTGGGTGCCCATGGATAGGGGAATACATGCACAAAGTGGGCCACGTGAAGAGAGTGCTAATAGTGGAGAAAATGAGGAATTTAGAAAAGTCTGGGGAAATCTATATGATCGGATGCACACTGAAATGAGGAAAATGGGGAGAAATACTTAAATTATACATAAATAATATATAAATTTAAAACATAAATATATAAATCAGATTATAGGTGAAAACAAGACTAAAAGGCATCTACATTGTGATTCTAACAACCTATCTTGATGCAGGAGAACAGATGAAGAAACACAATCCTCTTCTCTCTGGGAAAGTGGGGACCTATGGATGCAGAATGATGTATGCGTGAATCAGATGCATTGTTGGGATATTTTGAATTAACTGTTAGAAATTGAATGGGGGGAGGGGTATTTTGGTGATAGATTGTGATATACAAAAGATCATATTTTTAAAGGAAATAAAAGACTCCAGTTCATTTTAAGAAATCAGTCGGCATTTGTTAAGCTTCCTGTGTTCCAGGCACTATGCCAAGTGGTGGGGACTAAAAAGAAAAAGCCAAAAGATTCCCCACCCTTATGAAACTTAGATTCTAAGGGAGAAGATAAGCTGTATAAATAGGTATCTACAAAGTAGAGAAAAAGTTGTAGGTGGTGGTGGTGGTATCCTTCATTTTGGAAGAGGAACAATGACATCAGGATGCCTTAACTTGAGAGTGAATTGGATTTAAGTGAGGTTGAGTAACCTTAGAGGGATGGTAATAGCCACTGGGGCATTGGAAAGGGATCCCTGGAGGTAGCGCTTGAAGAATCAGAGACCATAGCTGCTCCGTACCACATCGTCCTAGCCATCCTCTGTTGTGACGGCCCTGCCCTGTGCAGCGGAGGTGGGGCTGCCCTGGAGACCCGAGCGCTTCCCCGCCTTGGACAACTTCGGCAAGGAGGCAGAGCACAAGCTCAAGAGCTCTCAGTCCCTCTTCTCAGGCCTCTTCCGAGGCTCATCCAAAATCGAGGAAGTGTGAGAAATCTACTGGAGCCTCAAATATGTTCAAGACGGCCAAGAACAGGGGCGCTGGGGGAAATGCGTTCTGCCAGGCGGCCCAGCTGCATGGTCAGCTGCGGAGCAAATATGACAGTTGTGCGGCTGCGGGGGATAGCAGCCCCAAGAGGCTATTAACCGTTTGACAGCAACTGAGATCTACAGGGACGTAGGCCGCTTCAGGATCGCAGCCAAACGCCGCCGCGTCTCCATTGCTGAGATCTAAGAGACAGAGCTGGAGGACATGGAGAAGACCATAGCTCATTATGAGCAGTCTGCAGACTCTTACAAGGGGGGAGAGTCCAACAGCTCTGCCAGCAAGTGCCTGGGGAAGGCAGCTGGCTACGCCGCCCAGGAGAGCAGCACCAGAAGGCCCTCGAGGTCTATGAGCAGGTGCGGCCCAAGCCATGGACAGTTCCCGCTGAAGCGCAGTACAGAGGACTATCTCTTCCAGGCCGCTCTGTGTCACTTCTGCATCGACATGCGGGATGCCAACTTGGCCGTACAGAAATAAGAGACGTTTCCAGCTTTTTCTGATTCCCAAGAATGCAAACTCGCCAAAAACCTCCAGGATACCCGTGAAGAACAGAATGCCACCGGCCACACCCACTTGGTAAAGGAACACGACTCCATCTCGAGGCTGGATCAGTGGCTTACCACCATGCGCCTGGGCATCAAGACGACGCTCCAGGAGGTCGAGGAGGACTTTCGCAAGTCCTCCACCCAAGTGGGGTTTTGCCTCCATCGTTGGGCTCCCCCGCTTTCCCCCCTTCGGGGCTAAACAGATTGTAGGAAGGGTGGGGAGGAGGGAGGTGTGGGGGAAACCCCACCTGGAGGCCTGGAGGCCTGGAGGCTGGGGCTTGAAACCCACAGCCAAAGATCGGGAATGAGTGCTGCCCTGAGCCTCTCCCCCTCCATGCCTCAGCACAGCGGCAAAGAACCAGGACTTCAGCCTAACCCAGCCCCTGGCCTGCCCTCTCACCACGCAGGGAGGGGCAGGGGACACTGATTCCCTTTGGGCCCCCCACCCCCTGGGGGGCTCGTCTGCTCAGGCTGTGCCCCCCATTCTACACATCCTTTCCCCCAGGGCTCCCCACCTCTCAGGTTTGGCCCTTTGGACCAAGATGCTTCTCCCCTCCCTCTCCCCAGCCCTCCTCACGCTGCTGGGGGTGGGGAGAGAAGGAGGAGGATTCTCACAACTTGTAGATCCTGTCCCCATATCTCTCTCATCTCTCTTCTCTTTACACACACTGTTCCTACGAAATCAAGATTTCTTCGTCTACTCCTAGCCTCCATTATTTCAATAGCCTTCTAGTTTTCCTATCCACTCTATTCTTCTCTGACCCAAATTCATAGAGCTGTCAAAATTCTTTTCTCAATATTTGGTCTGATCATGCCACCAATCTCATCTAAAATCTTCAGTAACTCCCCCATGAAATTCTTCAGTCTGGTATCTAAAGTCCCCTGAAATCTGGCTCCCACTTGCTGCATGTCATACTATTCCCTTTCCTCAAATTGTGCCTCCGGGTGGAGTTTGCTATTGTAGTAAAGAACAATATGAGTCAAGAAAGAAGCTTAGTCACCTAGGAGATGAAACAATCCAAACCCAGTCAGACTACAGAAAAGTGAGGCTCATATCCAGTTGCAAACACTTAAACACACCTACCTCCCAGTGAAACGGGGGATAGAGTGCCTGGCCTGGTTTCAGGAAGACTCATTTTCCTGAGTTTCAATCTGACTTCAGATACTTATTAGCTGCGTGACCTTGGGCAAGTCACTTAACCCTGTTTGCCTTAATTTCTCATCTATAAAATGAGCTGGAGAAGGAAATAGCAAACCACTCCAGGATCTTTGTCAAGAAAATCCCAAATGGGGTCATGGAAAGTTGGACAGGAATGAAAAAAAATAACAACAGCCTCCCAGGGCTGTGAGGGTTAAATGAGATAAAATCCAGAAAGTTCTTTGCAAACCTTAGCACACTCTATTCCTGCTACCACTGCTAATTATCATCATCACCATCATTATATGCCTAGGGATACATAGTGATCAAACCCACTAAAATATCACATTCATTATGCCTGTTGAGGCTTACAACAAAAGAAGCTGCAGAGGTCACCTAGGCCAATCCTCCCATTTTACAGATGAGGAAACTGAGGCCCAGATAAGTTAAATTACTTGCACAAGGACATATAACAAGGCAATGGCAATCACAGCTTAAATGTAGCCACATATCCTAACTCCCTCCTTTGTGTTAGGAAAACAAAAACCACAGTCTCCTTAAATCCTGCCAAAATTGACTCTGCCAAGTTCCAGTAAATCCCCCAGTCCTTGTAACCACATTATCTTGGGCTGCTTCATTCCAGTAACTGTCTCCCTGGGGAGAGTCTATATGTCTCCCCTAACTGTGACTCTATAGGAGCCACCCCTCCCCCATTGCTATCCCCATCCCCATCTCCTCCCCACACTCCTAACCCTACTCAGACCACGCACACCCATGATGTTCATGGGTAAGAGAGTTTGTTTGAATTACAGGCATTCTCATTCTGTCTCTTCTCTTGTTATCCCTACTTTTTCCCTAAGAGTCTAACAATCCTGTAGTTTTGCCTTCTGATGCAAAGTTTTATAAGGGAATAATCTGGTGCCATTAGCCTCAAACCCTGTGGTGCTGACATTGCAATAATCTGTCAGCAAATTAGCATCACAGGCTTACTGCATGAGGTAACCCATGTCTGCCTTGTACCCTGCAATCTCATGTTGTTAAAGATGGCTCTTTAAATCAAATATGCCTTAGCAGGAGGGTTCCAACTAGTGCCTCTAACTTGGAAATACCAGGTTCCCCCATATGTGTCATGTCCACTCTGTGGGATACCCAGACAGGCCACTGGGGTAGAAAACAAAGAAACCAACCAACCAAGAGCACCTGCTCTTCTCTTTTTCTTCAGGGCAGTTGGAAACGTCTTAGGGAAGGGTTTGAGGGAGCCAGTCTTCTATTTGCATCTCTCGGGGGAAAGAGAACACTGTGTCTTACCAGCATCCACTAGTAGAAGATCCCTTTCTCCCCACAGAGCCCAAATTTAGCTATCCATCTTGTCAAGGAATAAGGAGAACTTCTCACACTCTATAGATTGATCTTGAGACCCATGGGGCATAAGGGCAGGACATAAAGTCTCTGAGTTACTGTTAATGCTGACTTTGGGTAATGAAGGCCATCTATCCCATCCATGCCTGAGCCCCAACCTTGGGTCTTTCTTCCTCAAGACACACACAAACACTCCCATTTGGGGTCATCTCCCTGGCCCAATTTTGAGCATTCCAGGCAGCACCCCTCACCTTCCCCCAAAATGACAATAACAATAACAACAACCCAGCCTAGGAATAACCCAAAGAGATAATTTTTGAATAAATGTTGCCTGGTTCTCGCTCCTCATTTGCTGGGAGCTGCCAAGCGGCAGCCTAAATTGACGGCTTGTTAGTGAGGACTGGCCCCTTTGTGAGATGTTTTCAGAGTGATTGATTTACAATAAAGTGGTTCCTGGTGGGTGCATGCAGGTGGAACTGATGCAGATCGATTCTAGTGGTGCTAACTAATCAGCTGTTTAAGCTGGCAGCGTGCTCCATGACAGCCACAGAGCAGCCATCATTTTCCCCTAAGATTACAAATTAACTTGTTCTGTTTCTCCTGCAGGCCGTCAATTTTCGGGGGCCCCAGCCTCTGGGGTGCGGCAGGGGGAGGGCACAAGGGGCACTTAGGAGACAGAGAGGAAGCCTCTGCTGGAACTTTCTTTCTACCAAAGGCAAAGCAAGGCAAAGCATCATTTGCTCTTTGAAAAATAAATCTCATGGAAGAATGGGATTTATCATTCTCGATGAAATTAATCCCCTTTCAGGGAAGGTAGGGGTGAATGAAGCTACTCTATTTCAAAAGGCTTATTCAGCATTAATTTTTTTTTCTATCAGCTTTTTGTGTGATGATCCATCCCTCTTCTCCCCAAAGAGGGATGGCTCAGATGAATCACCAGGCAGGTGTCCATCCACCCCACCTTCCCCAAGAGAAAACCCGATTGAGAAAATTTACAACTTACTCAGTGAAGGAATGGGTCCTCTTTTCTGCTTTTGTAAAGCTATTATCTCAATTGACTTTATAGCCACAATGTGAGGTAGGTAAAACATAAAGTTAGTACATATCACCCCCATTTTTACAGGTTAGAAAATTTTGGATCAGAATACCTAAGTGGCTTACCAATTGTAACACAGCTAGGAAAGGTCACAGGTAGAATTTTATCCCAAGGCTAGTTGTGTGATCTTGGACAAATCACTTAGCCTCCTTGGGTCTTGATTCCCTAATCTAGAGAGGCAACAATGGGCTAAGTGGATATACTCTCAGACTTGGAATCAGGATGACATGGGATCAAGTCTTGCCTCAGATTCTTTCTATCTCTGTGACCTTCGGAAAGTCATTTAACCTCATTTTCCTCCTCTGAAAAGTGGCCTCCAATTTCTTTTCTATCTCTATGAGCCTAAAATCATCTGAAACATAATGGGTTTGGAACTGATGGCCTTGCAGGCCCATCCCAGCTCTAAAGCTCTAGCCCTCCCCTCATTACACCTTGATTCTTCCCACTAGGCCAACCTGGCTTGCACAAACTACCTACATCACTCACTTTTTAGTTTAAAAAATTCTGTACAAAAATGACATACCAGAGGCCTAAAATTTACACAGTAATGCCCTTATACACTTAAAAGCTTATTCCCATGAAATTCACTGCTTTACAAAAAGACCTGAGAGTTGGTGTGGACAGGTGACTTTGTACCAAGGAAAGAGAGCATCAGTCTTATTGTTTGATGGACTCAGTTTGGATCCAAACTCAAGTGACTAGCTGCGTGATTCTGTATTGACTCTGAGTATCAGTTTTTCTGTTTATAAAATGGGTAATGCCATCCTCACTATTCACCATATAAGGTTGTACTTGTGCTCCTACAGAGACCTGTGCTCCTACAGAGGCACCCAGCCTCATGCCTCTCTAGGCCAAACCCGGCCATAAAGCTTGAGAATCAAGATAAGCTGCAAAGACAAAAAGAACTGAAGAGCTAAAGGGCAAATATGCTAAACCAACTGGGAATGGCACCAGGCAACAAGATGCAGGCAAACACAGGCATTGGAGCAGTGGTGGGCTTCAAGAAGAAAAGTGAGAAAAGGAAGCGGGAAGACGGTTTGTGTCTGACCTCTTACCTCCATTCTATTTGCTGGTGATGAACAGGCACAGTAAGGCTCTGAGGGGGGGGGGGGAATCCTTGAAGTTACTGGCAGAAGTGACTGGATCTAAGCACCTGAATGATGTCTAGGAACACCTGGGACTGAGGCCATGTCCATAGGCTAGTGGCCCACCCAGATCTGGGAGCAGCCATGAGTCCTCGGCCCAAATAAAATTTGTTTTGATATGCTTTGATTTTAATCCCTTTTCTTTGTAATAATGAATATATATATATATATACACATACACATCGATATACATAGATATACATGTATGTGTGTATACATACACACACAATATGATGCCACACATGTGCCGTAACTCCATCACATCATGAATACATAGCAGGGATAGGAGCTAGATGTGTATTTTCCTTAATGTAATGGAACACCCAAATGAAGAAACTCACTCTGCCAATGCAATCTGCCTCCTTCTTATAGGCTTAGTGAATAACCTAAGGCAATGAAAAGTGGTTTATATTGACTGTGTGACACCAGACATTTCAGAAGCAGGATTTGAACACGGGGCTATTTTGACTTGCAGGCCAGCTCCCTATGCACTACATCATGCTGCTTTTGATTAGAGTCTCTTAGAAAGAGAGTGGAGTTGCCTAGCAGGGGGGCTGATCCAAGAGTTTAATTGGATAAATCTATATAAACCATATTCATAGACTGATAATCCTAACATTTTCAGCCATAAGAAGAGCAGAATGAGGGCATTGAGATACCCTGTTCTCTGAGAGCTATGAAGGTGGGGAGGGGAGGAACAAGCATTTATTAAGTGCCTACTATATTCCAGGGTAGTCAGGTGGCACAGTGGATAGAGTGCCAGGCCTGGGGTCAGGAAGACATCTTCCTGAGTTTAAACCTGGTCTTAGACATTTACTAGCTGTGTGACCCTGGGCAAGTCACTTAACCTTTGTTTGCCTCAGTTTCATTATCTGTAAAATAGGACACATATTAGTACCTACTTCCCAAGTTGTGAGCATAAAATGAGATAATATTTGTAAAATGTTTAGCATAATGCCTGCCACACTGTAGGTGTTATATAAGTGTTATCTATCTGTTGTTGTTCAGTCATTTTTAGTCATGTCCAAGTCATGGACTGATCTCCTGGTTTCCAAGTTTCCTTCAGAGTCATGTCCCACTTTTTGGAATTATACCTTGAATTGCCAGCTGCTAAGCAGTACATCTGTCCCATACTCTCATGCTTTGGCCTTCCTTGGTATGGCCCTACTAGGATATTTCAATTAACTCAAGCCTTCAGTCCTAAGGATGAAGCTCCCCAACTCAATTAAGCATCTTTATGTCATTTGATGAGTCTCTCTCTCTCTTGTTCTCTCTCTGTCTCCCTCTCCCTCTCTCAATGTTGTGAAAAATAAAATGCAATGAATTTGATGTACCTTTAAGAGGTCATAGAATTTTGAAGTTGACAGGATCTTAGGTATCACTCCTGCTTCCCCATTTTACATATGAGAAATTGAAACTGATTTTATTTTTGTTCTCACTAATAGGAATGACCATTAGAAATGCACTGATTTACTTAACAACAATATTTACAAAATACTTTATAGTTTATAATGTCCTCATTAAAATCCTTTGTCCTTCCTCTAGTAGTTTTTCCCCCTTGAGTTCACTAATAACAAGACCATTTTTTATTGCATTGAATATCTCTGATAATATCAGATATCTCTGATAATCATACTATTTAGAGAATTGCTACAACTATATAAGACTAAGATCCTCATGGAACAAATGATTACTTGTAAGAATAAATAGGGGAAGAGTTAAAATATAACAAAAGAAAGTCAAGCTACTTGAAAGGAGCTGAAATCTCCCCTTTCCAATATGAAATGGTGTAATTTATTAAAGATATATTCAAAATGTGGATTTTAGGTAAATGCCCCATTAGACAAATTGGCTTTTGGTGAATTGTGTTTGAGTAAATTGACTTTAAGTCAACTGGCCTAGAAACAACTCTGTCCTCCTACCCATGATAATGACATAGCCCAGGGATATTGTTTCACTGTCTTGGATATCAAGAATGCTACTTCTGTCTTACGTTTATTAGGCCAATGTTTTTAAAAGGCACACACTCAAATAAACTGATTGTGAAGAGAAATAAACTAGCTGAATTGCATGGCACTTATGATACTATTATTCACTGATTTCAAGGGGCCTGTGATCTTCTAAATGTGAGTATTGTTCCAGGGGTACAAATGGCAACACATCACTCCTTTTCCTATGTGCCTCTTGTACCTATCCCCTGGGAGTCCTCTCCATGAGATGTGTTGGTTCATGAGACCAGGGTCTTTTAGGATTTGGGGAAAGGAAGTATTTAATATATTTACCACAAGAGTCTAAACATTTTACAAAGATAGTACAGAAAGGGTTTAAGCTCTATCAAGCAAGAAGATGCACAGTAGGCATGACCCTGGGCTAAATAGCAAGCCTGTCCAATAAACTAAGAAATTCAACAATTTGTCAGTCCATAGAAATGAGGTTGCCAATTTCACACTATTGCCCCAGATAGGCTCATTTTAGGTTCACTAGATGGTGAGCTCCTTGAGGGCAGGGCCTGTCTTTTGACTCTTTATATCCCCAGCACTTGATATGGTACCTGGTATATAGCACTTAGTAAATGTTTCTTGATTAATATAGGAAGAGGTGGCATGAAGACAGCATCACTTTTTTTTTTACCCTTTGGAGGGCAATTGGGGTTAAGTAACTTGCCCAAGGTCACATGGCTAGTATTTTTGTGTGGGTGTTAAATGTCTCAGGCCGGAACCGAACTCGGGTCCTCCCGACTCCAGGGCCGGGGCTTTACTCACTGCACCACCTAGCCGCCCCAGCAGCATCACTTTTTGACCAAGGCTCCCTAAATCTGTAATCGCATGCTCTGTTCCTAACTCCATGCTAGTTTTGAACTGCTACGTGCTAGATCCTCGGGTCATTTGAGGGGTTATCATTGTCTTTTCTTTGCTCTTGATGCCAGATGGGCACATACATAAATTACTAGGTTGTACAAAATAAGACGATGTGAAAAAAGACATAATGGAGTATGGGAGCTAACCACATCCAAGGTATATAACTAATTATGTAGAAGACATTTATAGATATAGATATAATCAAATTTAGAAGTTAATTGCAGAACAGGATATGCATAGTCATAAGAGGATATGAAAACCAGCTGTTGCCTGGAGATTAGATATAAGACAAGCAAGAAATATACAATCTATCATTTTAAGTAAAAAGTCACCAATCACTTCTTGATCAATCTCATGTGCCAATAACCCTGTCCAAGGCCTACATAAGTATATGATTTAACTCAGATATCTTAAGACCTTCTCCAAGTTTTGAAGCATGCCATATGGCCCACCACCAGAGAAGATATCTCCATTATCCCATGATGTTCTGGGAGGCTTCCCTTGGATCATTTGGTATTTCATAAGTACCAATGTAGCATATGAGCTTTCCATCTATTATTTGCACTCTCATTCTATGATTTGTCTACCTCCTTTTCTAGTCTGGTATCTCCATGATAGCATCTTACATAGTACACAAAATATATTTTATACAATGCTAGAACCTATTGGCAACCACTATACTCTTCTCCATTGCCCTTTGGGAGATGTGTATTTTATTTCCCTTGGAGACTGTAGTGTTTCCAGATTTACAGGTATATGTCCATCACCAGAAAAATAGCTCACAGAAGTCTTAGACCAGGGATGGGGAAACTGTGGCCTCAAGACCACATGTTGCCCCCTAGGTCCTCAAGTGTGGCCATTTGATTGAATCTTAAGTTTGGATTCAGTCAAATGACTGCACTTGAGGACCTAGGAGGCCACATGTCTCAAGGCTCACATTCCCCACCCCTGTCTTAGAGCAACAGCTTATGTGATATTCCATAAGAAATTCAAGATAGAGATATGACCTGAATATTAAAGACTGTACCATAAAAACATTAAAAGTAAAGAAGTTCATATATCTTTCACAATTCTAGGTAGGAGATTTATTCTTTAAAAAAGGGGGGGATATAGAAGCAAGTAAAAAAGACAAACTACATAATTTTCATTGAAAAGTTCCTGCACATAGAAAATCGTTGCATCTAGGATGAGCAGTAAAGTGATCATTTGGGAACAAGTGTGTAACCAATTATTCAGATAAGGGTTTGGTATCCAATGTATAGAAGAGACAACTAGTGCAAATTTATAAATCCAAAAGCCATTTCCCAATAGATAAGTTATAAAAGGTCAACTCACAATTTTTAAAAGAAGAATTGCTATGAAAGAAAGATCGATATCACTACTAATAAGAAAAAATGCAAATCAAAACAACCTTGAAGTTTCATCTGGCACTCAGAAAATTAGCAAAGACTAGAAAATATTGTGATAGTCAATGTGGGAGGAGTTGTGAAAAGATAAGCACATTAATGAATTGCTGGTGGAGATGTGAACTTGTATCATCACTCTGGAAAGCAAATTGGAAAATATGCAAATAAAGTAGCTAAAATGACCATACCCTTTAAACTAGAAATTCTACTACTAGTAATACATTATAAGCAGTCATTGCTTTTTTTAAGTATATGTACCAAAATATATACAGTAGCACTTTTATGTCATAGAAAAGAATAGGAAACTAAGTAGATGTGTATTAATTGGGGAATGGTTAAACAAGCTGCAGTACATGAATGTTGTAGAATATTATTATTATATGTTAAATGATGACTTATGAATACAGAGAAACATAGAAAGACTTATATTAACTGATGCAAAGTAAAGTAAACAGAGCCAAGAAAACACTGTATAAAATAATTACAAATACGTAAATGATAGAAACCAGAATTAAATATCATAAAATTACAAAGAACTCAGCTCCAAAGAAGAGATATTGGAAAGTACCTCTCCCAACTCCTTTGCAGATATAGGGGCTGCACAAGTATGGAATACTGCATATAATGTCAGATTTGAGGGATGTATTGATTGGTTTTATTATGTTTTTCTTTATCTTTTTATTTGAAAAATCTTTTATTATTAGAGATGAATCTCTGAGATTAGGGAAAAGCACAAGGAAAAATCTGGTCAATAAAAACCAAATATATAAATAATAATTTTTTTAAAAGAAAGTTTGCCATGGTATCCAATTAAGCAAAGCTGTTCCAAGAACATTCAAAGAGAAAAATGGAAAAAGAAATTAAAACTGAAGAAAGGACATGCAAAAAAAAATTAATAATTTTTTTCTGTCAAGGAGAATAGGATCATTTTCCTTGGACAATGGTCTTGGACCCTAAAATCAAAAGCTATGAAGCATTTAAAGAGGAAGTAGAAAAACCACTGGAGATAACAAAGAAAGAAAGAGCAACCAGGTTGGATCAAGTATATTAAGAGGAGAGCCATGTTGGAAACTGCACAATTGTGAGGACATTGAGGAATGGATTTACAAAGTATCAAAAAGAATAGGTGATGCAAAAGGAGCTGAAAAAAAAAATCTCAGACCTCCCTGATTACAGAAAGAAAATGTAGAAGAGAATGTAGGGGGTTATTGCATATTAAGCAGTATGTTCAAGTGATGCAATCCAGGGATCATAGGATTGAAGCATGAAGGAGAGAATTTGGTGAAGGACAAATGAGAAAGAAACACATGTTATTTTGTAGATGGGATGATGATAGCTGACAACACAAAGAAAAGCTAAACACCTCGAATCTTTTTTTCTCTTTTTTTTTGCCAAGGAGAATGACTTTGGCAATATAACAAAGAAAAATTGACTAATGGAGTTAATTCTCACAGTGAGTAAGGACATAGTAAGAGAGTCCCTAGTTCCCTTTGATAAATTCAAGTCACCTAGCCCTGACAAACTATATCATTGAGTGCTGAAAGATCTAAAAGATGTGATTATTGAACTATTCTAAGCAATATCTGAAAGATCACAGAAAACGCAAGAAATACCATAAGATTGGAAAACGGCAAGTTTCAACCTAATTAAAAAAAAGAGGGGGGAAAGAATAGCTTTAAAACCATACCTGTGAGTTTGACTTTGATTCTCAGAGAAGTTTTAGAGTGTTTCATCTTAAAAATAGTTGTCAATGAGATGACATTATGCAAGAAAAAAAAAAAACTTGTGATGACTTCTGGGAGCCAAGATGACAGAGTAAGCAGTAAATTGCTATATCTTTCCCATACTTATCTCCAAACAACCATAAAACAGAGATCCAAAACAAATCCTGGAACAGCAAGACCAGCAAAAAGATGGGGTAAAGCAATCTTTTAGTCCAAGAAACTTAGAAGATTGGCAAGAAAAGTCTGTCTCACTCTGTGAAAAAGGGGAGTGCAGTCCAAAACAGAAAGTGTCCTAGCAAGTTAGCAGCAAGCCCCAACTCAGCAAACCAGGCACACTGCCGAGTTCAGACTGTCATGGAGAAATGCAGAAATATCCCACTGGGCCTCAGCACATGCCAGATGCCACCACTAGGACTCAGGCTCAGCACCAGGTAAACTATCAGACCTCTATGGCCTCCCGCAGTGCTAGCCAACCCCTATTACACCCCCTCAGGGTAGCACCAGACAGGGTCCCCTGTGGACTTCAGGGCAACATCAATATAGCATCATGTAAACAGTTACTAGCACAAATACAAGCACTAGCACAAGACGCTTGAAACAGTGTCCCTTCCATCCTGAGAGAAGAGCTCAAATTTAAAAGAAAAGAAAAAGATACCCCCCTGAAAAAAAAAAGATGAGCAAAAAAACAAACAAAAAAAATAATCTGATCATAGAGTTTTATTACAGAGACAGGGAAGACCAAGACACAAACTCAGAAGAGATGAACAATATCGAAACACCTATGGGCAAAACCCTAAAGAAAAATGGGAAGTAGTCTAAAAAATTCATGGAAGAGCTCAAAAAGAAGCTTAAAAATCATTTGAGAGAGGAAGAAAAAAATTGGGAAAAGAAATGAGAATATATAATAGTATATAATATGTAAATATATATTATATTATATATAATATAATATATATTTATTTTTATATTATATATTTTATATATTATATCACATTGCATATAATATAATATAAAATAATAAAATATATAAGAGAATTATGAAAAAAGGTCAATGACTTAAAAAACTACTTAAAAAGTAGAATTGGCCAACTGGAAAAGGAGATGCAAAAATCTACTGAAGAAAACAACTCCTTCAAGTATACAATTGGCCAAATGAAAAAGAAATTACAAGAGTTAATTGAGGAAAACAACACCTTAAAATTTAGAATTGGGCAAGTGGAAGCTAATGGCTCTATGAGATATTATAAATCAATCAAAGAAATCCAAAAGAATGAAAAATGGAAGAAAATATAAAATAATTCATTGGAAAAACAACTGACCTGGAAAATACATTCAGAAGAGACAATATCAGAATCATTGGACTACCTGAAAGCCATAATCAAAAGGAAGACCTGGACAGCATCTTTCAAGAAATTATAAAACAAAACTGCCCCAATATCCTGGAACCAGAGGGCAAAATAGGCATTGACAGGATCCACCACTCACCACAGGAAAGAGATGCCAAAATAAAGACCTGAAGGGAACATTATAGTCAAATTTCAAATTTCAGGTAGAAGGGAAAAAATGATAAGGAAAAATTTAAACTTTGGGAAGTCACAATCAAGATTACACAGGGCTTGGCAACTGTAACATTAAAAGATCAGAGGTCATGGAACATGATATTCCAAAAGGCAAAGGAGTAGGACTACAGCCAAGAATCACTTATCCAGTAAAACGAATCATGATACATCAAGGGGAAAAATGGCCATTCAATGAAATAGAATATTATTCCTTCATAAAACAAAGAACAGAAATAAAAATTTGACCTCCAATATCAAGACCCAAGAGAAGCATAAACAGGTAAAAAAAGAGAAAAGAAAACATAAGGGATTCAATAGAGCTAAACTGTTGACATCCCTACACAGGAATATAATACTTGTAACTCTTAAAAGCTGTATCATTAACAGTAAAGATAGAAGGGATATACAGAGACAGAGGGTGTGAGTGTAAGGCGAACCTGAAGGAATGACAAAAAAGAACTAAGAGATAAGAAAAAGGAGTACAATGGGACAAATTATCTCATGTGAAGAGGCAACAAAGGCCTGCTACAGTCCAAGGGAAGACGGTAGGATGGGCTCGGGTATGGCTTGAACATCCGTATTGGCTGGGAACAGTAAGTACATTCAGTTGAATATAGGGATATTCTGATATCTGATAGGGAAGTAGGAGGGGAGGAACTTAAGGAAAAGGGGCAGAGTGGGCAGATCAGAGGAGGTGGCAGACAAAAACAAAATACTGAGGAGGCGGGAAAGAGTGAAAATAGAGAAAGAAGGAAGAGTAGAATGGAGGGGAATACACAGGTAGTAATCATAACTGTGAATGGGAATGGGAGGAACTCACCCATAAAAGAGGAGTGGACAGCAGAGTGGATCCAAAACTAGAGTCCTAGAGTCCTACAATATGTTACTTATAAAAAAAACACCATTTGAGCAGAGAGATACACAGAGTAAGGGACTGGAGCAGAATCTATTCTGCTTCAGTTGAAGTAAAAAAAAAAAGCAGGGGTAGCGATCTTGATCTTAGACACTGGAAAAACAAAAATAGAATTAAAAGAGATAAGAAAGGAAACCACATTTTGCAAAAAAAAGGTACCACAGACATTGAAACAAAATTAGAACAGCTAAGAATAGTCTACCTGTCAGATGCATGGGGAAGGGAAGAATTCAAGACCAAACAAGACATAGAGAAGGCTACAAAATGTAGAATAGATCATTTTGATCATATTAAATTGAAAAGCTTTTGTGCAAACAAAACAACTGCAACCAACATTAGAAGGAAAGAAGAAAGGGAGGAAATAATCTTTACAGCAAGTGTCTCTGATAAAGGCCTAATTTCTCACATATATTGAGAACTAAAGCAAATTTGGGAAAATACAAGCCATTCCTCAATTGATAAGTGTTCAAAGGATATAAAGAGGCAATTTTAAGATGAAGAAATCAAATATATATATATATACAGAGAGAGAGAGAGAGAGAGAGAGAGAGAGAGAGAGAGAGAGAGAGGTCATGGGCTGCTCAGTGTATGTGAATAAGAAATGACCACACCATGTGGGTAGTTCAAGGAAGAACAACGAACTCCCTTTATTGATTCTTAGTACAAGATTTTAATAGAGGAAATGAGACAAAGTATTAGGACTTAAGTCTGTTATAGCCTGGAAGTATCACAGAATAGATAATTTTATAAGGATTTGTTATCTAGGAGACTAAAGTCTTAAGGTAAGACCCTTGATCTAGGCCTTAGGTACCTTCTAATGTAGCCACAGTCATAAACGGATACAAGTGAGAGCAGACTTCAAAGCCAAAGCTGCAATCATCAAAAGACATCATGTTTAGAGCTGACCACCCAAAGATACCTGAGTGCTGAATCAAATATTTTACCTCTCAATAACTAAAATCTTGGGGTAGAGCCTATTGATCTCAGAACTCAAGTAACATTCTTATAAGTGTAACCCATAACAAAGAACTCAGGAGCTAACTCAACCAAAAAGTCGCATCTCAAAGAGCTCTTATATTAAATTCCACTATTAGGATTAATATCTGAATCCTGAATCAGGCCTCTTTGGCTCCAGACAGACAGATAGAAATAGATATAGACATAGACATAGATATAGATGTATGTATATGAAAAAGTGCTTTAGGACTTCTAGGGGGCAGTGCCAAGATGGCGGCATAGAATCAGGAAAACTCCTTGCGCTCCCCCTATAACCACCTCAAATGCCTATAAAAATATCTCTAAACACACTTTAGGGTTACAGAACCCACAAAGTTAAGAGAGAAACAAATCTGCTGAAGGCAGCACAGCAGGTGGACAAGAAGTGTCTATTGCAGCAGAGCCCAGCCCCGCGTGAGCCTGTGGTTTTAGCCTCTGGGAGCCCCGGTCAGCTGAGGCTGGAGAGACATCAGGAGAGTGGATCACCAGCAGCTGTGGTGGTTTCCAGGACTATCAACACATAAATGCCAAAGACAAAGTGAGAGGTCAGTGTGCACTTTGGGAACAGGGGGTCAGGGAGTGCAGTCCAGCCTCTGCCCCCAGTGGCTGAGGAACGGCGGCCATGTGGATGCTTCAGAGCTCCTGGCCTGCAGATTGTAGGGGCACAAAGCAACCATTCTGAGGGATATTTGCTCTTGCTTTAACCTGCTTGGATGTGGAATGCTGTCTTGGGTGGAGGTCCTGGGGTGTGTGACCGGGTGCCAGAGGCTGTGGAGGATTTAGAGAGGGCACCCTGTTGGGAGCCAAAGAGGCCTGAGCCAGGATTTCAGATAATTACCTTGAAATTAGTGGACCCAAATATCAAAGACCTCTTTGAGAAGTGACTTTTTGTCAAGTTAGCTCCTGAGTTTTTTTGATATAGGTTACACTTATAAGAATGTTGTCTGAGTTCTGATACCAACAGGCTCTGCCCCAAGACTTTAATTGTTCAAAACCTAAATATTTGAATTCTTAGGTGGTCAGTTCCTATGCAGATGTACTTGATGATGTGGCTTTGTCTTCTGGCCTTGAAGCCACCTCTCCAGAGCACCCTTTGTAATGTGACTGCATATGAAAGGAGTTAGCTGACTTTTCCTAAGACTTTCTGGCACCTAGAGAACAAAAGGCTTTACTGCCATGCTACTTCCAGAATATGACAGACTAAGATAATGACATGAATACTTGAGTTCCCTTCCTTTGTCTCAGTGCTCTATAAAAACCTTGTCTTAAGAATCAATAAATGGAGTTCATTGTTCTTCCTTGAACTACCCACATAGCCTGGTCATTTCTTATTCACATCTCTAAATCATGCTAAGTGCTGGACACTGAGCAGCCCACAGCAGTGCCCAACTTATGTGGTAGCTGAGAAAACCTCAGTAATTTGGGACAAATTTCTCCTCTCTGGAAGCAGAGTTCTACTGTGGCAAAAAGCTCAAAATTCAAGTAATTGAGTGGCAACATGAGCAAGGAAAGGAAGCATTCAAGCACAGCAATGCAACTTTGGATTCCTTTTTGGGGACAAAAAGGATCAAAGAATGAAACAGGAAGAAGACAACAAAATCAGAACTTCTGTACCAAAAGCTTCCAAGAAAAAATATGAATTGGTTACAGGCCATAGAGGAGCTTAAGAAGTATTTTGGGGGCTGCCAGGTAGCACAGTGAATAAGAGCACGGGCTCCAGTGTCAGGATGACCGGGAGATCAAATCCTGGGCTCAGACACTTAGCACCCACCCCAGAAACACCTGGCTATGTAACCTTGAGCAAGTTACTTAACCCCAATTGCTTAGGGGTGGCCAGGTGGCTCAGCGAGTAAGAGCACTGGCTCCAGTGATGGGATGACCTGGAGATCAAATCCCAAGCTCAGACACTCAGCACCACACCCAGAAATAACTGGCCATGTAACCTTGAGCAAGTTACTTAACCCCGATTGCTTAAAAAAAAAAAAAAAGCAAGGATTTTGAAAACCAAATAAGAGAAGTGGAGGAAAAATTGGAAAGAGAAATGAGAATGATGCAAGAATGCAAGAAAATCATGAAAATCAAGTCAACAACCTGATTGAAGAAAATAACACCTTAAAAATAGACTAATTCAAATGGCAAGAGAGGCTCAAAATGCCAACAAGGAAAAGAATGCCTTAAAAAGATGAATTTTCCAGATGGAAAAAGAATCTCAAAAGCTCACTGAAGGGAATCATTCCTTCAGAATTAGATTGGAGCAAATGGAAGCTAGTGACTTTATGAGAAATCAAGATGATTTTAAACAGATTCAAACAAATGAAAGAATACAAGGCAATGTGAAATATGTCATGGGAAAAACCAGTGACCTGGAAAATAGATCCAGGAGAGATAATTTAAAAATTATTGTACTACCTGAAAGTCATGGTCCAAAAAAGAACCTAGAAATCATCCTTCAAGTAATTCTCAAGGAAAATTGCCCTTTAGAACCAGCAGGTAAAATAGAGGTTGAAAGAATCCACCGATCACCTCTTGAAAAAGATCCCCAAAAGAAACCTCCTAGGAATATTATAGCCAGGTTCCAGAGTTCCCAGATCAAGGAGAAAATACTAAAAGCGGCCAAGAAGAAACAAATCGAATATTGTGGAAACACAATCTGGCAGCTTCTACATTGAGGGATCAAAGGGTTTAGAATATGATATTGTGGAGGTCAAAGGAGCTGGGATTAAAACCAAGAATCACCTACCCTGCAAAACTGAGTATCATGTTTCAGGGGAAAATATCGTCATTCAATGAAATAGAGAACTTTCAAGGACTCTTGATGAAAAAAAAAACAGAGTTGAATAGAAAATTTGACATTCAGATACAAGAAGCAAGAGAAGTGTGAGAAGATAAACAGGGAAAATAAATCATAGGGAACTTATCAAAATTGAACTATTTACATTCCTATATGGAAAAATGATAATTGTAACTTATGAAACTATTCTGAGTATAAGAATAGTTGAAGGGATTATAAATATATGTAATATATGTGTGTATACATATATATGTCTATATAAGAGGCTATATGGGCATACGAATACATATGTGAGTGTGTGTATATATGTGTACAGGTACACATAGATAGAGGGCACAGGACCAATTGAAAAGGAAGGGATGATACTTAAAATGTGAAGTTGAGAGGTGATAGAGGAACATAATGAGAAGAGATGTGGAGAGACAGAATGGGGTAAATTATCTCACATAGCAGAGGCAAGGAAAAATTGTTATAATGGAGGGGAAGTACAGGAAGGCAAAAGGGAATGGGTCAACCTTAGTCTCATTGAATTTGGCTTAGGGAGGGAATGATATGTACACTAAATTGGGTATCTCACCCTACAGGAGATAGGGGGACAGGGGATGAGAGGGGGGGATGATGGAGGGGAGGGCAAGTTGGAAAAAAGGAAGTTAGAAGGACACACTTTTGAAAAGGGACAGGGTCAAAGTAGAGAATAGAACAAGTGGGGCGGGATAGGATGGAGGGAAATATAGTCAATCTTTCACAATATATCCACTAAGGAAATGTTTTGTGTAGCTACATGTGTACAACCTATGTTGAATTGCTTATCTTCCCAGTAAGGGTGGGTGATGAGGGAGGAAGGAAAAGAATCTGGAATTCAAAGTTTTAGAATCAAATGTTTAAAAAAATATCATTTTTTACATGTAACTGGGAAATAAGGTATACAGGCATTCGGGTATGGAGATCCATCTTACTTTACTGGAAAGTTGGAGGGCACGTGGGGTGGATATAGGAGAGAGCAGATTGGGGGAGGGGATATACAGTGGGATCTCTGTTTTGGGGTGGTGGGTAGGGGAAAGATGGGGAAAAATTTTGTAACACAAAATCTTGTAGAAATGGATATGTAAACAAAAAATAGACAAAATTTAATTTTTAAAAAAGTGCTTTCTATCACTTTTAATTAGAGAAATGGAAATTGAAACAACTCTGAAATGCCACCTTGCACCAATCAGATTGGCTAACATAACCAAAAAGGAAAATGATAAATTTTGGAGATGATGTGGTAAAATTGAGATATTAATGTACTGTTGGTAGCTTTATGAACTGATCCAACCATTCTGGATAGCAATTTGGAACTATGCCCAAAGGTCAGTGAAACTGTGCATACCCTTTGATCCAGCAATACAACTACCAGGTTTGTATTCCAAAGAGATCATTAAAAAATGGAAAGGACTTACATGTGCAAAAATATTTATAGCAGCCCTGTTAGTGGTGGCAAAATATTGGAAACTGAGGGATTGCCCATCAATTGGAGAAAGTCTTAAAAAAAAAAAAAAGCTGTGTTATTTGAATGTAATGGAATACTATTGTGCAATTAGAAATGATGAACAGGCAGATTTCAAAAAAAGCCTGGAAAGACTTGTACATACTGATGCAAAATGAAATGAGCAGAACCAGGAAAACATTGTACAGAGTATTGACAACATCATATGATGATCAACTATGAATAACTCAGCTCTTCTCAGCAACATAATGACAAATATGAAGGATTCACAAAGGAAAGTGCTATGCATATCCATATGATCTATTCTCAATGCAGATTGAAGCATATTTTTTTCGCTTTATTCTTTCTTATGTTTTTTCACCTTTTGATTTGTTTCTTCTTCTACTACTGTGACAAATATGGAAATATGTTTTACATGATACCACATGTATAAATTATATTTAACTGCCTACCATTTTCAAAAGAAGGGAGGAGTGAGAGGGAGGGAGAAAAAGTTGATACTCAGAATCTTGTAAAAACTAATGCTAAAAATTTTCTTGATATGTAACTGGGGAAAAAACTATTTAAAGAAAAAAATATAGTTGTTAACCCTACAAAAAGAAAATTAGTAATTTCAAGGAACCAGCATGATTACATCAAGAACAGGTCTTGCCTGACTTTTTCTTTTTTATAATGGGATCAATTAAATTGTGGGTGAGGAAGATGATGCAGATAAAGTTTATCTGTATTGTAGCAAAGTTCTAATGAAATATCTCATACTATTGTTGTGAAGAAGATGGAGAAGTATGGTTTAGACAAGAAAATAATGACATAGCTTCAGAATTGGTTAAATGACCATACTTGGTTCAATGTTAATGTGTCATGATCTCTTCAGTGGGATATCCTAGGGAGTTGTGTTCAGCTCTGTGGTGTTTGACTTTTTTTTAATCAATGACTTGGGTAAATCAAATTTGTAGATGACATTTCTCCTAAGAAATGGCTAAGCCACTTCATAGTAGAGTTGGGATCAAATAAGACCTTGAAAGGCTAGAACAGAGGATTTAAACCCTTTTTGTTCCATAGATCCTTTTAGCAATCACTGTAGTCAATAGACTTCCTCTCAAAACAATATTTTAAATGAATAAAATTAAATACAAGATTATAAAAGATTTGAAGGATATAGTGAAATTAAAATCCAGGACTTGGTAACTGATTGGATATGTGACCAGAGAATGAGGAGCTGAATATAACATCTAGGTTGCCAGGCTTGGTGAATGAGAACATGGTGGCAGTGTCAGGGAAGTTAAGTAGAGGGGAAAAATTGGGGAAGGGGAAGGTAATTAGTTCAGTTTTGGCCATGTTAAAGATGTCTGAGTGGCATTCTGTATAAGACATCAAATGAGTAGTTGGATATTTGAGACTGGAACTTCAGATCCAAGTAAGGATTGAATAAATGGATCCAAGAATCACCTTCATGGAGATTATGATGAAATCAATGGAAGATAACCAGACCATCAAGTATAGAGGGAGAAGAGAAAAAGAGCTTTAGGGGACCCCTGAGGTTAGTGGCTATAACCTAGATGAATATCCAACAAAGGAGACTGAGAATCAGAGATCTAACAGGTAAGAGAGAACCAGGAGAGAATAGAGTTATGAAAAATTAGAGAGAAGAGATATCAAGTTTAAGAGGTCAACATTGTCATATATGCACAAAGGTTGAGAAGGGTGAGGATCCATCCTTCTGTCCATCAATCTATCCATCCATCCATCCATCCATCCATCCATCTGGCTTAGAGAAAGGAAACAAAGCCATTCAATGAGAAACTATTCTTAGATAACAAACTACAATTTTTGAATTCTACTTTCTCTCCCTCTCTCTTCTTTGATGAGTTTATTAGTGCTGCCAAATGGTACAGAGAGAGAGCATAAGAGAAAGAAAGACAAATGAAAGCCTCAGAAACAAATCTTCAAGAGGATTCTTTAGATATAGCATATGACCTGTTAAACAATCAATCACAAATAGATTTTCAAAGTTTCTTTTAATCTTAAATGGAATATCCAGCCTAATTGCCCATAGGCAAACACTGGAGGAATTTGCCTTCTCCACTAAGAGATGTCAGATGTCATAAGAATTTAGAAAATGTGGAGTCAACCCAATCTTTCATTTTCATATTTCCATGTTGGTTATTTACCTGAAGACAGAAGCATGAGCAAGGAAGGGCTCAGGGATTTTTTTTTATTAAAGATTCATGTAATGGGCAATGATTCCTTAAATCTACTCTAAGATGAGAACACAGCCAAGGATTCTTACCAGGTAGGAAAGGGGTAATAATTAAATGTAATTTGGAGAAGAAAATTAATAGTGATGGACTTGAATCCTTTATAGCTAATGTAAATTTCAAAGCACTTTTTTTTTGCAGAAAGGTAACGAGCTATAATATATGGCAGAACTGTGATTGCTGACAGTAATGGGCCTAATGCAATGAGTTATCAAAGGCTTTCATGTCATAGTTTTCAATGAGGAAAGGAGAGTCAGATGTGGAGCATTTTCTGGGATGCAACCCTCCAGTTGATTTAACTTGTGAAATTAACAGGCTATTTCAATCTCTCTGCAGAAGAAGTTTAATTCCCAAAGCAGATAAAAAGATAAAGGGTTTAAGGAAAAGTATTTCAGGGCAAAATATTATTTTCTCTACTTCACTTCTTGTGCCCAAATAATACATATTCTCCTCTTTGCAAGCACTCAGTAGTGAAAGACTATTTGTTTTTTCCTGTTTTGCAAATGGATTGTGAATTAATTTTCCTCTGACAGCTCAGAATAGCCCCCTTGAAGAACTTAAGTCATTTTAAAAGCAAGTAACATATTTTGCCTAGAGACCCACATTTTTTTTCTTCTGGGAACACATATCTGAAATTTTAGTATAATTCAATGGGAAAGCATGATTCACTTTTATTTTGAACCTCTCCATAACTAGTCACTAACTTTATTCTAGTTCTGCACTCCCTCCCTGACTGCCCCCTCCCCACACTCACAAGCCTTCTTTTGTAACAAATAAGCACAATCAAGCAATAAAAATCAACACAGTGGCTATGTCTTAAAATGCACTTTTCATTATGCCCTTATAGTCCATCACCACTCTGCCAAGAGCGATGGGAAACATGTTTCATCATCAGTCTTCTAAAGCCCTGATTAGTCATTTCCTTGATCATTGTTCAACTGTCTTTCAAATGCTCCTTCCTCTATATTGCAGTGGTCATTATATAAATTGTTCCTCTAAGTCTATTTCCCTTTTTATCAGTTCTTGCCAGTCTTCCTAGATTTCTCTGAATCTGTCATATCGATCACTGCATGTAGCACAATAATATTCCATTACATTTATATGCTGCAATTGATAAGCACCTGTTTTGTTTCTCATTCTTTACTATAGTATAAAGTAAGGTTATAAATATTTTTGTATGGATGGATCTTTTCCCCTCTCTCACTAACATCTTCAAAAAATATTTGCCTAAAAGTGGCATCAATGCATCAAAAGTATGCACAGTTTCGGAACTTTATGGATATGGTCCCAAAATAATTTCCAGAATGGTTGGACCAATTCATAACCATGTTTTCACTCAAAGAGGACATGGAACCTGAGTTAGGACTCTCAAAAGAAGGAAAGGATTTAAATCATTTCATCCTCATGATGTGGAAGGAAATTGTTCCATTCTCTGGATTTTTAAAGGGGCATATAGAGGGGAGAGTTGGGGCCCAAGCAGAAGAATGAAGGTAGAAGAAGACAGAATGAAATATGAATACGATTCATAGTTCCAGTGGGTTTTGCTCCAGTTTAAAATGCAGTTTGAAAATGCACAAATAGAAGTGTCTGAAATCAAGCTAGAAATTTAGATTTGAACCATATTGGGGAGGGTTTTCAATGCCAACTTAAAGAATTTGTATTTTATTCTGTAGACAAAGGTGTTAAAACAGGGGAATATAGGATGGATTGAAATATGGCAATAGGGATACCCAGTTAGGTGGCTATTACAATATTCTAAGAGAAACATAATGAACTAGGCTGGTAGCAGTAAGTGGAAATGAAGGGATAGATACAAAGGCATTATGGAGTCTCCATTTTATATCTGAATCATTTAGAAAAAGCTTTCAGGCCTCCCTCACCTATGCTGTTCTTCCTCAGTGTTGACTCTCTAATTACATGATACAGTGGAAAGCGTTTTAGATTTGGATCCAGAAGGTCTAATTTCCCAACTCTTCTGTTTAATGTCTGTGACTTTGGGTAAGCCAAACTCCCAAGCCTCATTTGTAAAAATGGAATATTGAACTGGATTGCTTCTAAAGGTTCTTCCAACTCTATGAGCCTTATGCTATAGCCACAACCAGCTTGGGAAAAAAAATCTCACTGCTTTCAACAGAAAATGTATTTCTTTATCAACTAATTAAGGAGTTGGGGAGTCTTCCATAAAGGAGTCAAGTTCAGTCCTCATTTCAGAAAAAAAAAATCTAGTAACAGAATGGTGTCTATCATCTCAGAAAAATGAACATGCATTGATGTTCCTAAAGACATGAATATCATTACTTACTACATTCAGACTTTGTACAGAATAAATGAGGCAAAACTTTGTAAGTAATACTGTGTCTTAAAATAGGAAATACGAATAAAATAGGGGTGGTCAGAGGTGCCTGACCCATATACTAGCCTGGGATACCTTTCAGTAAGCTAAGCATATCCAATGTAGTTCTGTGCTGAAAGACATGTTCTGACTTACCACTGAAGGACTTGTACTTTGCCATGTCTTATTTGCTATGCAAGGTCTTATTGGTCACTGTGATGGTGTGATTGTGTTAAAGGTGATTGACAACTAAGCCAAGAAGGTAGCAAAAATAGTGGGGGACCTCAACCTCCCCTCTCTGAACTTGATAAATCAAACCTCAAATAAACAAGAAAGAAGTTAAGGAGGTGAATACAATTTTAGAGAAGGTAGATATGATAGACCTCAGGAGAAAATTTAATGGGGATAAAAAGGAATATACCTTCCTCTCACTGGTACATGGAACATATGCAAAAATTCACCATGTTCTAGGGCATAAAAAACTCACAATCCAGTGTTGAAAGGCATAAATATAAATGCATCTTTTTCAGATCATGATGCAATGAAAATTATATGTACTAAAGGGCCATGGAAAGATAGACTACAAACTAATTAGAAACTAAACAATCTAATCCTAAAGAAAGAGTAAGTCAAACAACGAATCACAGAAACAATCAATAACTTTACTCAAGAGAATGACAATAATGAGACAACATACCAGAACTTCTGGGAAGCAGCGAAAGTGTTTCTTAGGGGAATTTTTATATCTCTGAATGCTTACATGAATAAAATAGAGAAAAAGGAGAGCAATGAATTAAACATGCAACTGAAAAATCTAGAAAAAGAAGAAATTAAAATCTCCAATTAAATACCAAATTAGAAATACTGAAAACCAAAGGCGAGATTAATAAAAATGAAATTAAGAAAACTATTGAACTAATAAATAAAACTAAGAGCTGCTTTTTATGAAAAAAAAAAAAACAAAATTGATAAACCTTTAATCAATTTTATTTTGAAAAAGAAAGAAGAAAAACAAATTACCAGTATCAAAAATAAAATGAGTGAATTGACCTCCAATGAAGAGGAAATTAAAACAATAATTAGGAATTATTTTGCCCAATTATATACCCATAAATTTGACAATCCTAGTGAAATGGATGGCTATTTATTAAAATGTAAATTGTCTAGATTAATAGAAGAGGAATTAAAATGCTTAATCCCATCTCAGAAAAAGAAATTTAATAAGCCAACAATGAACTCTTTAAGAAAAAATAAATAAAAATCTCTGGGTCCAGATGGATTTAAAGCAAATTCTATTAAACTTTTAAAGAACAGTTAATTCCAATACTTTTATAGACTATTTGGAAAAATTGGTGAGGAAAGAGTCCCATCAAATTCTTTTTATGATACAAATATTGTACTGTTACCTAAATTGAGAAAAGCCAAAATGGACACAGAAAATTACAGACCAATTTTCCTAATGAATGTAGATGCAAAAATTTTAAATAAAATATTAGCAAAATATATATAGCAATTTATCATGAGAATAATACACTTTGATAAGGTAGGATTTATTCCAGGAAGGCAAGCCTGTTTCAATATTAGGAAAACTATCAGCATAATTGATCATATCAACAACAAAACTAGTAGAAACATATGATTATCTCAATAGAAGAAGAAAAAGCTTTTGACAAAATACAACACCCATTCCTATTAAAAACACTAGAAAGCATAGGAATAAATGGAGCCTTCCTTAAAATTATAAATAGAATCCACCTAAAATCATCAGCAAATATTATATGAAATGTGGATATGCTAGAAGCATTTACAATAAGATTGGGGGGTGAAACAAGGATGTCCACTATATCCTCTGTTATTTAATCTGGTGCTAGAAATGTTAGCTGTAGCAAAAAGAGAAGAAAAAGAAATTAAAAGAATTAGAATAGGCAAAGATGAGATTAAGTCATCACTCTTTGCATATATGATGATATACTTAGAGAATCCTATAGAATCAAGTAAAAAATTACTTAAAATAATAAATAACTTTAGCAAAGTTGCAGGATAAAAATAAACCCACATAAATTCTTGGCATTCCTATATATTTCTAATGAAGCCCAAAAGCAAGAAAGAGAAATTCCATTTAAAGTTACTGTAGACAGTATGAAATATTTGGGAGTCTACCTGCCAAAACAAACCCAGGAACTATATGAACACAATTACAAAACACTCTTCACACAAATAAAGTCACATCTAAATAAGTGGAAAAACACCAGTTGCTCATGGTTAGGTTGAGCTTAATTTTACCTAAATTAATTTACCTATTTAGTGCCATACCAATCAAACTAACAAAAAATTATTTTATAGAGCTGGAAAAAAATAATAACAAAATTCATCTGGAAGAACAAGAGGTCCAGAATATCAAGGGAATTAATGAAAAGAAAAGTTAGGGAAGGTGGCCCATTCCTACCAGATTTTAAACTGTATTATAAAGCAGCAGTCACCAAAACTACCTTGTACTGACCAAGAAAGTGAGTGGTGGATCAGTGGAATAGGTACACAAGACACAGTAGTCAATGACTATAGTAACCTACTGTTTGATAAAACTGAAGACTCCAGCTTCTGGGATAAGAACTTAGTATCTGACAAAAACTGCTGGGAATACAGGAAAATTGTATGGCAGAAACTATATTTTACACCATATACCAAAATAAACTCAAAATGAGTTCACAATTTAGATATAAAGTTTGACACTATAAGCAATCTGGGAGAGCAAGGGATAGTTTACCTGTCAAATTTATGGAAAAGGGAAGAATTTATGACCAAATAAGAGATAGAGAACATTATTAAATGCAAAATGGATAATTTTGATTACATTAAATTGAAAAGTTTTTGTACAAATCCAATGTAACCAAGATTAGGAGGGAAGCAGATAATTGGGAAAGAATTTTTACAATCAGTGTCTCTGATAAAGCCCTCATTCCTAAAATATACAGAAAAATGAGTCAAATTTATAAGAACACAAATTATTCCCCAACTGATAAATGATCCAAGTATATGAATAGGCAGTTTTCAGGGGAAGAAATTAAAACTATCTATAATCATATGAAAAAATGTTCTAAATTACTATTGTTTAGAGAAATGCAAATCAAAGCAACTCTTAGGTACCACAGATCATTGGTCAGATTGGTTAACATGACAAAACAGGAAAATGATAAATGCTAGAGAAGGTGTGGGAAAATTGAAACACTAATGCTTTGTTGGTAGAGTTGTGAACAAATCCAGTCATTCTGGAGATCAATTTGGAATTATTCCCAAAGGGCTATAAAAATGTGCATACCCTTTGGTCCAGCAATACCATTTCTAGGGCTGTATCCCAAAGAGATCATATAAATGGGAAAAGGACCCATACATACAAAAATATTTATAGCAGCTCTTTATTGTGGTGGCAAAGAATTGGAAATCAAGTGGATGTCCTTCAATTGGGGAATGACTAAAGCTGTGGCATATGAATGTAATGGAATAACATTGTGCTATATGAAATGAGGAGCAGACAGACTTCATATTAACCTTGGAGAAACTTCTATAAACTGATGCTGAGTGAGGGGAGCAGAACCAGGAGAAACACTGTACACAGTTACAGACACATTGTATTTGTGATGACTGACTTTGATAGACTAGGCTCATCTCAGCAATGCAAGATTATAAGACAACCCCAAAGGACTCAAGATTGAAAAGGCTATCCACTTCCACAGAAAGAATTACAGAGTCTGAATGCAGATAGAAGTAAACTACTTTCTCTCTCTTTTTTGTTGTTTCCTTTTGGTTCTTCTTTATGATTGTTTCTTCTATTGGTTATGTCTTCTTTACAACTTGACTAATGTTTAATGTGAAAGTATATATAGAACCTTTATCAGATTACATGCTGCCATGGGAGGGGAAGGGGGAGGAGAGAGAGAGGAGAAAATTTGGAACTCAAAAACTTGTGGAACTGAATGTTGTAAACTAAAAGTAAATAAATTTAAAAGGAAAAAGAAGAAAGGCTGCAGACTGAGCAGGAAACTCAATGTCCAAATGGTGCTGGGCCGGGGGTGGTGGTGGTGTTTTGGGGAAGGTTAATTCATCCTACCAAAAAGCAGCCAAAACTTTCATGGAAGTATAAACAGATGCAGGGTATGAGATAAAGGTGAGCCACAGGTACTTGAGAGCAAGTCAGAAACAGAGATTTCACTGGAAGACAGATTCTGTTTCATTTTCCCATGCTTTATGTTCCCTCTGTATGAGCATGCAGTCTTGGTTGTTTGTCACCAACAATCAGTCTTTGGACTTCTTAAAATCAAGATGCTAAGTGGACCAAATGACCTATCATAATGCCTTCCTTCTGGAGCCCTAGAAAGAGATGACTGCAAAGCAAGCTGAAGGAAAGATTCTATTTCTGATTTCTGCAAAGAGGCTGTTTTGAGAAACTTTTCAAACCAAAACATTAGTATAAATTCTCAGTTGTTATTTTTTAAGTCATGCCTAACTTTTTGTGAGCCCTTGTAGAGCTTTCTTGGCAGAGATAGTGGAGTGGTTTGTCATTTTCTTCTCCATCTCATTTTACAGATGAAGAAATTGAAGTAAGCAGGGTTAAGTGACTTGCCCATGGTCACCCACCTAATAACTGTGTGAGGTTGGATTTGAACTCAGGAAGATGAGTTTTCCTGACTCTAGGCCTGGCACTATTATCTTCTACACTGCCTAGTACCCATAAATTCTCAGAAAGGAAGGGGAAATGTTTTATTTTAAACTACTTTTTAATTAAAATAATAATAATAAACCATGGGTTGACTAGAATTGTAACAAAAACACACGATGAGAAAAGCCATAATATTTTGGAGAACGTGATTATATATTAACAACCAAATATCTCCCAGGCAGCTCCTTGAATAGTTTCAAATGAAATTTTATGAGAAGTGAAAATATTCAGCATAATCTAATCATCTCTTACTTCTGCAGCAGAGTAATCTAAGCCCTCACTAAAGAAGATTATTTTTAAAATATCTCCTTCAGAACTCACAGAATTTACAGTTGAAGGGGACCTCAGCTACCTTCTAGTCTAACCAATTCATGAAAGGAAAGTCCACTGTAATATACTCAGAAAGCTGTCATACAGTTTCTTCCTGAAGACATCCAATGAGCGGGAATAGACACGAACCCCCAAGACCAGTTACTTCAATTTGGGGGTATTCTACTATTAGGAAGTTTATTTTTTTTCCAACATCAAGCCTAAATCTCCCCATTTTCAGCCTACACTCATTGCTTCTTATTCTGCCCCTGAGGCTAAACGGAACAGGACTTTTACCTTTTCCACATGACAGACCTTTAAATACTTGAAGAAACTTGTCACATTTACCCTGGAGTCTCGTCTCCCTGCTTAATATGCTCAGATCCTTCAAATTGGTTTTCTCATATATAAGGGCTCCAGAAGTCTTATTGCAGGTTTAACTTTAATGGATTAAAACTTGAAGACTTAATCTAAATCAAATGTTTAAGCACTGCACTGAGATTTTGGGGACACCCTGGATATTGTTGCAGAAAGTTTAAAAAGGAACATCGTAGTGATGAGGCAATTTGTTCAGTCCTGGAGAAGCTGCCCCCTGGCTATGATTTGGTCTCTATATTTCTATCTCTGTATCAGTCTGTCTGTCTCCTCACTCCTACCCTCTCTCTTTTCTTTTTACTTAAGCTTAAAACTTTTCTGCTGCTTGATCCATCAAGGAGTTTTAGAGTTTCAGTTTTTAAACAATAAAAGTAATTATGTAATAACATTAAGTATTTGTATAATGCTTTAAATTTTATTTTAAAAATGATTTACACATATTATTTTATCTTCACAACAACCTTGGGAAATAGGTACATTATTATTCCCATTTTACAGATGAAAGAACTGAGATGGTCAAGTGATTTGTCCATGGTTACACAACTAGTAAGTACCTGGTGTAGGATTTGAACTCAGGTCTTCCTGATGCCAGTGTCTAGAACTTTATCCACCAAGACATCTTCTCTCATTTTGCCTTTTTCAACAAGAGGACATGAGGCAGTTGGGGGAGGTTCTCGATCACTTTGGCATAATTGTATATGTCAGAGACCTTCCTACCGGTGAAAACTTGCCCCTCCAGTTCTTGGGCAGGCTACAGGGCCTGCCTCACCATAGCTCAGAATTTCCCTGGAAGATGGTCAGACCCTTGGAAACTATGAACATAGGCAGAATGGGATGTATTAGAAGGTAAATTTTTGCCCTTGCTGGAGAAGTCTGGACAACCATTTATTCAGGATGAAGTGAACCAGAAGGTTCTTTTGGGCTTATTGGTTGAAATAGATGTATACTAAGGTTCCTTCCAACTCTGAAATTCAATGATTCTAAAAAAAATCAATGAGGTCTGAAAGAATGTGCCTAAAGTAACACAGCAGTCCATTGGCTACATTTTTTTGGAAGGGGGAGGGTTAGGAAAACCTATACTGAAGTTGTGTTGTTCTTTTTTTTTTCCCAATCAATCAATCAACAAGCATTTATTAAATGACTGTTAGGCATCAGGCACTAGGGGTTATACAAGTATAAAAAAAATGAAGCAACCCTTACTTTCAAGGGGCATACATTCTAATGGGAAGACTAGGAGTATATATATATATATATATATATTACACAAATTACATAATAAATAAATATATAAAAAGTAGCTATATACAAGGAAAATTTGGGAGGAAGGGCCCTACTAATTTTTTTGTCTTTTTTTGGATCAGGAAGGCAGGTCAGTTGGGGTTAAGTGACTAGCCCAAGGTCACACAACTAGTAAGGTTAAGTGTCTCAATTCAAATTTGAACTCAGGACTTCCTGACTCCAGGGCCGATGCTCTATTCACTGTGCCACCTAGCTGCCCTGAAGGGCACTACTAATTGAGGGGATCAGGAAAGACTTCTTGGAGGATACATTACTTGAGTTTCATCTTCTTTCTCAAAGAAAGAAAGGAAATCTGTGAATTAATAGTGAGAAATAGTGCATTCCAGGCATGGAAGATGGTGATTGCAAAGGCAAGGAGATGGAAACTTGGATTTATGTGTGAGGAATGCAGACAAGTTTGGCTGGGCTGAAGAATGTGAGTCTGTGGGAGTGTAGGGGTGGTAAAAGTCAGATGAGGTCAGAAAGATAGATTGGGACAAGGTTGTGAAGGATTTAAAAAGTTGAAGAGAGGAATTTATTTGTTATCCTAGAGGCAATAGGGAACCATAGCAATTAGTGAATAAGGGTTCACTTGGTCACATCTGTGCTTCTGGAAAATTACTTTGCTAGCATTCTGTGGAATGGACTTTAATGGTGAAAGCCTTGAGACAGAGGGATTAATTAAAAGCCTATTGCAGCAGTCTAGGCTAGATGTGATGATGGTAACTATGTGAGCTGAGAGAATGGGTTGGACCTAAGAAGTGTTAAAGAGGTAGAAACTGCAAGGTTTAGCAACTAATAGATATGCCAGGTGAGGGAAAATGAGGAAATCCAGAGAACACCGAAGTTACAAACCTGAGATACTGGAAGGATAATAGAAACAGGGAAATTTAGAAGATGGGAAAGTTGGAAGGAAAGGTAGATAAGTTCAGTTTTTTTTTTTTTTGCATAATTAGATGAAGATATTTCCGGGACATTCCCTTTGAAATGCCCAGTAAACAACTGCTGGTGTGGGAGTGAATCTCATGGGGGAGAGTGGGAACTAGATTTGGGAGGGAACAGTGCAGGGATGGCAAACCAATGGAAGCTGAAGACGTTGCTGAGAAAGAATATTGAGGGAGAAAAGAAGAGGGCTCAGGAAAGAACCGTGGGTCCCCTTACATTAGAGGACATGATATGAAGACTGAGAAAGAATGGTTTAACATGTAGAAGAATCAGGAGAGAGTTATTACCAAAACACAGGTAGGGGAGAGAGGGGGAAAGAGAGAGAGAGAGAGAGAGAGAGACAGAGTAAGTAAGTAAGTATCCAGGAGTAGAGAGTGATCGACAATGTCAAATGCTGCAAATAAAACAAGAAGGATGAAGACTGAGAATTGCCATCATATTTGACAATTAGGAGATCATTGGTAAAGTGAGGGAGCAATTTCAGTTGAATGATGATATCAGAAGCTAGATTGAAAAGGGTTGAGGAATCAATGAGAGGGGAACTAGAGGCAGAGTGTGGATAACTTTTTCAGGTATGGTGGCTAAAAAAAAAAAAAAGAGAGCTAGAGGACAACCAGGCTAGAATGCTAGAGTGGACCAAGGCATTTCCAGCAAGACTTGTTAGCTTGCCAAGCACACATTAAGTGCTCCATTAATAACCTAATCACATAGAAGTAATTAAAAGTTTAGGACTATTAGGGAAATTTTCATCCTGTACCTTCCAGAGCACTCATCTTCCATAACTGTCATTGCATGAATTTTTGGCCCTTCTCAAGAGAGGGAGGAAAAGAGTATATATAATATATATGTAATATATGATGGCTAAACTCTGTTTTATCGTCACTCATGAGAAGAGACAGGGGAAATCATGACATATGAGTTACCACTCATCTCCTTATTCACAGAGATAAAAACATAGATCTGCCATCATTTATGTAATATATACACACTAGGGGTGGGGGTAGGGGGAAGATAGCAATCAATTTTCCCAATAATTCCTGGGATCCTTTTTCACATTGAAGGGATGCAATGGAGTCAGAACAAAGGAACTGTTTGCAGGGAACTGAAAATTCAAGTGAACTGAGCTACTAGAACAGTTTCTTTTCCTTCATTTTTTTTCTCTCCCTTCCTTCACTTTGTTTCTTTTTTTCCTTCCTACTCTTCTTCCTTCCTCCCTGTTTTTCTTCCTTCCCTCTTTCTTTCCTTCCTTCTTTCCTCCCTCCCTCCATTTCTCTCTTTCTCTCTTCCCTCCTTCCTTCCTTTCTTCCTTCCTTCCTTTCTTCTCACTGCAGTAGGATTCAGAGATAAGTAGTGCAACCAAAATGATCATCTCATCACATCTGCTTACAACTGGAATCTGGGGAAAAAGGAATTGCTAAACAAATGATGACTATTAAGTATTCATTTGGATGAGCAGAAGTGGCCTTGATGTTGGATTTGATGTCAAGAAGCATTGGATCCCAGTTTTGACTCTATACAAGTCATTTTGTCCTGTTTTGGTGTTTTTGTTTTTTTGTTTTGTTTTGGTTTTGACCCAAGGATCCCCTAGAACTTGCTAAGTCATAGGCTGGTTGCAATCTGTACTGATGGCTAGAATTTCACATGATGGCAAAATCACATATCTACCCATCTGATCACTTGACTTTCTAGCATTCTATGCAAAGATTCCAGGTCATTTCAAAGTTTTCTTTGCTTTAGTTCCAAAACAATTTATTTTTCTAGCCTGATACCACAACTTAGAAAAGATTCCCATTGCATGATATTAAAACATTCCAGAAATGCTTTGCTTGTGGAATCACATTTGCATCAAAATAATATCTCATTCTTGGTAAGAGCATGGGAAAGGCACAGGAACCTTTAAAACTCTTAGGATGATTAAGGATTGAATTTAACACTTGCTTTAGTCTCATCTTGACAAACATTTTAATTTGATATCCCTCATGTAAACCCATAAAACAGCATGATCTAAAAATTCCTAACAAATCTATTAATAAAAATTTAAATATGCATGCATTACTTATCTGCTTTGAGTTAATTACACAGCAATATTGTCTTGTATACACCTTAATTAGATTAAATATTGATTAGTGCACTTTCCATTGATATTTCATTAACACACAATAACTGTCTTGCTCTATTGAGATGAAGCTTTAAATTAATTTTAAAAGTCAGGCTGAAAATGAAAAGTTATGGCAACAAATGCAAAAAGCACCTACTCTCAAAGCATAAACAACATTGGGAGGGGAAGCTTTTGAATTAAAGCAGAGAAGAAAAATTTAACTTTACTTATTTTAAGAGTTTGAAGTAATTAGATCTAAAAATGGTACCACTGTTTTTCTAGCACGGGATTATAACTGTAATATTAGCAAACATAGACACATCTATCACTATGCTAAGCAAGAGATTATGAAATATTACAATTACTCAGAAAGATTATGATCTTTGTTTATTTCAGAAAGAACTTGGGTTTTTAACAGCATCATAGATCCTTAAGCATGTGATTAAGGCTGTTTATTTTCATGCTGATGAGCCATGAGCTGTTTCAATAGGAAGATGCTGTAATTTTCACATGATCTGGAAAAATAATTCATGGTACTTTTTATGTTGTCATTAACTGTCACATTTCTTGAGTTAAATATGAGTCCTGTCATTTGTAAGTCAGCAAGCGGCTCCTAAATTTCTCAATTTCATTAGCAATTGATTCAAATCATTTCCCGAAAAGAGTTGGAATTGACACATGAATTGTAGTGGTTCCTCAGCTTGGTGATTAATTAATCAAGCCATCAGGTTCACATTAAACTATTTATCAATCTTACGATTTCCTGCTTTTCAAAAAAAATTAAAAAGCACTCTAATGATGTTTTATGAGTTTGAAGAAAAATTAAAAGAGTATCAAGGGAATATAACTTGTCCTGCTTCAGGAAATACCATAATGACAATTTCTAGAAGAGCTTGGAAGGGCACCTGAACCAGTATAGTGTAATAGAAACAGCTGTGTGATAGGTAGCTGGTTTACCTGGGTTCCAGATCATGCTCTTTCCATTGGATATCTATGTGACCCAAAGTAAGTTATGTTAACCATTTAGGGGTCTCAAATTCCTCATCTGTTAAATATAGAGGAATGAACGAGTGTTTACGTTGCTTGCTGAAAGTTATGACGTATATAATGAATGACAAAGCCAGAATTCAAAGCCAGATCCTTTGACCCTAAGGACAGTATTCTTGAAAAAGAACTATAACTGGGTCTTTATTTTACTGCAAGACTAGGACTCCTTTTATTCCTCCAAAATATCCCTTTCTCTGTGATCATTTCCAACAACTGTTTACTGTGGGGAGAAAGGGGAGTTGTGGAGGGGGGTGTTACACAATGCTAGGTAATATAAAGGATACAAAGCTCAGCCAATGTGGTGAAATAGAATAACTGGTAGATTTGGCACCAGAGGACGAAGGTTTGAATCCTGGCTCTGTAGCTTATGATTATCTGAATAATCCTGGGCAAGTCACTTACCTCCTGTGGGACTGTTTCCTCATCTGGAAAATGGGAGGGTTGGACAAGAAAACCTCTAAGTTACCTTCCAATACCAAATTTATGATTCTATTGCAAGAGGGTGATAATATGATATGAAGGTATAGGGAAATTCATCTTTAAGGCTATGAAGTGGGGAAATAAGTTGGGAAATATTTATAAAACTGCAAATAAATTCCAGTTGGTTGTAGCTTATGTTCAATAACAGACAAGTGGTGCCATATTAGGAATGGTTCTTTGACTCATTCATTTTTGCAAATTCTACAGCATCTAATGCTGACCCCAAAGTTCCCCCACCTACCTTCATAAGAGAGAAAAAGAAATCATTTGTAAGTAGTATCAACTAATTTCCTTTTGTTAGAATGTATTTATAAACTGCTCATTTTCAGAGTCATTTTTATAATCTGTTATGTTTTTAGACCTTGGGTTAGCTCTATGGTAAGGGATTAAATTCACAAATATCAGATAACCTTATCCTTCTCTCTTCTTTCCTCCTTCAAACAATCCTCACATGTGGTTCAGCAATCTGAGTTATATATTTGTTCTTAATGTTGTTGTAAGGTAATGGTTCTCTTATCTGAAATTCATCAGCCTGCCATAAATTTAAACTCCATTACTGCCAATTGAGAAAAGCTGCACATCAAACCACTTTCAATAAATTTTCACTTGTGCAATTGAACTTATATGGCCTCAGAGGAAAAGGTGAGAATAATCTTGAAATATTTAACTTAGTCTGAGTCACCATTTAGTTTGGTGCTAAACCTGCATCTGCAAGGAAAGCTCACCAACCTCAAGTAATAAAAGGACATTTTTGAAGAAAAAAAATCAGTTTCTAGCTTCACTAGAATTTCTGAGTCTCCCCAGGGTATGATAAACCATAAAACATAAAATGCTTAAGAAAGAGCTCCTTATTTGAGAAGAATAAATGGCAGAAAGTAGAAAGAGGTTTGGCAGAAATTGGGTTTAGATAAACATCTCACACCATACATAACAATAAACATAAAATAAATGCATGACTTGAAAGCTAAAGGTCATGTAATTTAAAAATTAAAATAAGAATTAGAAGAGAAGCAGATCAGGTATTTCCATAGCTATCACTATGGGATAAGTTCGTAACCAAACAAGGGATAGAAGTGGTTACAAAAGATAAAATAGACAACTTTAATCATGTGATAATGACTAGCAAAAACAAATTTAATGCAATGAGGCTAAAAAAGAAGTAATCAGCTGGGAAAAAATTTAAATCAAATATTTCTGATAAGGGTCTGTTATCCAAGACATAGAGTCAACCAAAATATACAAAACCAAAGCCATTCTCCAATAGATAAGTGGTCATATTTTATAGCCAAACAGTTCTCAAAAAAATGGAGGAACACATTGGAAACAGAGATACACACAGAGTTAACGTAAGAAGCAGGAGCAGAATCTATTCTACTTCAGCTGAAGCTAAAAAAAAAAAAGGTAGTCATGTTATTAAACAAGGCAATAGCAAAAATAGATCGAATTTAAAGGAGACACCATGGACAACAAATTAATAAAAACTAAATATATTCACCAAATGGCACAGAATTTAAACTCTTAAAGGAAAAATTAAATGTTACAGGGAGAAGTAAAAAGTGACATTACAATGATGAGGGACCTCAATTTACCCCCTTTCAAACTTGGATAGAGTTAACAAAAGATGGAAAAAAAAGAAATAAAGGAACTGCATAAAAATTTAGAAAAGTTAGATATGATAGGCCACTGGAGAATATTGGATGGGAATAGAAATGAGTATACCTATAACTCAGCTATGCATTATACCTCCACAAAAGGTACCTTCACTATATTTATTAGGGCATAAAAACCTCACAAACAAATGCATAATAGTAGAATACTAAATGTTTCTTTTACTGATTATAACATAATGAAATTACATTCAATAAAAAACCTTTAAAATAAAGAATAAAAACAATTGAAGAATAAATTTAAAAATTGCAAACTATTAAAAAAACTATATTAAAGAATGCTTAAAATCAATACTTACAAAAATCAAAGTCAAAACAATTGTGAAAACAAAGATGACCCCAAAAATGGTAATAGTCACTTTTGAGAGGTTTTTGAAAGACAAGCGCATTGATACATTTTTGCTGACGCTGTGACTTAATTTATAAATAACCAAATAATATTATCAGGCAATTTTTCAGAGGAAAAACATGTAAGCTTTCAATAGCCATATGAAGAAAAAGAAATATAAATCTCTAACAATTAGAGAAATGCAAATTAAAATAATTCTGACATTTTACCTCATAGCCATAAGATTAGAAAAATTTACAAAAAAAGGAAAATGACAAATGCTGGCAGGGCTGTGGGAAAATCGGCACATTGATACCCTTCTAGTGGAGTTGTGAATTGGTCCAGCCATTCTGCAAAGCTATTTGCAATCATAACCCAAAAGTTATTAAAATGTACATACTTTGTGTTGCCACTAAGTGATCTATACCCCAAAGAAATCAAAAAAGAGGAGAAAGATTCATATATACAATAATATTTATAGAAGTTCTTTTTGTCATGACAAAAAATCAGAAACTGAAAGGGTTCCTATCAGCTGGAGACTAACTGAACAAAGTAGGGCATATAAATATAATGGTATGTTACTGTGCTATAAGAAATGATAAAGAAGTGATCAGTGATACAAAATGATGCAAAGTTAATGGAGCAGAACCAGGAGAACAATTTATACAATCACAAGAGTGTTGTAAATACAAACGACCTTGAAAGATTTTGGAACTCTGGTCAATGCAAAGACCAATCTTGATGGCAGAGGATTCATGCTGAAACATACTACCCATCTCCTGACTTATACTTAATGAACTCAGTGAGACAGATATATTTTGGACACAGCCAATATAGAAATTTGTTTCATTTGACAATACTTGTTTCTTACAGGGAAATAAAAAAGAAAAGCCACATGTGTACCAAAAATGCATATAACAGTACTTTCATAGGAACCAGAAACAAAGTAGATGCTCATTGATTTGGAAAATGGCTAAAGAATTTGTGGCACATGAATGTAATGGAATATCGCTGTACTATAAGAAATGAATAGGAAGAATACAAAAAATGGGAAGACATTTGAATGTAAAAAAACAAAAAATATGAAGACTATACTCACATATGTGGAAAGAACAGCAAAAAATTTAAAAATTGAAAATGAATGCCATGAAATTATAAAAACTTAGATTGACTCCAAGGAAGAGGTATGGAAGGCTTATTTTCTTTGAAGAAGAGGAAGACTTTGTGTATAGAATATAATAAGAAATGATAGAAATTTTTAGTGTGATGTTTAATTTAGCTGAACTTTTTTTCCCCTTTTTTCATTCTTTGTTATAAAGGAAGGTTTTCTAGAAAAGAGAAGAGGAAAGATTATATTGAGGAATGTAGGTGATATAAAAACAAAAGATACCAATAAAATTTATTTTATGAGAGTATAACTCACAGAAACTCCTGGTCTATCTGGTTAACTTTCCTTTCTTTTTTCTTCTTTCTTTTGGCCTAGACCTACAATTTCATCACGATAGTGAATTCCCAGTGTGGGAATTCTTTTCACATCAGCAATTCCTCTGTGACTAATATTCCTAGAGAGGTATTTGAAGGCACTGAAGAGTCAAGCAGGACCTTGAACCCACACAGGGCTTCCTGAGCTCAAAACTGGTCCTATAGGTCTCCATCATGCCACACTGTCTATTTTACCCAACTAGATACCATGAATGGAAATCTCTTAAAAAATGGATCCTTGATTGAATCAATTTAGGAAACTTCTGATGAAGAAGGTTTTCTACCAGCACAATATTGTCATCTGTTCTGCCACTTAGAGATTGTCTAGGTCTCTGAGAATTTAAATGATTATGTGAAGGTCATAGGCTAGTATGTTTCTGAGTTAGGACTCCAACCCAGGCCTTCCTGATTTAAAGACCAATACATGGCCCTGCCTTCTACCCTTCACCTAAGAATATTTTGACATCCTTTATCAATGTCTTTAATCAATAGGTACCCAGCCTTGTTATCATGAAGTTGTTATCACACTGATAACTGCCTTTACTTGAGATAAAGAAAAACTAGAACCAATTTTGGCTCCAAATATTCATGACTAAACATGCTACCATGTCCTGTTAGGGTCAGTTGGTTAACATGGGCACCATGATAGGAATCCAATAGAAGAAAGACACTTGATGAATCCTTGGCTAGGCGCTGATCCCCTTCTACTGAGGTTATTGCTAGGCAGTCATTCTCCCAGTAAATTAACTTACTATCACTGGCACAATAGTTCTCAGATTATGGAGGAGCAGATTTGGAGATTTAGACATTCAAAAAGAATTATATTTATAATTTGAACAATTCTATTTTCTAGTGACACAAAATGAGAAGTTTTAATTTCCAAAACACCATTGAGCATATGCTACAGGTTGTAGTCTTAGCAGTCAAACCCCCCCCAAAAAACATGCACACAAAAAGCCCCAAATTCCAAATCTCTTTTCCTGCCCCCAGACTCAGTGCCAGTGCTAAGGCCAGAGAGCTGGCATCAGATACCAGTTGGAAGAGTTGAAGCAGCATTTGTACTTAATTGGATGATATACATTATTCATGAGCCTTGACTCTATGATGAGTTTGGCATTCATTAGGGGGAAGAAAAGGGCATTAGATTTTCTTGGTACAAAACAGTCAGTATTAAGCTTCATTTGCAATCTACTTTCAAATGTGAGAAATTAGAAGTGCTTTTAGCAAAGGCAGGAACTATGAAATGGTGAAGAAACAAACAGCCACTACTTCTTAAGATGGTAAGTGTGTAATTTCCACTGGAAAACAACAAAGAGTCTGAGTGTGGCTTGGTTTCTCATATCTGTCCATCATGGAAGGCTATGAGCTCTTCATCCAGGTAAGGATGAAGCTTGAATTTCCAAAAAGACAACAAACTCACTTCACCCCATTAAGCAGACAAAGGAGAAAGATTTCTTCTCACAAAGTATCGCTAAGCATCAGGTGGATTGTTTTGATTTCTTTTTCTTTCTTTCACTGTGCCTCACCCCTCAAAAAGCTCCAAAATATTAAATTAAATTCTCATGAAATGGAATTGCAACTACTTTGGACTTTGCTGATTCCTCCTGAATTGAAGTAAAATACTCTCCTATTTCTTCTTCCACAAGCTTAGCACAATAGTGGAACCCTAGTATCAAAGACTCCTAAGACAAAAGGTCACAAATTTAGAGTTGGGAGGGATTTTAAAGGTCATCTAGTCCAACTCTGCCATCCTGGTCCCTAGTGGAAGTAGAATAGGCTATTTAGTAATGAAAGGCACTACAGGGGAAAGAGTGCTGAACTTGTCATGAGACCTAAGTTCAAACACAGTCACCTCCTACCCGGTGATGTTAGGCAAATGATTTCACCTCTCTTGGCCTTGTTTTATTCATCTTTAAAATAGAGGAAATTAAAATGGATGGTTTTCCATTTGTTTGAATGTATTTATAGCAGCTCTTTTCATGTTAGCAAGGAATAGGAAACTTAGGACATACCCATAAATTGGGGAAAGACTGAATAAGTTCTGATTAAAAAAAAAGTATTTTCAGAAAAAAAAAACAGGGAAAACTTGAATGCACTAATATAGTTAAGTGAGCAGAATTCATGAAGTGAGTAGAACCAGGAAAATAATTTATACAATAACAACCATATTGTAAGGATAAACAACTTTGAGACTTAGGAATTCTGATCAACACAATGACTAATCCAGAGGACTCATGATAAAACATATCATCTACCTCCAGACAAACAGACTCAGAGGGAAGATTGAATCATATTTTCTTTCTAACTTGGGAATTAGTTTTGCATGTGAGTATGTATATGTATATATGTATATTATATATGTATTTGCATATATGTATATATATATGGAAAGAGATAATGAGAGAGAGAGAATAGAGAGGAGAGAGAGAGTTTAGTTGTGTTTTTTGCCTTCTCACTGGATGAAGAAGGGTGAGGTAGGATAGAGAGTATTTGGAACTGAAAATAAAATAAAGTTGAGATAATAAAAACAAACAAATGCTCTCTGAGGTCCCTTTCACCTCTAGGTCTATAATTCTAGAGTAGAATGGAGTGGCATCACTTCAATTTCCTACCATGACAATCCCTAAATCTATAGCATCTATTCCATCAATTTCTCATTAAAGGAAAAGATTAATCTCTGAAGTTGTCCATTTTGGTTTGTTTGTTTGTTTTTTCTGGATGAGAACAAAATCAGTTTTTGCAATTGCTTACACTTGCATATTCCTAGACAATTTTCTTTACTTTATTCTTTGAGATCTCTCCCAGTAACCAGCTCCATCCACTAGCCATATATCCTTCCAGAAGAGAACATTAGTTTTCTCCCCAGTCACTGAACTAGGAGAGGAAAGAGGAAGAGAAAAGTATTCCAATATAATCATAGTAAAATTTAAAAGCTGGAAAGTACCTTAAAGACACTCATGTTTCAGATGAAGAAAACACTAGGTGAAGTTACTTAATAAAGCTTATGCATCTAGTCATTATTCATAACATTAAGAATCCATAATAAGTTTGAGAAGTCTTGAAGAAAGGAACCTTGATATCTATGTCTACCTGTGTTGTGACAGCAAGGGCAACCCTCATTGAGTTCTACCTCTTCTAAAACCTTATAGTACATAAAGTATATATCACATAATTTAGCACACACATATCATGTGTGTATATATATATAACCATAGATATATATCTATATGTGTCATATATATCACATATGTCTATATAGAGAAAGTGATAGCTGCAGATATATATATATATATAGATAGATATAGATATAGATATTTGTGTAGCTCTGTCTATCTACTTATCTGCTGGATGATTTGGAAGATTTTAGATTTAGGGCTGGAAAATTTATTAAAAGAACATTTAAATCATTATAGGATCATAGATCAAGGTTTGGAAGACACCTTAGAGGTCATTTAGTCCAACCCCACAAATTACAGATAAAAAGATTGATACCATGGGTGGAGTCAAGATGGCAGAGTAGAAGCAGGACCTCTGTGAGGCTCTGGCTTCCACCTTCCCCAATCCATGTAAAAGGGGACTCAGAACAAACTTTGGAGCTGCAGAACCCAGAAAATAACACAGAGAAGCTAACCTCCCACTGAGGACAGCCCAGCAAGCCAGCAGCAATTGGCCAGCCCAGTGCTCTGGGAGCTGAGGCCAGGCCCATGTGAGCTGGAGGTTTTAGCCCCAGGGTGGGCCTCACCAGCCACTGGCCAGAGGGACTCCAGGTCAGCAGCAGCTGTGTCCATTTCCAGATTTATCAACACATAGATGCAAAGGACAAAGTGAGACGTCAGTGCAGTCAGAACTTTGGAACCAGGAGTTGGGAGAGCATCAGCTTTTGCCCCTGGGGCAAGAAGCTGCTAAGGGCTGGCTCAGCCGCTACCAAATGTCAGCTTCAGCTCCTGTCCTGCAGAGGGCAGGGGGACCAAGTGACCAGTCTGAGGGGTAATTGCTCTTGCTTTAACCTAATTGGATGTGGATTGCAGTCTAGGGTGGAGGTCCTGGGATGTGTGTCCAGCTTGCCAGAGCATGTGAAGACCTCAGAGAGGGCACCCATCTAATACCTCTGGCAGCTGAGAAAACCCCCAGCATTTAGGACAAAAGCTCTCCTGTCTGGTGGCAGAGTCCTACTGTGGCAAAAAAAAAAAAAACCCAGGGGTCAAGTGACTGAGAGGCGACATGACCAGGCAAAGGAAATAAAACAAACAGAAGCATACAACATTAGACTCCTATTTTGGGGACAAAAAGGAGCAAAGCATAGAACAGGAGGAAGACAGTGAAGTCAGAACTCCTGCACCAAAAGCTTCAAAGGAAAATACGAGCTGGTTACAGGCTGTAGAGGACCTTAAGAAGCAGATAAGAGAAGTGGAGAAAAAATTGGGAAGGGAAATGAGAACAATGCAAGAAATTATGAAATGAGAGTCAATAGCCTGACTGAGGAAAATAATACCTTAAAAAACAGACTGACTCAAATGGCAAAGGAGGCTCAAAAAGGCAATGAGGAGAGGAATGCCTTAAAAAGCCGAATTTTCCAGATGGAAAAAGAATCTCAAAAGCTCACTGAGGAGAATCATTCCCTCAAATTTAGAATGGAGCAAAGGGAAGCTAGTGACTTTATGAGAAATCAAGATGATGTTAAACAGATTCAAACAAATGAAAGAATAGAAGGCAATGTGAAATATTTCATGGGAAAAATCACTGAACTGGAAGATAGATCCAGGAGAGATAACTCAAAAATTATTGGACTACCTGAAAGCCATGATCAAAAAAAGAACCTAGAAATCATCCTCCAAGAAATTTTCAAGGAAAATTGCCCAGATGTTCCAAAACTAGAAGGCAAAATAGAGGTTGAAAGAATCCACAAATCACCTCCTGAAAAAGGTCCCAAAAAGAAAACTCCTAGGAATATTATAGCCATGTTCTGGAATTCCCAGGTCAAGGAGAGAATATTATGAGCAGCCAGAAAGAAACAATTTGAATACTGTGGAAACACAATCAGGATAACACAGGCTCTGGCAGCTTCTACACTGAGGGATCGAAGGACCTGGAATATGATATTCTGGATGGCAGAGGATCTGGGATTAGAACCAAGAATCACCTACCCAGCAAAACCGAGTTTCGTGTTTCATGGGAAAATATGGTCATTAAGTAGTATAGAGGACTTTCAAGCATTCTTAATGAAAAAACCCGAGTTGAATAGAAAATTTGACATTCAGATACAAGAAGCAAGAGAAGCTTGAGAAGGGAAACAGGGAAAAGAAATCATAAGCCACTTATCAAAGTTGAACTACTAACATTCCTACATGGAAAAATGATAATTGCAACTGATGAAACTTTCCTCAGTATGAAAATAGTTGAAGGGAATAGAAATATATCAATGTCTATCAGAGGGTATTCGGGTATATGAATACATATGTGAATGTGTGTATATATGTTTACAGGTATACATAGATAGAGGGCAAAGGACCAATTTAATAGGAAGGGATGATACCTAAAAGGTGAAATTAAGAGGTGAGAGAGGAATATAATGAGAGGAGATGGAGAGAGACAGAATGGAGTAAACTAGAAGAGGCAAGGGAAAATGGTTACAATGGAGGGGAAGAATAGGAAGGCAAAAGGGAATGGGTCAACCTTACTCTCATTGAATTTGGCTCGGGGAGGGAATGACATACACATTAAATAGGGTATCTCACCCTACAGGAGAGTAGGGGGGAAGGGGATGAGAGGGGGGATTATGGAAGGGAGGGCAGGCTGGTGGGGAGGGAAGTTGGAAGCACTCACTTTTGAAAAGGGACAGGATCAAAGTAGAGAATAGAACAACTATGTGGTGGCATAGGAGGGAGGCAAATATAGTCAGTCTTATACAATATATCTACTATGTTAATGTTTTGCATTAGCTACAGATGTACAACCTATACTGAACTGCTTATCTTCCCAGTAAGGGTGGGTGACAAGGGAGGAAGGGAATGAATCTGGAATTCAAAGTTTTAAAATCAAATGTTTAAAATTATATAGTGTATATATACATATATATATGTATATACTATTATTAATACTATTTTACATGTAATTGGGAAATAAGAGATACAGGCACTGGGGCATAGAGATCCACCATGCCCTACTGGAAAAGTTGAAGGGGATATGGCAGAAGATGTGGGAGAGAGCAGATTGGAAGAGGGGATACCCTGCAGGATTGCTATTTTGGGGTGGTGCATAGGGGAAAAATGGGGAGAAAATTTACAACTCAAAATCTGGCAGAAATTAATGATGTAAATCTGAAGTTAATAAAACATTTGAAAAATGAAAAAAAAATAGATTGAGACCACAAGAAGGTATGATACCCAATATTACACGCATCCAGGATTTGAACTCATGTTTTCTGTTTCTATCTTTCTCATTTCTCCAAGTAGACTGTATAATCCCTGAAGCCAGAAATGTACTTTTTGCCCCCAAAACTCACTTCAAGCCTGGGCATACTGTTGGTGCTCAATAAATGCCTACCGATGGATTTTTTTTTTCTAAACCTGTCATAGACTAATCATAAGCCTTCCAGATGGACAATCTTGTCAATGTGTTGGCAAGTGAAGGAGAGTACCATATTTTACTCTTTGGCACATCCCCAAATCCTGACTCAAGCAACAGAGTGCAATCTCTTTAGTCAGTGCAGTGACTGATGGGTATTGATAAAGGTGTGAATGCAGCAGGACTCACCCCTACTGTCAATTTTTCTTAAGGAGCTGCCAAACATATGAACCTTCCCAATGAAGGCCATAAAAGTGGCTGAACTCATTTCTTTCCTGTCCATGTGTATTAATTCCTGTTTCTGTAATGAGATACAGAAGGGAAAAAGGAAAAGGGACTGATGTGGACTCAGATTGGGCTTGGTGAGTTATGGACCACACGTTCTCATCAGCGATGTAAAACAGCGCTACCTCTATTTACTGCCAGCATTGGCAGGGTCGATAAATAACATTTTCAGTGACATGGAGAGGAAAAGCGTGAGCACAATGAAATGAAGGCCACTGGGAGCTGGGAAGCAAGACAATGCCTTTTTCCTTCTCCCTAGCCCAATTCAGAAATCATTTGTTTGGCTGGGAGAAGAGTGAGAAAAAACAAGTTTAGATTAGACTTCAAGCTTCACCTTTTGCTTCCTATGGGGGTGGAGGGTTACCCCCTAGCTGAGACCTGAGAATGTGGCCATGTTTCTCCCTAGCTCCGATTCTCCTCTCCCCCCCCCTGCTTCTCTTTTTCTTTATGTCTCTTACTCTGTTTCTGTCTCTCTCTCACACATATGCATGCACGCACACACACCCATGCAATATCTCTTTGTGCAAAGGTAGAGTTTAGTCATCTTCAAAAGCAAATTTTTTCTCAGTTAATACTTTTTTTTAATTACAGAAACAAAATTGGGAACCATACCAATTCATGTCTTTTCATTCTGATGAAGATGCCTTACATGAAGGATCACCTCCATTCTGGTACCCAGCAGACACTGCCAACCTGTGGCAGGGAAGGACAGAAGCAGGCCTGGGGTGGTGGGTGGCAAGGGGAATTAGTGATTGATGTTTAACCCTCAGTCAGTCACCAGCTCTGTCTACACCAATCACAAATTGCCCACTGTCCAGGAGCTCTGGCTACTTTGACTGCAGCAGCAATCATCCTTCTTGGCTCCCAGATTCATTCAGATGCAAGGCAACAGCCAGACTAGTTGTAGTTTGTCTCACTTTATGTTCAATGTCAGAGTATCTTTTTGTCAGTCAAGCTTTAAAACACACATGTGCCTTATAATGCCCAGAGCTTCACCAGGGCTGCCCCTCCTTCTACCATTTTGGGTACCATGGTTAACAACATTCAGAAGAAAGCACCACAGTGAAATAAATTTGTAGGTTTAAAGAGTTTGGAGGCACAGCTTTGATGAGCCATATTTTCATTAACTTGATCTTTTCCCCTGATGCTTCTCCTGCATACAGAATTGGACCACAAGATTGGGAGTTTTGGAAAGAGACTCATGGAGTCCTGGGTGCCCTTGGTCTACTTAGAGGCATTTGAGATCTTTGGCAGAACTAGGCTGCAATTGTTACAAAAATAGCCCAGAAAGGAGAGATGGAGAGTGATGAAGAAGTTGGTGGTGGTTGGGTGTTGAGGAGGGAGGGTATTGACTAAAAGAGACATAGGGAAAGAGATAAACATGTGCAACTCTCATCAACTGTTTCAGATTCATAAACACCATTTATAGAGTGGAAACATACTCATTCACTCCAGGCACTAAAATGCTCTAGGCGCTGTGTGGAAAGATGCCAGAGAGGACTAGCATTCTCATAGACTCCCATAAGTCAGTGTCGGGTACCAAACTATTTAGGGGGAAATCTGCCTAAATCCTTGTTACATCGGAAAGTCTTTTTTCTGTGTTTAACTCCTCAACTCCTCAGTTTCTCCTCCGACCAATAAAATGAGGAAGGTCTACTAGGTGATCTCTAAGGTGATCCTTATGGACCTGGATCTCTTGTGATACTATCACCTTACCCCTTTAATTATCCGGAATCTTCCAGGTTGAAAATTTCCAAGTTCCTGACCAATTACTAGTAGCTTCTCTCTGTGACTTGAGATGGAAAACCAATCAGTGACAGAAATCCTGCTGTCTTCTAGAAAACTCCCTGACCTCATATGCATCCTGGAGTTGCCTTGTATGTGATCTACTAAGGGCCTGTCATTAAAAAACTGAGAGGAGTGAAACAGCATGATGTTACCTGGCTTTGAATGAGGTTAGGAAGGTCCTTCTGCTAGGGTCATTGATCTGCTTCTTCTGGATGACCTGGCTGAGTCACAACTGGGTTCTGTCCCTTCAGAAAACCTGATTCCATCCTTTTCTCTCCAATGACTGTAAACTTGATGTCTTCTCGAATCCTCTTTCTAGGCCCTTCCTTTGCTTAAGTTAAAATATGTGTTTTATAAATGTCTGCTGTTTCCAGCATTCACTGGCCACTCTGTTTCTTCTACAGGAATCTCTGAGTTTCCCAAAGCAACTGCAATGAATTGTAAAAGACTGGTAGTAGTGTGGCTTGAGGAATTTAATTAGACAGAGTAGTTGGGCCTCTCTGAATCTGTTTACCCTCATCATGCCTTCAGTTTCAGTTTTTGTCCCAGGTTTGGTAAAATTCAGAATCCCATCATTTTACAGGCTGAGAATCAATCAATCAGCAAGCATTTATGAAGCTCTTTATATGGGTCAGACACTCCATTAGACCCTGGAGATACAAATAAAAAAATGAGACAATCTGTGCCCTCAAATCACAGATAAATTAGACAGGCTAATGACATTATTTGGCCAATATCAGTTCTGTCCCCTTCTAAAGAGAAAATGCAGGCTTTTTATGAGGTTTGATATGAAGGCTACCAAAAGACTCTACTAACATCAAAATGGCAGCCAGAACGCTGGGCCTGAAGTCAGGAAGATCTGAATTCAAGTCGGCCTTCAGCCACTCACTAGTTGTGTGACCCTGGGCAAGTCTCTTAACTTCTGTTTGCCTTAATCCACTAGAGAAGAAAATAGCAAGCGACTCAAGTATCTTTGCCAAGAAAATTCCAAATGAGGTCATTAAGAACTGGACATGATGAAAAACAAAAAGAGGAAAAAAATTCTAATAGCTTATTCAGTACCCCGCCATGGTTACTGACCATCATCGTCTCCCTTTTAGGTTAAAAACCTATGACCAGTTTATTATGAAATATGTTATCCATCCCCAGAGAAAGAACAGATGGTGTCTGAATACAGACTGAAGCATACTTTTTAAACTTTATTTTTCTTGAGATTTTTTTTTGGGGGGGAAGGGTCTATGTTATCTTTCACAACATGACTAATATAGAAATGTTTTGCATGACTACACATGTATAACCTATATCAAATTTCTTGCCATCTCAATGTTTTAAAAATAAACATGAAAAATTATTTTACCTGTAACTGGGGAAAAATAAAATACTAAAGAAATCCCTGCCCCCCCCTCCCCAAAACAAACAAAACAAAAGATGATGCAGAAAAAAAAAATAAACTCTATGTCCATATTTTATGTGAGATGGACAACAGTTTAAAACTTTAGACAGCAAAGAATATGCAGAAATTAATTAATCTGATTAGCTGGCTATCAGGAAACAGAGAGCAGAACCCTCAACAAAAGGGACATAGCAAGGTAAATTTTGATTGGAGGAAAGAGAAAACTACATAGTATAGAGCTATAATAGTAAGACAGGACAGCCCAGTAGGCAATGGCATGTAAGAGAATCTGAGTGGTCTGGTGGCATTGATCACTTGTCCAGGAATGTGATTGACATATAGTTGTTTTTCATCCTTCATTTTTGAAGAGGACCAGTGACATGACTATATGATGAGTAATGTCTGACTTGCTTGTAAATTGAATTTAAGTGAGGCAGAGTTGAGCAAATGATCAGTTTCACCCTCTCTTCCAGTCATTGAAGTCCAATGGTGGTACAAAAATCAAGAGGACAGAGGATGGCCTGGGATGCAGTGGATGATCTTGGCATCTTGGAAGCCTGAGCAAGCTCGAAGTGTTCCACAGCACCTACTTCCATTGCCTTCATGGCCATTGGAACAAATTGTTCTCATCTGCCCATTCTGGTGGGGATGGAATGGGCATGCTTAGGGTTAGTTTCAGGGACATCTGGCATATACTAGGTGCTTAATAAATGCTCACATTCCTTCACTAATTACAAGAAAAGGAGAGTAAGTGGGGCAAGTAGTCCATTTTCTAGTTATTCTTCAGACTAGCCTTGCATCACATCAAATGGGGAAATATCTCTGCTTGGATGAGCTCATGTCCATTTGGGATATCTCATACCTCCAATATTTGTTTGACCTTTGATCATACCTGCCACACATGTCCTTTTATATCTTGATTTCCTGGATTGCTGTCCAACAGTTCCTAGGTGGGGGTATAGCTTGAATTTTTGATCCCTGTCCATTTACTCCATGATGATAATAATTGACTTCTTATTCTACTAAGACCTCCAGTCGACAAACATAATTTTGGTTTTTTTTTTTTTGCTTTTTTTTGGAGGGCAATTGGGGTTAAATGACTTACCCAAGGTCACATGGCTAGTTTTTGTGTTAAGTATCTGAAGCCACATTTGAACTCAGGTCCTCCTGACTCCAGGGTTGGTGCTCTATTCACTGTGCCACCTAGCCACCCCAAACTTATCATTTTGTATAACAATAGAAGATGATATCCCTAAATGTAGGGCAAAGGCCCTGGCAAAGGAAGACCATACATCCAATTAAACTGCCATCTTCATGCAGTATATATTTACTTTCTCAGCCAGAAATGATCCTTCCTTCCTCAGACCTTGTTTGTACTGAGTGCCTCTTTTATATTCTTACTATACTTTATTCTGTATTTTAGTTGTTCTTTAGGTATTGTATTTGTAATTATTCCTGAGTTCAGATTTGCCTTCAGACGCTTACTAGCTATGTGACCCTGAGAAAGATGCTTAACCCTCTTTGTCTCAGTTTGTCATCTGTAAAATGAGCTGGAGAAGGAATTGGAAAACCATTCCAGTATCTGGCAAGGAAACCTCAAATGGGGTCACAAAGAGACTGAACAAGAACAAGAAAGCTCTAAGGTCATACCACATGAGTATGGAGCAGTGACTTAATTATCTTTGAACCTCTGAGTACCTAAGTGGAGTACTCTGCACACAATGAGTAATTAATAAATGCTTATTGAATGAATTAATGAATACTTATGGAATGATTTACTGAATGAATGAATTCATAGACAAACAACTTCACTGCCATGTACTTCATGGTATAATAGAGAGAGCCATAGATTTGGAGTCCGAAAGACCAGGGCTTGACCTCTTCTTCTGTGTGCCTAAGCAAAGAAATCTAGCCCATAAATCCCAAGATATCTTGCAAAGTTTCAGTGATCAAAACTTACATTCCTTTGGGCAGAGCACCCCCAAGTAAGGGCATGATACCCTATGTGGACAGAGGGAAAGAGAAGGAGGGAAAGGAGGGAAGGGAAAGGAAGAAAGGAAGGGAGGGAGGAAGGGAGGGAGGAAGGAAGGAAGGAAGGAAGGAAGGAAGG